>NW_021163092.1:667500-1090754 GCF_004324835.1 Dendronephthya gigantea
GTGGAAAATATAGCTATGCGAAGCTGGGAAGTTTTGTGTATTTTTGTATACAGTCGGAAGTGGGTAGCTATAGCTACTTTGGTCTTCGCACGTTACACAAAAATACTACGCAATGTGCCAACTTCAGATGGCTATATATTTTACAAAGCTTTGCAATAAAAATTTGCTATTATATTATTTTAAGTACGCGATTTCCAGCTATCATAAAACATTTCCTTCTTGTTGCCCGGATTTAAAATTAATCTATAGCACATAAGGCTATTTGTCTCCCTGAACATTTTGCTGAACACACAAAATAGGATAGGACAGATAGGACAGATGCTCAAAAAGGATAATTTATTCATTTCCAGATCCGAGAAGATAATGATACGAATTCCCTAAAGGATTTGTATAAATTTACGACGATAGAAGAGCTGAATAAACTGACGTCCCTGAAGGTACAGCTGAAACTAGTTGACTAGTAAACTACCATGATTTACTAAGTTACTCAACACGATTATCACACCAGACACTTAATACCTATTCTTACGCTTATGCACTTTGGTATTCATATGAAGAATGCACGTTACTGTAGTTCACCTTTTGCATATGTGACCTATTTAATATCCATACCATATTTCACCTGCGATACTGTACTGAGGCGTAAGCAAACAACAGGCGAGCATGACGAATCTAGATCTTGGATTTGTAGTAACTGCTAAAGCTCCCTAATCACAAAATCGTACCAATGCAAATCCATACATATATCATTCTAATACATAATTGGCCATACCTATACCATTATCTAAAACTTAAGCAATCGCTCTTGTATCAACATATCCATTTTTTTTTCCAGTTTAATTGGAAACTCTTTCTGGACGAAATATTTAGGGGGACAGATAAATCAATAGCACCAGACCAAAAACTCATGATACTAATACCAAACTGTGTTAAACGTATCGCTAACTGGTTGGACGACAAACCCAGGAGGTATGACTTGAATTCATGCATTCACAAAAATACTGACCATGAGCTACGCGCGAATAAATTTTTATTTATACCACGTTGACTTGTCTTCTCTGTATCATTTGTAAACAGGCAACGGCCATATGTACCCTAGCTATTTGTAATTGCTGTACAGGATACTATAGGAATTTTGGTTTATACCTTCAGATTTACAACCATGAATTTTGTTCAAAAGAGTTCGCCAAATTTGAGTACTTTATGTGAAATGGAAAATAATGTACCTTTTTACCGGAAGTACTGGATAATTATGCCTTTTGATTGGGTTAATGAAGATGCAAAAAAGTTACAATTTCGTCTAAAACAAAATCCTTCTTGTTCTTCGGATTATCAAGACTAAATTCATTAATTCAATCATTAAATTAGAATGAGTACAACTTTAAGGTGGTCCACTTAATTTTAAAATGTAAAAGTCTGTTCATGCCATATTGCAAGCCAAGTTGTTATCTGCTCATTTCAATACCTAAAAACCATCTCACCCTTCGTTGAATCTCGGGTAACCGGGCTCATAGAGCTCCTTAGAGTCAACCAGCTAAATTTTATGAAGTTAGCTTTATTACTTATTGAGTTATCGTGCACGAAAGTAAGGGGAATGGGGATTTTATTTAGCGAAGAAAAGCGACGAGAGAAATTTCTCATATATTCATAAATTATAAAGAACAATGCTAAAGAACAATGAAACAACAGATTAAGCCAACCGACCCATCTGGTTTGCTCGTGGTAAAACCCTAATTTTTCTTTAATTCTCGCTTTCTTTGTATATTTTCCGGAAAAAATATTCCGGATCGCTTAGGAATACATTTAGGTTTTCATCCCAAGAAATTTTTAAAACAGAATAAATCATGATTTTTTGTAGTGGACCACCTTAAATCTATTAGGGGCGAAATGCATCGAGAGCCACGGGCCTACCTTGCCGAGATGGGCAATGGTCCTCTCTATAATATAATCAGTTCCACCCCTCAGAAGTATATGGTATGTATATATGTATATGGTTTTTTTTTTTTTTTTTTTTTTTTTTTTTTTTGTTTAAAGTTTGCTTGCTAACGAAGTAATATGGAAAATCGTCAGAACCTTCATCGATAATCTACCAAAGGCATTTGGAGAAAAACAAATGAGTTATGATGCGAGCCTTGGGGTGTTTCCAACTCCTAAATGGAAAAAATGTATTGCTTTGGCAGACAAATATTTCACACATGCTACCAATTTGCTGTATGTTAACAAAAGTGTGAAGAACGACGATTTGAAAAAGGTTAGTTAATGTGTAGCAGATGCTCGTCGAGTATATTGTTTGTACCAGTTAATGAAGGGGCTCGTTGGAGACAAAATTTTAGACTTTCCAACAAAGGGGGGGAATTCGTTTTAGGCTAACCAGAAAGTTTCTTTACATTTGCAGAAACCCAATCACCATGCATGCATAAATTTTGATTACTCCTGGGAAGAAGTGACATTATTTACCATGAAGTATTAAAATTTACGCATTTGATTGGCTTTGCCGGAAATATGCCGATTAGTTTAAAACAAAATTCCACCTTGTTAGACCATCCAACTTGGTACGTATTATTTGTTAAGGTAGCTCCCTAGTGTTTTGAAAAAATTCTAGATAGCAGGTTTGTTGTGCCGAATTAATTTTGAATCAATTTGAAAAGGAACTATTATGGCAGAGCGTGACTTCAATTTAATTGGGTAAAACAATGGTTGCTTTAACCAAATTTTTATCTCTTCTAACCAATACGAAAGTAGCATCAAATATGGTATAACAACTGCCTAAAATAGACAAAACACTTTCGACGTTTCGACCCGAGGGCCTTCGTCAGGAGAGTTAGTATGAAAATGATCATAGTAGCTCTCCTGACGAAGGCCCTTTAGGTCGAAACGTCGAGAAGTGTTTTGTCTATTTTAGGCAGTTGTTATACCATATTTGATGCTTGGTTATATTCAATACAAAATTAGTCCAATAAATGAATCCGAGGTAACCAATTTTAGATTGTTTACTGTAAAAACGCATTTAGTTTTGTACGAATTTTCTCCTCATAGGCAGCCGTTATGTTTACTGAGATCAAATCTGAGTTCATTGATGGCTTGGAAGAACAGAAATGGATGGATGATGCATCCCGCGCTCAGGCTCGCCTTAAGGTATAAGTGAATGAAGGAATTATGATGTCATGAGACTGCTGTATAGCTCTTGATTACATTAAGTAGTAACAAGGAGGCATTTTGTTTTAACCTAATCGGCATATTTGTTTACATTTTTCAGGAAAAGCCAATCAGAATGATTACATTTTTAATACTTCGTGTAAAATAGTAAATAATGTTACCGTATATATTTTTAATGTTACCTTTTTACCGGAAGTCGTAAAAAATTATGCATTCTGTCTGATTGGATTACAAAAAACGTAAACTTTCTGATTGGTTTAAAACGAAATTCTCTCCTTGTTTCAGGTAGTTAAATCGTATAAAACTCAAGAACACCTGATTCTAATATCTCATTCCTACCGATCACTATAGTTACGTTTATACACCGAATTAGGTTATAGTATGGAGTTTGATAAATGCATGGTTTTCCTGAACATCTATTTAAAACAGGGCGAGTAACAAATGTCTAAAGCTGATATCAGACTTGAGAGCGAGAGTCACCTTTCTTTTGGAGACATTTGCTTTTTTTGGCAAATTGTTTTTCATGTATGTGTTAAACGTGATAAACGTCTCATTAAGCTAGTGGTCTTAACTCGTAGAACTTTAGACGCAACTGGAAAGGGGCGACAAACCTACATGAAAATCTCAGTTGGTTAATGGTGTTATTTGCTGCCAACTTGCATATTTTTATATATTAGATCTTTGCTGGGAATTCATTATAGCTATAAATGGTCTAAATGCTTATCACCTTCCACATCCCTATGCATTTTAATCCAACTTGGGCAGAGAGCTTTATTCGCTGGCAAAAGGCATATATTTTTATTCATTTGAGCTATACAAAGTATATTAGTGACTCTCCGTGTTTTGTAAATTGGGAAAAGATATAGTTCAACAAAAATGCGCATGCTTTTCCGCATAATATAGGTGGTACACTACAAGTATATAGGTAAATCTATTTCTGAACTTGCTTTCGTAACGACGTTTTTTTAAATACAGTTGGAAAAAATGAAGACATGGGTTGGATATACACCATTTGTGAAAAATAAAACAGAACTTAACAATTATTACAAAAATGTGAGTATATCTATTCAAATCCTTAGCAATATATCGTGCGACTCTGTTATGGCTCTTTCACTGGAGAAAAAATTGAAGCATTTTTATGATCGTTCTTTTGCAGTTCCAAGTTCAGGAATCATTTCTTTTGGAAAATACATTGAATGCAGCGAGGAATCTATTTCTTAAAGAGAGTCAGCAATTGGGAAAACCGTCGGATGAAAGCAGGTACTTCACACCGGGTGTACAAAAGACACTCAACTTCGGAATTGCATCTTTTTCAACTAAAACATCTATCACTTTGTCCCCAAAGCTCAAAAGACTTCAGTTCTGCAGGGTAAATGCACATGGAAATACGTGCGAACACTAAATAATTATTAGATTCGTTTTTCGAAAATATACGAAGTTTACAAATCAGCGTGATTATATATTTTTTCCACATTTTGCACCCGCTTTGCAGTTTATACTAAGTTTAAAAACTTAGTAAGTAAACTAGTAAATAAAAATACGTTATTTTCGCCAATTAATATACTTTTTCTCCAAGTTGCTCGTTTGTGTACCCTCTAGATTTTCAACGTCAACTCTAGAGGTGAACGCGAAATATTTCCTTCTAAAAAACCGCGTAGGTGAGTGAGTTCTCATTTGTATCATTAATGTACCTGAAGCGAAAGGAATCTGATGAAATGGACACAAATCCCGCGTCTGGAAGGTCTATTATAGTTTACCCGTGTTATATTTCACCTGACATATTATCTCGTGCACTCGATCATACCAATATTTGTGCGGGTATTTTTATCGCTACTGTTTTGCCTGTCTTGCAGGAATTTTAGGGGGAATGTTTCAAACACCTTTCTACGGGAGTGGTAGGCCAAAGTAATAACTATTTGTATTGTATTCTATTTCCCCCTGTGTTACTGAGATGAAACTTAGAAGTCTGTGACAGTTTTTACGCAATAGCGTAGCCAGCTTGATGATTTATCCAGCGATGCTATTTTTTCGGTGTTCATTGACTGTGAAACAATGAATTTCTTAAGACATGAATAATCATAATAACTGGAAATTTACATAGCCGAACAAAATCGTCAGGCTGGCTACGCTAATTAAACTTTAGTATTCCACTTCGTACAACCGGCGCATGGTTGTGACACCTTTGCTGTTGAAAATTTTATAGTGCATTGAATTACGGCTCACTTGGCTACATCGTAGGCCATGAAATTACACACGGCTTTGATAATAATGGTAAGGACATAAATTTTATTCTGCATTGTGACCACTTGCATAAAAGACCAACTTATGATCTAGGTAACAAAAAAGAAAAAATCACAACAGCTAAAAAGAGCATGCATATATTATGTCATGCAGTACATGTAGTGCAGTTCTTTTTGGTAATTCTTGTCATGTCGCCTGAGTCAAAAGTTAGTCTATTATGTAAGTAAGTGGTCCATTATGCACGTCTATACATATGACAAAGTCGTCTGTTTTATTTCTGATGTAGCTACAGGCAATATACCATGCAGTGGCGTAGCCAGCATCGATAATTCGGGGGGGGGGGAGGGGCATATTCATATATTCATGTTAACAGACTGTAAAGAAAATTGATTTAAACCGAAACAAGACGCCTGCATGTTCTGGCGTTAACTCCGGCGTGGCGCGCACGTGCCAGTCTTCAACATAAAGCTTCAGAACATAAACAATACAGTTCATATTCATTTAGATGCCTTGCGAACCTAAATCTAAATGTTGTTTGATCGCGAAATTCAGAAGCACATCGTACTTTAAAAAGTATAGAAGTTCAATTGTTCAAAAATGTAAATAAACCGCATGATACATTCACTTTGTCTTAGGGCCTAATTCCACGGGCGCCTTTTCTCAGCGAAATGCGAAATATTTCGCCTGCTTCTTTTGAATTTCGACCGCTTGAATAAATTAATTCTGCATCATTGCTCACAATTCAAAAGAAGCAGGAGAAATATTTCGCATTTCGTTTGAAAATTTAGCCCGTGGAATTAGGGCTTTACACTCTCGTGCTTATGTAGTTATATTAAATTTTCAATATAATCCTGTGCAAACTGCGACGTGTCCACGCGTCCATACACGGCCACATCTTGTTAAACGGCGAAATAGCAGCGATATTATTAAAATAGGACCAGAATCTACATGTATTAAAAATATTCTTACCCCAATTCAATCTAAACTTAATCGAACAGTATCAAAAGAACGGTTTATTTGTTCCTCTTGGAGGAATTGCCGTATCATGCGAGCGAAATCGAATCGCGCATCGGAAAATTAGCCTAAGCTGTGCACCACAACTCTTGGGAGACAAGACTGGGACATAGATAAATCCCATCACAAACACATTTCAAATACTAGTATATTTCGCGCGATTACAGACTTGCGACGACGAAAAATTATAAAAAATAAAAAACCAAAAAAAAAACCAAGCCGAATTTTCAACTCCGTCGCTGACGCCGGAGTAATAACCATGCATGCTTTGGTTATGATGTCAAATATTTTAAAATGGATAACCCGGCCCGCTGTTTTAATGGTCAAATGCCTGTCCAATGTAAAGTTTCCAGCATGTTTGGCGCTCATATACAAACACTAAACAATATAACCATGCTTTGGTTATGATGTCAAATATTTTGAAATGGATAACCACGCTGTTTTAATGGTCAAATGCTTGTCCAATGTATAGTTTCCAGCATGTTTGGCGCTCATAACAAACATTAAACAACATAACCATGCTTTGGTTATGATGTCAAATATTTTGACATGGATAACCACGCTGTTTTAATGGTCAAATGCTTGTCCAATGTAAAGTTTCCAGCATGTTTGGTGCTCATATACAAACATTAAACAATATAACCATGCTTTGATTATGATTTCAAATATTTTGAAATAGATAACCACGCTGTTTTAATGGTCAAATGCTTGTCCTATGTAAGGTTTCCAGCATGTTTGGCGTTCATAACAACCAATAAACAATATAACCATGCTTTAGTTATAATGTAAATTTTTTTGAAATGGATAACCACGCTGTTTTAATGGTCAAATGCTTGTCCTATGTAAAGTTTCCAGCATGTTTGGCGCTCATATACAAACATTAAACAATATAACCATGCTTTGGTTATCATGTCAAATATTTTGAAATGGATAACCACGCTGTTTTATTGGTCAAATGCTTGTCCAATGTAAAGTTTCCAGCATGTTTGACGCTCATATACAAACATTAAACAATATAACCATGCTTTGGTTATGATGTCAAATATTTTGAAATGGATAACCACGCTGTTTTAACGGTCAAATGCTTGTCCAATGTAAAGTTTCAAGGATGTTTCGCGCTCATATACAAACATTAAACAATATAACCATGCTTTGGTTATGATGTCAAATATTTTGAAATGGATAACCACGCTGTTTTAATGGTCAAATGCTTGTCCAATATAAAATTTCCAGCATGTTTGGCGCTCAGATACAAACATTAAACAATATAAGCATGCTTTGGTTATGATGTCAAATATTTTGAAATGGATAACCACGCTGCTTTATTGGTCAAATGCTTGTCCAATGTAAAGTTTCCAGGATGTTTGGCGCTCATATAAAAACATTAAACAATATAAGCATGCTTTGGTTATGATGTCAAATATTTTGAAATGGATAACCACGCCTTTTTTAATGGTAAAATGCTTGTCCAACGTAAAGTATCCAGCATGTTTGGCGCTCATATTAAAACAGCGTGGTTATCCGTTTCAAAATATTTGACATCATAACCAAAGCATGGGTATATTGTTTAATGGTCAAATGCTTGTCCAATGTAAAGTTTCCAGGATGTTTGGCGCTCATATACAAACATTAAACAATATAACCATGCTTTGGTTATGATGTCAAATATTTTGAAATGGATAACCACGCTGTTTTAATGGTCAAATGCTTGTCCAATGTAAAGTTTCCAGCATGTTTGGCGCTCAAATAGAAACATTAAACAATATAGCCATGCTTTGGTTATGATGTCAAATATTTTGACATGGATAACCACGCTGTTTTAATGGTCAAACGCTTATCCAATGTAAAGTTTCCAGCATGTTTAGTGCTCATATACAAACATTAAACAATATAACCACGCTTTGGTTATGATGTCAAATATTTTGAAATGGATAACCACGCTGTTTTAATGGTCAAATGCTTGTCCTATGTAAGGTTTCCAGCAAGTTTGGCGCTCATATACAAACATTAAACAATATAACCATGCTTTGGTTATGATGTCAAATATTTTGAAATGGATAACCACGCTGTTTTAATGGTCAAATGCTTGTCTTATATAAGGTTTCCAACATGTTTGGTGCTCATATACAAACATTAATTAATATAACCATGCTTTGGTTATGATGTCAAATATTTTGAAATGGATAACCACGCTGTTTTAATGGTCAAATGCTTGTCCAATGTAAAGTTTCCAACATGTTTGGCGCTCATATACAAACATTAAACAATATAACTATGCTTTCGTTATGATGTCAAATATTTTGAAATGGATAACCACGCTGTTTTAATGGTCAAATGCTTGTCTTATATAAGGTTTCCAACATGTTTGGTGCTCATATACAAACATTAATTAATATAACCATGCTTTGGTTATGATGTCAAATATTTTGAAATGGATAACCACGCTGTTTTAATGGTCAAATGTTTGTCCTATGTAAGGTTTCCAGTATATTTGGCGTTCATAACAAACATTAAACAATATAACCATGCTTTGGTTATAATGTAAATTTTTCTGAAATGGATAACCATGCTGTTTTAATGGTCAAATGCTTGTCCTATGTAAAGTTTCCAGCATGTTTGGCGCTCATGTACAAACATTAAACAATATAAGCATGCTTTGGTTATGATGTCAAATATTTTGAAATGGATAACCACGCTGTTTTAATGGTCAAATGCTTGTCCAATGTAAAGTTTCCAGTATGTTTGGCGCTCATATAAAAACATTAAACAATACAACCTTGCTTTGGTTATGATGTCAAATATTTTGAAATGGATAACCACGCTGTTTTAATGGTCAAATGCTTGTCCTATGTAAGGTTTCCAGCATGTTTGGCGTTCATAACAAACATTAAACAATATAACCATGCTTTGGTTATAATGTAAATTTTTTTGAAATGGATAACCATGCTGTTTTAATGGTCAAATGCTTGTCCTATGTAAAGTTTCCAGCATGTTTGGCGCTCATATACAAACATTAAACAATATAACCATGGTTTGGTTATGATGTGAAATATTTTGACATGGATAACCACGCTGTTTTAATGGTCAAATGCTTGTCCAATGTAAAGTTTCCAGCATGTTTGGCGCTCATATACAAACATTAAAGAATACAAGACGCCTGTTCTGGCGTTAACTTCGGCGTGGCGCGCACGTGCCAGTCTTCAACATACAGCTTCTGAACATAATTAATACAGTTCATATTCATTTAGATGCCTTGCGAAACCTAAATGTTGTTTGATCGCGAAATTCAGAAGCACATCGTACTTTAAAAGTATAGAAGTTCATGTGTTCAAAAATGTAAATAAACCGCATGATACATTCACTTTGTCTTAGGGCCAAATTCCACGGGCGCCTTTTCTCGGCGAAATGCGAAATATTTCGCCTGTTTCTTTTGAATTTCGACCGCTTGAATAAATCAATTCTGCATCATTGCTCACAATTCAAAAGAAGCAGGAGAAATATTTCGCATTTCGTTTGAAAATTTAGCGCGTGGAATTAGGGCTTTACACTTTGCCTTTGGAATTCGTGCTTATATAGTTATAATAAATTTTCAATATAATCCTGTGCAAACTGCGACGTGTCAACGCGTCCATGTACACGGCCACATCTTGTTAAACGGCGAAATAGCAGCGAAATTATTAAAATAGGACCAGAATCTACATGTATTAAATATATTCTTACCCCAATTTAATCTAAACTTAATCGAACAGTATCAAAAGTGTTTCGTCGGAACCAAGACGACCGGTTAGCACAATTTTAGATTAAGCACATGTCCAAGGAACTCGCAAATCGTATTATAAATTATATTAAACAATTCGATCTAGAATAAGAACAAATTAATACAAAGAATATTAATAAAAACATGCATATATAGTTCCGATCAAGTTCGCACGTGTGATCTAAATTACCCCTAATAATATTACATAAACAACAATATAAATTGAATAGCTTACTTCTGTGGCGAGGTCCTTTAAGCATATACTTAATAATGGCGCAGGTTAGCTTGTCGTAGTCTCTCAAACAGATACTTCACATTAATCGCATACATACATACATTTAGACATTTTCCGTCTCTCTTGCTTTATTTTCCTATCTCACTAATTATGTGCTGGTGTTAAATGTTAATACATGCCCTATATGACGTCATGGTCAAAGTTCATGTCAAGCCTGCTCACATGTTCATCATGCCTCGAGAAGCTGTTGATCCAAAAAGAACGGTTTATTTGTTCCTCTTGGAGGAATTGCCGTATCATCAAGCGAAATCGAATCGCGCATCGGAAAATTAGCCAAAGCTGTGCACCACAACTCTTGGGAGACAAGACTGGGACGTAGATAAATCCCATCACAAACACATTTCAAATACTAGTATATTTCGCGCCATTACAGACTTGCGACGACGAAAAATAATATAAAAAAAATAAAAAAAACAAAAACAAAAAAACAAACAAAACAAAACCGAGGTTAATTTTTAACTCCGTCGCTGACGCCGAGTAATTATTATTCCTGCGTAGCACGAATATATGATTATGACCCCCCCCCCCCCCATTATCGTTCTGGCTACGCTACTGCGATATACTAAAGAAGCGCGTTGTCAGATGGAGGATTTTATATTCTTGTTAAAACCAATAACGACTTTCTACTGCCTATATATATAGCTTAATTGGCTATTAATTATATCGATTCAGGTTTTGTTTACGAATTTATTCTCACTGATGTAATTAAAGGTATTTACTTCGATGAATATGGAAAAATACGCGAATGGTTGACTAAGGCATCAAACGACAACTTTACGAAATTATCAAAATGCTTTATCGAACAGTACAACAATGTTACAATATTTGGCTATAAGGTTTGTAAAGAAGTCCTGTGCTTTTAAAAAATTCGATCTATTACTCCGCATTGCATAATTACTAGACAAAATATTAGAACGATAGATATGAACGTGTTAATTCTATATCGAATACTCTATTTTTAGGTTAACGGCGAGCAGACCTTATCAGAAAATATTTGCGATAACGCAGGGTTGAAATATGCCTACAGAGTACGTTGGATGTAACAAAATAACTGGCTGACTGCGTGGGTTTAGCCACGTGGATATTGCGCATTGTGTAGTCAGAAATTAAAATTTCACGAGAGAAAACATGCTTTTCTCTCTTTTTTTTTAAATTTCCACTGCGTGATGGTATCACTCACAAATTGTCTGTCACTCTGGTTAGGTTTTAGCTAAAAAGATTTACCCGAAATATTGTTTCTTAGGCATATCAAAAATGGAGGGAAACGCATGGAGATGAAGACAGGCTACCAGCTCTTTCTTTGGATAATAACCAACTTTTTTTTGTTAGCTTTGCCCAGGTACAAATATAACATATGCAATATGAAATTATCATGTTCTTATACAAAACCTTTATGTAAACGTAAACTTTAAACTGAAAAGTGAAAATTTTTAGTAATAATAATAACAATAATAATTGGTTTGGCAGTAAAAACTGAATTACATGGTAAAAATAACTACAATTAATACCATATATAACAACTAACTAATAATATTTAAAGGTATAATAAAACTTCTACAACGATCAGTGTTTGCAAAAATCTTAGGAACATTGTCATATCTTTTTGTCCTATAGACTTGGTGTCAGAAGTATAAAAAAAGAGGCGCCAAATATCGTATAAAGCATGGTAAACATTCGCCGGAACCAGTAAGGTAAAGGGCACGGGTTAAAACATACGTGAATAAATCAGCTGCATTTCGAGCATCTATAAACTGAGTGCCCTTCGACGGTCGCATTTTTTTTACGCACGTATATACGCCCGTAAAAGTCTAAAATCATTTAAACACTACATAATTATGAAATCAACGATTGAATAGACACGTGTGCATGGTGTGTTTTTCTGGGATAAAATAAATTATACAACAACTTAGAAGGTTTTAAGCTTTTCTATGCGTATACGCCTACGTACAAAAACGCGATAGTGAAAAGCAGCCCTCATTTAGCTACATATCTCAGTTTATAGTGAACGACTTATCATTCAAGTTCCAACCACACATAGTTAGCACTCATTTACTGGGAACGAAGGAAACATTATGTTCTGTGAATCCGAGACCTGTCGATATTTTACGAGGCGAAGCCGAGTGAAATATCGATGGTCGAGGGTCCACGAAACATAATGTTTTCTGAGTTCTCAGTAAATAAGTTTTTTATTATATACCACTTGTCAAAGAAAAACCAAACTACAAGGTAAACAACGAAATATCTATTCATAAAAGACATAATTTCAAATGGATAAACAGTCTAAAGGTCGCACGATTAAAGTTGTTATTTCCCATGAGATAACCCATTATCTCACTCTGCAGGGGGTCGCGCTGGCGGACATCAAAATTTCGTCACTCTCGCGTGATTTGCTCTTGACCAATGAAACGCTACGAAAACAAAACTTTGACAAGTGGTATATAATAATTAAATTATCAGTCATCACAATCGCATTGCTCAGTAATGGAATAACTGTAATGAGTTAACATTTGATGGATGGATATATGGCCAGAATATATATGTGTTATATACTATAACTTTATACGGGTTCGGCGTGTAACTGTTTTATTTTCACTTTCTTTCTATAGCCGTACAACACTATTCTATTGTTTTTCATGCGCAATACACGTTCGCGTTACCTCCCCCCCGCTCTTTGCCCCGTTGTAAATCCCAATGGGGTACAATGCAATGTGTGTTACACCCACCGCAGCAAAATTTAGTTTAGGAAAGGAAGGAGAGGGGTGGAATTTTAACTTAATTACCTGGATTTATAGACCCTATATCCTTGCATATTCTTTGTTAAATTTGCAAAAGATTGCCTGACATTCAGAGTTGAGATGCATAATATATACTGCGGCGATTGCAAGAAAACGTCGGTAAAAATAATTCTGTCAGATATCAGACAACGATGAAATGATTGCAGCGGTCGATTTTTTCGAAGGCCAGACAGATATTTTATGATGCACACCACTGGATTCATTTTATCAATATTATTTGTCTTCTTCAATTACAGAGTACGCGTGGCAATTCACAACTCTCCCGAATTCAGTAAAGCATTCGGATGCCCATTGCAGAGAAACACCTGCGAAGTTTGGTAGTATTCTTTTCAATTTCGGCTATACTCATGTCATGGTATGGTGGTTTTGTTTCACTTAGCTACAAATTCCTTTTAAAATGAAGACAATGAGAATTTATTAATTTTAAAAATAATCAATTATTTTATAATTAAAAAATAATCAGTTAACTGTCGAAAATTTTGTTTGCCACTATAGATTTAGTGCACTAGATCTTACTTCAGTCATTTAAGGAATGTTTGAATCTGTCAATTTTGACTTTTAAATCGTTTCTCGCATAACGGTTTTCGAAATAAGTTTTTTTGAAGTGATATATAGCAACTTTTTAACACTTTAGAACAAATTGATACATATTATTTGCGTACAATTGATATATATATTATTTGCGTATTATTTACCTTTACCATCCTACTTACAGTAGGATAGAGCGACATGCATGCATGCCGGTGAATTCAACCGGGTACCGTCCGTGAGGAAGGTCTGACTATATATAGAGACCACTGAGGTTTGGTGAGGGATATTCTACAGTTAACTAACATTGAAATAGGAAATAAAAATAAGACGATAATTTGAATGACATCTAGGTATATATTTTTCTGTTTCAATTATAAAGAAAGGTTTGAATTCTTAAAAAGGAATTCAAGTCCGTATGTAAAGGAACGTATCTAAACATAGTGTACTAAGTCTATCACCGATCCGCATGCAAGGAAAAACAACAGTAAGCTTATAATTTATATATCTTCGGGAATAATCGCAAATCCGCGCAAAGTTGTGGGTAAATATATAACCTTTACCACTACCTTACGTCAATTCACAATCAGATTGGGTTTTTTCTAAGCTGCATTGACACATGCATTGATTGTACACACGTTCTATTTTCGTCAGAACGAATTCACTGCTGTTGTATGTTTTATTTCCCATTGACCTTCATTTAATCCGGAGAGATATCAAATAAGCCAATGCATGCAGTCAGACAATATTTCATATCTCATTTCATTAGTTGTTACTGACAATATTGCATCGCGTGAACAAACCTTAAGACGAGCTGCCATGCTAAAGAAAAAGTTTAAATCCGTTAAAATGTTGATTACGGAAATAACCAAGTTAACAAAGCACACAAAAGATCTGTTCCCTGCAAGTTTCGTTAGATTTGGTTTAATTTAAAAAAAGGCTAAAGATTTTAAAAAATTCAATTAAGGTGAACTAAGTTCAATGCAATATATCTGCAACAGATAGTGACACATGGACAAGCAGGAATTACTTTCGTTTAAAACTGATCGGCAATTTATTACATCAAGCCAATCGGAATGCCCAAAGTTTTTTTTAATACTTCATGTAAAATAGCAAATAATGTACTATTCGTACACAAAAATCATCTGTGTGGACAAAGGCGGCGTCTTGAACTGAACTGCGTTTAGACGGGAAGGATACCTAAGGGTTATTTTGCTGCCATTTTTTACGCAAATATAAATCCTCAACGGCAGGCTGTTTATTGTTATTGTTGGCGCGATCAGCAGCCGCCCAGTGAGTTGGCCAAGCGATTACCTAACATCGCATTTTGTTCTGGATGCAATGTAAACCATAGATAATCCTTATTAACCCTGTTACGATATTATTCATCTCATTAAGTAGTATTGTTCTATAATTGCATTCGCAACCAAAAAGCAACTTATAAACTAGGCATTATGGACGGTGTTTGGAACTAAGAAATCTGACGCCATTTGTAAAGCACTCTCAAACACGACAAGAGTCAAGAGGAATTGTTTTTTGAGGGCTCTTGATATTGCATCTGTGATGTCTACGCGGTAACATCGACACCTGTCCATCGAAAAGAGATTATCTTTCTGTTATCAAACGTGTGATCTAGACTTCTAGATTTTGTGTCTCTGGTTGTCTCGTAGCGGAAACATGCCGTATTCAGTTTCCTTGGGTTTATTCGAAGAACCCGAAACGCGGAAACCTTCAAAAGCGCGCTTGCTTTTGGCCGCGTTGTTTCTGCTGGTACTCATTTTATTGGTGGTATTTATTTCGCTGTACGCTGTGGAGAGGATAAAATCCAACAGCAAGGGCAGCTCATCAAAGGAAAGGCAGTCAACCACTTCTACGAAAACTTGCAATACCCCTGCTTGTGCCATCAGTGCTGGAGGTAATTATATAATTTCTGGTGATAAAGCATTTGCGCGGATTTCAGTCTAAGGCTTCGCTGAGATGTATATTTGCACAGCGAAAATGTAGCCTATTTCAATGATAATAATATGATTGAATTTCGATATTGCAACAGTGAATCATTAAAGCTTCTTTAAATTCAGAAGATGACATGCAATATTTTGCAAGCGAATTATATCTATAGTCTGAAAGTGAACGTCCAGCCTTAGAAAGTTATATACCTGTTAAAAATGCTAAAAGTTTTAAATAATTTACCACACACATATGCACATGGATGGAATAAACTTGTTGAATTTAATGCATAGATACAGCTAGCAAATGCACTTGACTTGAGAAAGCACAAGGTGTAAGCGATTATATATACGCCATATATCGCTGGGGAAATCAATATTGAATAAATCTGCGAGTATTTGCGATAAAAAATATTGAAGTGCCACGAAAAGATAATAAGGCTTGAAAATATGATATAAATTATATTAGTCAGTAGAAAGTTTTAGTACTGCACTTGAACTACGCTAAAGCGCTAAGACGAATTTATCTCAAGTTACGGAGCCATAGCAACCACATGTTTTTGTAATTTTTTTCTTTGCTTTTTTTGTACCCTATCTCTTCAAAATGTTTAAAATGTAAAAGGTGCCGCCAGAAATCGATTTCAGACGCGAAATTCAACTCGGGTTGCATGGCAACTTGTGGTATACCATCCATATCGTAGTATTTCAAGTGCGTTCTAATGGGATCTCGCAGACTCAGTGCAAGTATTTGAAAACTTACTTTACCCAAAATAAACAAAAATATAGCGATATGGTTGTTTTAAGGCGCCAGTATACACTATTCCCTTGCAACTTGGAAATTAATTGTAGTTTTAAGAGACGCAGTCAGCAAAATATAATCATGGCATTTGCCATTAGATGTTTCAAGCGTAGAACTGCATTGCCAGTTGCACGAAAAATTGCCCAGTATAACAGCGCCTTCATGAAATAACTAGAATGACACGTACACCGTATTAATTATCACTTATTATTATTATCGTTTCACGCCGAAATTTATTATAACTTTCTTTGAAGTAATGATATAAAACATCGATGCCAAATAGTTCTGTCCGCATGCAGGATAACGAGGATATTCTCGACTTTTGGATTGGAAATCGGGAGGATACACAAACCCACGGCTCGCTAATTTCCCCGCTTTTAAAGCCGCTTTTACAGCTCTGGGAAAGTATCGCAGCACCCTCGGTGCATGAAAGACCCATCACGCAATCATGCGCGGAAGGAAATTTGCCATACAACGAACTATTTTAAATTTGATGCAAAAATTCGTCAACGTTTGTTGACATAAACACGGTTGGAATTTCCAAGTGCGGCGACCTTTCCATGACTTTTAGTATTAAATTATTATTGTATATCTTGTGTGAAATTTTTTTTTGGCTTTCCGTTAATCTCCATGTTTAAACTTCATGGACGCGAGCGGGTATTATATTTCATATTTTTTTAGGGGGAATTATGTTATTTTGATGCCTGTTTCTATAATATATGCTATACGAATCTGAAAAGCAGGAAAACAGCGTATAGGAACAAAAGGAAATTTCGTTTTTAACGAATCGGCATATTTGTTTACATTTTTCAGGCAAAGCTAATCAGAATGTCTAAATTTTTAATACTTCATGTAAACTGTTAATAATGTACATTTTTACCGCGTGCAAGTAGTAAAAAAATATGCATTCTGAGCTCTGATTGGGTAACTGAAAATGTAAAACTCGCTGATAGGTCGGAAACGAAATTCCCTCTTGTTCAGTCGGCAGTACTTTTCTAGTACAATATTTACTTTTCTAGGTTTTTCACCAGAAAATTAATAACAAAATATCAATTTGGATTCTAAACGATTTAATTTTGTTTATATAAAAACTTGTATAATAAAGATATATATTTCAATTTCGAGCGAATAAATAGCGGACATTCGTTACTCGTGAGATAGTGTAAACAATAAACAAACCCTACCTCTTTAGAATCCAATTTAGTGACGTCCCTGCTTTTATAAAGACTGTGTAATTTGCCTTTCAGACATTCTCAGCAAACTTGATCAATCCACCGAGCCATGTGATGATTTTTATCAGTACAGCTGTGGAGGATTTTTAGAAAAGAGTTATATACCGGACGGCCAATCGTCCTTTGATTCATTTACTGAACCAGGTGACGCTATTCAATACACCTTGAGGGATATCTTCCAAAACAACCAATTGATGTCAAATTACTCTGGGGTAATAAGTATTTTATTTTAGCTGGCAAAAATGACACTCTTGATTGCTCGTGAAGAATTGCAAAAAAAAACGAGTGAGCGCAGCGCCGGGGGCGTGGCGAACAAGCGGAAGGGTTTGTGAGGAGGGGAAGGGGTGTGTGACACCCGCAATAATTATTCAATGCTAAAATTAGTTTTTTTGAATATTCTAACTTCAGATAGATTGTGGAGAATTTAGTTCTAGTACGAAATTTCCATCTTGCATACCAATTTTTTTTCATAAAACAAAAGGACTTTGTACAAAATGCATAAGAGTTTATGCTGGTATCTTTATCATATATTGTAACTTTAAAATTACATGCGAACTTCCTTAATTCACTAAGAAGACTTTTCCGCACTGATTATATGACTACACCCCTGGTCATTCACCTTATGCAGAATAATGCTAGTAAGTGTGTCTTTTGAAGGAAAGTTACTGATGCTTTCCTATTTATATATTCAGAAATTGCTAAAAGTAAACATTAGAATGTCACAATAAGTGCCAGCCACAATAATTTCTTTTAATTTACACCTGTGATACTATGATTCTGTTAGGAGAGAACAGTTGAACCCTGCTTGCATGCTCTGTATAAGGGGCAATTACTCAACACCTAGATTAGGCAAATAATTATAGACCACTTTTAGGAGTTTGCAAATTAAGAAGTAAAAGCAAAGAAGGTTCAGTTGCAAAATAAAGATAGACAGCTTAGTTTGTTTTATTAATTTTCTAATAAAACTGAGTAGCTAATATGAAATAATATTCAGTTCATTTCAATGCAGTTTGTGCTTATTCTATGATTATGCATAACATGGCATATCTTGCTCTATTTCATCATATTTTAGACCAGACCTGCTTATAATGATATGGATGTAAATTTTGCAGTACAAATTAGAATACACTACAAAATGCATTGCATTAGGGAACTGGGAAGTCAGTTAAACTATGTAAAAGGTGCTGTGGGCCGTGCTGGTGCCCTGCTTAAAACAAGGTCTTTAAATAGCCAGATGTGCATGCATAAACACCTCAGCTAGTCATGTTTACCAACCAGCAACAATTACTAACAAAGGGGAAAATGTTACGTGCAGCATAATTTAGTCTTAAGTAACCCAATTTGATATTTGGAAGGAACTGCCTAATACCATTAAAATATGTTTCCTAAATTCTAACAGCATTAATCCTATTTAGTTTACATTTCAAAAACGTAAACAATATTCAGGAAACAACAATATTATTTTTACCCGTATTATAAACCAGCAGGGTGTCAGTTTACACCATTGACATTTGTTTTTAACTATGAGCAATCAGCCTGCAAAGGGGACCATGTGGCCTTAGCAAACCTCAAAATCGAGAACCATGTTTTTGGCTACACTTCATGGCACTTACCCTGGGAATTATAATAGTACAGCTCAATGCTGCCCGCTTGTTTGCCATGTTTTAGTGAACTTATTAGTAATATTTTAATAGAAACAAAGAAAATCATATACAAAACGAGCCAAACTATTTTAAATATGCAGCGCGAGCAATGAAAATCGAAATTTTATGCATCAAAGCATTTATATTTACTGTTACCTGCGTTGAAAGTAAACCTGTCTTGAAATTTGGAGGTCGTATTTCGAATCCCACCATTTTAAAAATCTTTCATCGTTGTATAATAAAAATGTCCTTAAATCAAAACAACAAACCCAAGTAAATTAGGATTTTTGTAGCTTTGCATCGTAAATACTTAATGATTTATAATCCAAATGTTTTCAATTTCAAATTATTAAAATAATTTCACAACATAAATTACAATATAGCATTATAGTACGCGCGTGCTGATTGGTCGAGAAGCGTGTTTTTATTTTTAAACAGTTGCTGACGGCGAGGTGCATGATTACAAGCCAGTAGCCCAATACTATACCTCAAATTAAAATTGTCCAATGAGAAACGTAGACTTCTGCAACTTGATCATGAAATTTTTCACTATATCACTCTTACGTCATCCGTATTCGCTGCAGCGACGGATTTTTTCATATTCACCGGTGAATGTCATTTCGCGGAAAAACGCATTGTTGCCACGCGAGAATAATAAAGCACAATATTTTTTTCGGTATAATATATCATTTGTAGAGCGCTCGGGAAATATCATCACTTAGGTCTATAAGTGATAAATATTCACTGAGCCGAAGGTGAAGTAGCCTAAAGGTGAAGTGAATACAGGCTTGTTCATCGAGCCTGGGGCGACTAGTTGTTGTAGTATAAATTTCAAGGTGTTTAAAGATGAGGTAAAGTCCGTTCTGCGCATATATTCCGCGCATCAACACATTCCATCAGTGGGAGAGCAACTTTTGGAATGTTAATGATATGCGATATTAGCGCGTTGTATTACAAACGCAGTTCGGGAGCACAATTATTTTATTTTATGTCGCAAGGCGAAGAGGCTCGAATTGCGAGTCACGACGATAACTTATCTTATCATAAGGCTGCTAGAAAAAAGCAATAATATGCTGAAAGGAATGCTCCAAGAATTTTTTTGTTGAATGAGGCCCGAAATGGCGAGGCTATGTCTATTTGTTGTCGCTAAAGACGCTACCTTCTCGCTTGTCCTACAATTACAAATATATATCGTTTTAAATAACGGCCGGTTTATTTACAAGCTTCGCTTTCTATTTTCTTCAAAATATAACAATATTTTCTTCAAAATATAATATAAAATAAGCATATTCGTCACAGATCACAGCCGGTCGAGCGAGAAGAAAATAAGACCAGAGAGGTGCTGAAATCACCTAACGCTCGCCTGCACTGTTTGTCTAGAATAAGGCTAAACTCTGTATGAAAGGTATCTGTATGAAGCACAAATTACCGATCTTTTTATTACAAATTACAAGGCTAAAATCCGCGTTGGAAGGTAATATTAAGCACAAACTTCAGATATTAGTTGTGACCTCAGAATTACTGGCCAAAACTGGCCTCGGAATTACATTAGTTTTATTTGTGACCAATATTTCTTCCGTTTCTCGCAATCCGCGCACGTGATATCAACAGGTAAGTTAACGGACCAGGCAAAAGTCCCTGCTTTAAGCCGGGCGCACACACAACGATTTTACGGTAGTTGGTCCATTCAGGTTTAGACATATAGGCAGCCCTTGCCCAGACATGTTTTCCTTCTCGCGGCGCTCGCGCCTCGCGCGTGTACGCGAGTCTACTTGGTCTAATCTGACCAAGTATAGATTGCCAGTCGCCACATTTTAATGAAAACATCCATCTAGACAATCTAGACAGGAATCGGCCGACTAAAATCGTTGTGTGTGCGCCTAGCTTTATGAAATAAACAAGATTGAATTTTTATATCTACACAAAAAAGGATTATGCATCAAACAACGAAATGGTATGTACATAAATCTTATAGGTGCTTTAATAATATATTTGCTTGTGTATCTACATAAATAATATGCAAATATATGTCACATGCGTTGCCATTTGCCTTTGCATTCCGAGCCTATCGGCTTTCTACTTATAAATACTTATGTGCTAAAGCTTGTAATTGCGAATTATCTGACAATATTCTTTAAACTTTAACGTTGGACTATGTTTTATATATTTTCACTCCCTGAATGATTTCTATATTTAAGTCATTTAATAAGCGATTGAATTTTGATACGGCATGTCACAACACAATCTCATAATTTATAATTGTACATGTACAATACAAACAAATGGTAGCATACAGGTGAAAATGTTTGAAAGTTTTTCATTTGGCTTAGGGTTGTACAAATAGTTTCGTTAAATATGATTCAGCTACAACTTTGAACTAAAAAAAACAGGGCTACACAATAGCCCTGAAAATCGTAATGAGCGTGATAACTCTGGATAACTCTAACATTGACCTTATCATGATGCTAATAAGTTTAACATTTGCCTTATCATTTGATAATTTTGAGCAAAGCTCTCTTTATTATTGTATAAATGTGTACCAAATGGCACTGAATAGTCACAATGCATATCGATGACTTATATTTATGATGATTCCTGTGATATGTAAAACCATAATATTTAAAAAATATAGCATCTTAACATTGACCTTATCATTATGCTAATTAGCTTAACATTCACCTTATCATTTGATAATTTTGAACAAAATTCCCATTATTTTTGTGTAAATGTGTACTAAATGTCACCATATAGTCAAAAGACATATTGATGAGCTATATTTATGATGAATCTTCTGATGCAAAGCCAAAATATTTAAAAATATAACATCTTAACATTGACCTTATCATTATGCTAATTAGCTTAACATTCACCTTATCATTTGATAATTTTGAGCAAAACTCTCTTTATTATTGTATATATGTGTACCAAATGGCAATAAATAGTCACAATGCATATTGATGACTTATATTGATAATGATTCCTCTGATGTAAAGCCAAAGTATAGAAAAAATATAGCATTTTAACATTGACCTTATCATTATATTTTGTTGTATAATGTTCACTCCCCCCTGGTAAATGGTTCTTTTGCAACAAATAGACTCCTTAAGTAGATAAGTTGACCAGAGAGGTGCTGAAACCACCTAACGCTCGCCTGCACTGTTTGTCTAGAATAAGGAATGTATGAAAGGTATCTGTATGAAGCACAAATTACCGATCTTTTTATTAGAAACTACAAGGCTAAAATCCGCTTTGGAAGGTAATATTAAGCACAAACTTCAGATATTAGTTGTGACCTCAGAATTACTGGCCAAAACTGGCCTCGGAATTACATTAGTTTTATTTGTGACAAATATTTCTTCCGTTTCTCACAATCCGCGCACGTGATATCAACAGGTAAGTTAACGGACCAGGCAAAAGGCCCTGCTTTAAGCCGGGCGCACACACAACGATTTTACGGTAGTTGGTCCATTCAGGTTTAGACATATAGGCAGCCCTTGCCCAGACATGTTTTCCTTCTCGCGGCGCTCGCGCCTCGCGCGTGTACGCGAGTCTACTTGGTCTAATCTGACCAAGTATAGATTGCCAGTCGCCACATTTTGATGAAAACATCCATCTAGACAATCTAGACAGGAATCGGCCGACTAAAATCGTCGTGTGTGCGCCTAGCTTTATGAAAAAGACAAGATTGGATTTTTATACCTACACAAAAAAGGATTATGCATCAAACAACGAAAAGGTATGTACATAAATCTTATAGGGCCCTGTCTACAATTTAACTGGCTTTAATAATATATTTGCATGTGTATCTACATAAATAATATGCAAATATATGTCACATGCGTTGCCATTTGCCTTTGCATTCCGAGCCTATCGGCTTTCTACTTATAAATACTTATGTGCTAAAGCTTGTAATTGCGAATTATCTGACAATATTCTTTAAACTTTAACGTTGGACTATGTTTTATATATATTCACTCCCTGAATGATTTCTATATTAAGCGATTGAATTTTGATACGGCATGTCACAACACAATCTCATAATTTATAATTGTACATGTACAATACAAACATATGGTAGCATACAGGTGAAAATATTTGAAAGTTTCTCATTTGGCTTAGGGTTGTACAAATACTTTCGTTAAATATGATTCAGCTACAACTTTGAACTAAAAAAGACAGGGCTACACAATAGCCCTGAAAATCGTAATGAGCGTGATAACTCTGGATAACTCTCACATTGACCTTATCATGATGCTAATAAGCTTAACATTTGCCTTATCATTTGATAATTTTGAGCAAAGCTCTCTTTATTATTGTATAAATGTGTACCAAATGGCACTGAATAGTTACAATGCATATCGATGACTTATATTTAGGATGATTCCTCTGATGTAAAGCCATAATATTTAAAAAATATAGCATCTTAACATTGACCTTATCATTATGCTAATTAGCTTAACATTCACCTTATCATTTGATAATTTTGAACAAAATTCCCATTATTTTTGTATAAATGTGTACTAAATGTCACCATATAGTCACAAGACATATCGATGAGCTATATTTATAAAGAATCTTCCAATGCAAAGCCATAATATTTAAAAAATATAACATCTTAACATTGACCTTATCATTATGCTAATTAGCTTAACATTCACCTTATCATTTGATAATTTTGAGCAAAACTCTCTTTATTATTGTATAAATGCGTACCAAATGGCACTAAATAGTCACAATGCATATTGATGACTTATATTGATAATGATTCCTCTGATGTAAAGCCAAAGTATAGAAAAAATATAGCATGTTAACATTGACCTTATCATTATATTTTGTTGTATAATGTTCACTCCCCCCTGGTAAATGGTTCTTTTGCAACAAATAGACTCCTTAAGTAGATAAGTTGAAAATAATGGGAAAATAAAAGTGGCATCTTAACATTCTACTTATCATGTAGTGTGGACGCGGACAGGGACAGTGACGGGGACAGTGACGGGGACGGGGACGCGGACGCCAAGACTATAGCAATAGCTCTCTTGCACTAAAGTGCAGGCGAGCTAAAAATAATGGGAAAATAAAAGTGGCATGTTAACATTCTACTTATCATGTAGTGTGGACGCGGACGGGGACGAGGACGGGGACGGGGACGGGGACGGGGACGGGGACGGGGACGGGGACGGGGACGGGACGGGGACGGGGACGGGACGGGGACGGGACGGGGACGGGGACGGGGACGGGGACGGGGACGGGGACGCCAAGACTATAGCAATAGCTCTCTTGCACTAAAGTGCAGGCGAGCTAAAAATTATAACGACGCATACGTCATGTAAAGATTATATAACCAACGTAAACAAACATTGTTATGCGCAGAATATATGCTCAGAACGGACTTTACATCATCTTTAAAAATAATAATGAACATAATTTCATAAAAAATTCTAACCGAGCGAGTTGATTTTGCGATGAGTGGAAAAGAGCCTTAATCCTATTTTATTTGGTTTGTTGTTTTTATTTGAAGACATTTTTTACAACGATGAAGAAATCAACTCCTCTGCCCCCTGTGGTCGTGTTCGTTTCCAGATTCTTCTCTGCATGTACGATTTTAAAAATTTAGGTAACCAAATTCCCGCCGGGGATGAAATTTAGGTATCAAATTCCGTGCGACAAACTTTTCGAAAGTGAAGAAAATCGTACGTTCGATCAAATAGAGAGTGCAGAACCTTTTACTTCTTTAGTACAGAGCGATATTTTATCCTTCACTTCTCGTTAATCTGACGTGACGTGTTTTGACACGACATTACAGACGTATGACATATGATATATGAAGATAATTTTCTATTTTCTAAATGTTGCAGGATCCAAATTCAGCTGTTTCTAAAGCATTCACATTCTACAAATCCTGCATGAGCGACGCTTCTATTGAAACTGCTGGGACTCAACCAATTTTTGACGTCATAGAAAAATATGGCTCCTGTAACATAATCAAGAGCAACTGGAGTGGCGACTCTTGGGTGTTAGCGAAAGTACTTGGAAGGGTTTTTGCGGAAACTTCATTGCCTGTTTTTCTCAATGTGGATATAGAGAAATCGTTTTTCAACACGTCTGAAATATTTATTTCGGTAATCAAATGTGGATTTAGTCCCGAGTCATTTAAAATCTAATTGAATATTACATAACGCGGTGTTACACTATGCAACTTTCCATGCAACTTTACTTTTAACTTGCAAGACAATTCTACTCCTCGGGCATCTAATGTTGAAAAATACGAGCATTTCTTATGATCTGCTAACGTTTTCGTAGCATTTCGAACACTCTTTACAAACTAACATCCTTAAAAATTAAATGCCGTTGTTATAACATTCAAAGAGGTTCTTTCTATGCAATTCGCATCCTTCTTTGAAACACTGGCATGCTTTTTATTTCAGTTCACACGAGAGACAGGTTTGTTTTTTTCCTGATGAATCGTATTGCAATTATCCTATAGATAAGTTCGGGATTGTCTGGTTACGACGATGATAAACTAAACGAAGAAAAACCTCGTTCAAAAGAGAAAGATCTGCCGTTACACGACAAACCTAGTAAGGTGAGTGCAACTCTGCTCGCTGTTGAAGAAGTTACCTTCTACCGTAGCGAATTGCGTAGCTAAAAATATCTATAGGCTAAAGAAGGATACCTAAATACTATACCTATTTGTCGGACTACAACAGGAAGTTAAGAACAAACAATAGGGGCTTATAACCATATTTTTTACCTTTTTGGGAAACACAAGTTTTTCCCGGGGATGCGGATTTTTCTTACGAATTTGAAAGTTAATGTTTTGTTTTAAGATTGCGTAAAAAATCATTTTGTATTTTCAGAAAATCCCCGCAAATGACTTTGAAGATTACGGGAAGTATATTTCCAGTATATTCAAATTATTTGGAACTAATTCCATTGTTGATAATGCATCGAAAAGTATCGTTAAATTGGAAGACAATTTCTTAAAAGTATGACATTTTTCTGAATCGTACACAATGTCCCTAAAAGCCGAATCTTCAAATAATATTAATATTTATATTTTTTTTCGCCTCATTCCCAGATCCGGAAAATCCTGGATGGAGATGACGCAGATGCCGTTAGGAATAATGTCAAATTTTTCACAATAGATGAGTTAAATCATCTGACGTCATTCAAGGTACAGCTGCGTTTCGTTTTCCAGTGCGAGGTTTGTACGTTATGGTAACAAACCGAGTTCTCTTTGTACAGACCCAATTAGGACAACGTTTGTAAAAAAAGACTGAGCATTGATATGCCATTGTTCAACCCGACAAAACGAGATTAGTACAAAGTATTGATTTCAAGGAACTTTTGGGTCCTTAAACTCAGGCCTTCATTAGTGAAAATAGAAAGAATACCTTACCATACTATGTTATGTCATGTTATGTTATGCCAAGCTGTACTTTACTATACTACAGTATAATTATTATACAAAGCACATGCAATCGTCATCGAATAACCGCATACTAATTCGTTACCCAGGCCACAGTCAATTTATAGACAACGAATATGTTCTATAATACCTCGATCTCGAGCGAATCAAAATTTCTTACGTTATTATACCCACCGTTTTAGTTTAATTGGACAATATATCTTGAGGAAGTACTTAGAGGCACAGGTAAATTAGTTGCACCAGACCAAAAACTGATGATATACCTACCAAACAATTTAAAAAAGATCGTTGACTGGCTAGCAGACCAACCCAAAAGGTAAGAATTACTGATGTGGATACAACGTGAAGTTATTCAAACGTTGTTTGGGCCGATATTTTCCATTGAACATATCTAGTATATATATAGCTAACTATAAAATAAAAGTTAAAAAGTTAACTTTAAAGCTAACTATAAAGTTGTAAAATAAAATATAATGGGTAAGATGCCGTTTTGTTGACTGGAGTAACGGTCGCCCTCTCCCCCTAACCAAAGGGTACCTCTAAGGCAGATATAGTCCGCCCCTGAAAGAGTACGGCATATCTCTTGTTTTAGTTTGCTTGCTAACGAAATAATATGGAGAATTATTCGAAAGTTCATCGACAGTCTGCCAAAGGGATTTAGAAAAGCGCGAGAGAAATATTATGCAACCTTTGGAGTGCGCCCAACTCCTAGATGGAAGGCGTGTAATGATTTGACAAACCAATATTTCACACATGCTACCACCTTGCTCTATGTTAACAAACGTGTGACAGAAGACGCCTTGGAAAAGGTAAGTTAATGTGTGACAGTCTGTGGCGAAACAAGCGCTATAATGGACCACTTGCATAATAGACCAACTTTTGATTCAGGTGACAAAAAGGGAATTTCCTAAAAGAGCATACAAAACTTAGTAAAATTGCCAAGTTTTGCTGTGAAATATTGTAAAGTGCCGCAGATATAGCCATGCGAAGTTGGCGAATTTTGTATACTTTTGTATTACGGCCGGACGCGTGTAACTAAATTAGTTACACGCTTCCAGCTGTAGTAAAAAAGTATACAAAATTGGCAACTTCGCATGGCTATATCTTCCGTACTACTTTACATTTTGCAACCAAACTTGGCAATTTTACTAATTTTGGTATGTTCTTTTTAGCTGTTGTGATATATTTCCTGCTTGTCACCTAGATGTGAAGTTGGTCTATTATGCAAGTGGTCCATTGGAGGGGTGGTGGTGGTGAATATTCATATAGTCTGTTCTGCCTGACGGATTTCTTTTGAAAATAAGTATGCGTACAAATGCACCCCCCCCCTCAATTATCACGGTAGTCTCGCCAATGTGGCAAATGCAAATAGAGTGTTTTGGTGAACAGGGGCGCGATAGTGTCTTGACGCAGGTTTTTTACCTATAAAGTTTCACGGTTTTTCACGAAGATTTCTTTTTTTACCACTACCTGTACTCTTTCCGCTTTAAATTTACATCCATGCAGCTATCACCAATATGCCAGAAAATTTTAACTTCGCATTTTCGTAAGATACGAGCTTGGCGTATTCACACAAGAAAACTATTGAGCACAACGTTATCAGGACACAATGTGTGATAACACCAATTTTTTTTGAATATTTGAAAATGACCCATCAGAATAGCGTGTTTATTACATAAGTATAACAATTATCTACACCTATATTTCTTTACGTCTGTTTGGTTTTCCATGTTAATACCTCTTCATAGGCAGCAGTTATGTTTGCTGAGATCAAAGCTGAGTTCGTTGATGGCTTGGAAGAGCACAAATGGATGGATGATGCGACCCGTTCACAGGCTCGCCTTAAGGTACACGACTACAATTACGTTGACTACAATTACGTAACTTTACGTTAAACTCGCATTTATCTTTATAACATCTAATTCTCATAATTATACAATTTCTATCGATGATTAACATTTTTTCGTTACGACGTTTAAATATAGCTGCAAAAAATGAAAGAATGGATTGGATATTCATCTTTTATTAAAAATACAACAGAACTGCACAGTTATTACAAAAATGTAAGTTTTTAATCAAAATCTTAGAAAATATCTTTTTGTAGGCATGGTTCCGTTAAAAAAACCCCTTTCATACGAGCGAAATTTTGTTTATTAGAATGCATGCATATATTCCAAGGACTGAAATATCTGGTAATTGCATTTTTGAAAACTTTCCACAACTTGCCGCAGTACAAGCGATGGCGGATTGATGTTTTTTCATTTCTATTCTTACGCAGTTCCAAGTTAAAGAGTCATTTCTTTTACAAAATATGTTGAACGCCGTCAGGAATCTAATTCTGAAGAAGAGCCAGCAATTGGGAAAGCCGTCGGACGATAGCAGGTGTTTTTTTTACAGAAAGTATAAAAATGTTAATTTGAGGGATGTCAATTTGTGAAGAGTCAGAGTGTTCGAAATATTAATTAACATCGTAAGAAATGTTTGTATTTGAATTATCTCCTGCAGGAGTAGAACTGCATTGCCAGTTGCAAGGAAAGTTGCGTAATGTAACACTGCCTTAAACAAACATACTGAAAATATTTGTGTATATCGTCTTGTTATCTACGTCAGTGATACAAAACACATTTTCATGATCAAGTTTTACTAACGTAGTTTAAATGCTCTTCTTGCCGGGTAATAAAGCTATCTTTTTCAAGGATAAAAAATTTAGTCTTTGATCAAAATGTTTTCCGTTTTTCCTCCCTTCAGCTTTTCAACGTCAACTCTTCCGGTGAATGCGTTTTATTTGTCTAAAGATAACCGCATAGGTATGTATCATAGGTATGTATCATAGGTATGTATCATAGGTATGTATCATAGGTATGTATCATAGGTATGTATCATAGGTATGTATCATAGGTATGTATCATAGGTATGTATCATAGGTATGTATCATAGGTATGTATCATAGGTATGTATCATAGGTATGGGTCATTTATGCCATTTGTGGACCTGAATTGATAGGAATGTAATGAAATTTGAAAAGCATTATAGGATATAATCATTACCACTAGTCATAAGATAGTATTTCATCGAATTCTCAGAGCGAAAGGGCTATACTTTAAGTATTGCTGTTGATTTACCCAAAATACTCCCAAAATATTGTTCACTAGATCATATCCAATACCCCTCGTAAATTTTCCCCCACCCCCCCGACGTATTATACAATTGAATCAACTAAGAACTATGTGGATCTAGAACCAGGATAATTACGTGGTAGGCTATTGCATAACTTTGGGTTAGCAGGATAATGTACAGACATTTCTGTAATTTTCTTACAAAATTTTATTGTTCTCTTGCAGTAATTTTGGGGGGAATATTACAACCACCTTTCTACGAGAGTGGTAGGCTAAAGTAATGACGAAACTGTATTTTATTCTTTTTCCCCTGGTTTGCTGCAATAAAAGTTCTGTTTGCGAAGTCTGTTTGTAAAGTGTTTGCTGTTGTAAATTTCAGAGCAATGAATTACGGCTCACTTGGTTTCATCGTAGGCCATGAAATTTCACACGGCTTTGATGAGGATGGTAGGAACAATTACTTTCATTTTGCATGATTGTGCACGTCTACGTGTGACGGAGCCATGCTTTCTATTTGCCACGTGCGGACATATATATAAGTCACAAAAATGCTATGTTTTCTCGTTGTTTCTGACGCTTTGTGGTATTTAATTAGTTCTTATTAACGGACGAATTAGGAACCGGGCTGAGATTTTCGGCCTGTTTATACGAGGACCACGGAACCGGCAGAATTTGAGATCCCCTAACAGGACGAATTTGAGACCCCCTAACAGGACGAATTTGAGACCAATAAAAATCAGGCCTAATTCTCCGCCGGATTTAAATTCGTTCCGTACTGTGTAAACACTGGAACCGGGCTTTTTTTGCACCGATAGCGCTGTAGAGAATTGGGTATGACAACACAACTACGTCATATACATATTTTACATAAAGTATAATCTTTCATACCTCTGGGAGTTTAAAAAAAACAAAAACAAGCGAGGTTTTTCGCTTTTTGACACAAGAAGAGTAAAAAAAAGCCACAAAGAATGAAAAAGAAGTAACTGGCATCAGTTCTTGTTCTGCTAGTTGGAAAATTCAATCTGAGCGAAATCCGGCTAACCGGGATCATGTTGTAAACAGCCCCCAAAGTGCCTAGCATTGCCATTAATTATTTATTTATTTAATTTTTGCTTAAAAATACATTGATATAATCAACAGGAAGTGGGTACGATGAAAATGGAAACATTCGCCATTGGTGGACTAAAGTATCACATGATAATTTTGTGGAAAGATCAAAATGTTTAATTGATCAGTACAGCAATGTGACAATATTCGGTTACCAGGTTTGTCTGCATATTAGACTAACTCTAGAAACGTATCTTATAACGATGTGTGCATATACATTTTTAGGTCAATGGCACTCAGACATTATCAGAAAATATTGCTGATAACGGAGGTCTGAAATATGCCTACAGAGTAAGTGTTGTTTAGTCTCGAGGTGCTTACACAGTACTGTCCAGAAATAACCTGACAAAAACTGCGGTTAACCTAGGTCAAAACTCGGTCTGATCTTGGTTGCACAGAAGAGGTCAAGCCAGTTTACCACAAGGCGAATTTTTTCGTGCGACGCTAAGCGCGATATCTGAAACCCAGTGATATGATTGCCTTTCGAAAAAATTCGCCGCGAAAAAATAGAATTGCTTCCTTCTTTTGTTCGCGCGAACAACGGCCACTGCGAAGGTATTTTTCCCTTGCGGTTGTTTGTGGTTTCAACGATCGACCGCAACCTAACCGCAATCGCAGTGTAAGGTTATTTCTGGACAGTGCTGTACGTAGTCGTGTAGTCTGAAATTAAAATATTAGAGAAAAGCTGTATTTCTGCTTTTCTTTCCTCTTCTTTTCTTATCGTGCTCGATTTCCGAGGTAAATTGTCCATAGTTTACTTGAGTTTTAGCAGAACGAAATTATCCGAAATATTCTTTAAGGCCTATCAAAAGTGGCGAGAAACACATGGCGATGAAGATCGGTTACCAGCTCTCTCTTTGGATAATAACCAACTTTTCTTTGTTAGCTTTGCCCAGGTACGAATACACAAAAACACTACGAAACGTGTGCCCACTTATCCCTAATACAGCCTTTGTTGATTTGTTGATGAAGTGCATTTCGAAATTAGTGCATTTCGAAATTCGAAACTTAAATGGCGATGATGAGCTTATTAGAAATTAGATTGAAATAGATGTTGAATGCAATGTGAATAGTGAATACCCATGCATACAGATGGGCCGCTAGTATTTTAACGTGCTTGTGAAATGAATAGATTAAGCTTAAGGCATATTACGCGGCATGTGTGTAACAAAGTTATGAATACTAATTAAGATTAGTTATACCATTATGAATATCCTAATTCATAAGATCTTTATACAGAATTACAAATATATACATGTGACCAAAATACTGCGGAATGATTGGAAGTTAGAGTCATTGATTATTCATGATTTTCACAATCTTTGTTATAATCCCTTTACAAAACCGCCAAAGTAAAGTCGCAGTGAAGCCTTGAACTTCATGCCTCATCTTTCAGTTCAGTACTAACGCCTGTATTCAAAAAGCTCACTCACACTCATACTCATCGAGTGTGACATATAAATTTCGTTAATGCTGATCAATGAGAAAGTTTTTTCTGAATAGATGGAAAGATAAAAGGTAAATTACTGAAAATCAAGCCCCTGTTCGGCTGGAAATACCGCCATTGAAACGTTATGAGAAGATTAAGATCTCCCACTCAATGAGTTTGAGTGTGAGTGAGCTTTTAGAATACAGGCGTAAGTACCTATAGAGACGATTGTCCCTTTCCAACGCATAACAGCACCATGTATTATCTTTAAAAAAAGACAAAGTTTTCATCCATTAAAGAAAGCTTTGTTATTGTACACAGTGTGATTTACGGCATACAGAACATTTATTTTTGATTTTGTTGGGAATCTGTAGCAAATATTCGAGTTGTTACATGGAAACAACAAAGTTTTACAGGTATTTTATGAGCAAATGACCAGCTGTGAGACACAACTCCGTAAACAAATCATATGTTCAACAGTTCAAATTATCCAATGATACACATATCAAATTAAGCCTTTCCACTTTTTGCTATAAAATCGAATAATACGAATTTCTTCTCCAATAGACGTGGTGCGACAAATATGGAGAAGGAGCCGTCAAATATTTCATGGATAATGATGAACATTCGCTAGATCCAGTGAGGTAATGCGTCTTCTCACCGAACCACGCATAGAAAATTGTGATCCTACATGCCGGCCAAGTGTAATCTTCGAACACTTTCTCACACCCATATTCTCTATATCAGGGTTGTACGAATGTAATATTCAACGGCTAGAGATTTTTTCAACCGCTGTAATAATGCGTGAAAATCGATAAAACAACAGATTTGTTGCTTACAATCACTAAAGAGGTTCTCCTTTTTAAAATTTCTATAAGATTTACGCTAGATAGTTTGCCTTATATGAGATTTAAAAAACCCTACTTAATGAATATGGATGAAAGATGAACACTTCTTTTTAGGTGATTGAATACTATACTGACTTAAATTTAATCGGAATACTTGGCAGGCATAATGTCCTGCAAAATATGCTCCAAATAACACAGCTAAATTAGGTTGAACAGAAGCCAGAAAGAGAGAGCGTGATTTGAACCTGTTTTTAATCGCATAATTTTTAAAAATTTTTTCGATTTCACCCTATTTATTAAGACGTGCTCATTTTTTGTTGGCTATTTTGCGACAGTCAGTATACCTTGCAAAGTTGCAACAGTGTAGCGATTAGCTAGGGGCTACCATCACCACACAGTTGATGTCAGCATAATTATACACTTGGAAGAATAACGCTGTAGGATAAATTATAACCTTACACTATACCTATTCTTCTTCTTATATTTTCAGAGTACGCGTTCCACTCTACAACTTTCTCGAATTTAGTAAAGCATTTGGATGTGCATCGCAGACGGACACTTGCGTAGTTTGGTAGAATCTCTCAATACCATCACCTGACCATTAAACTGGGTTTTTTTGTTCTTTTTTCTTGTTCTTTATTAATATCAATATGGTCCACCTAACTGTAGCATTTAAGAAATTTTCAAGATAGATGTCGAACGATTTCCCATAAGTTTAACATAAACTATACAGTTAATCACGTGATGAGTATATAGTTACGTATTTATATATGTATATTTTCAGGTGACAACCTTAATGATAACGACTGTATATATATATATATATATATATATATAATTATATATATATATATATATATATATATATATATACTCATCAGTGTGGCAAGCACTGCTTGTTATACGAAACTCTAATGCCGTAAATCATTGGTCACGAACAGAGAAATCACATGAGATAGAGCGCGCGAAATCAGAGTATTCAGTTTTTAAAAGCGTGGGCTGCGAATGAACACACAGCAGAACAATTATTTCTTTGCTGCCCCTCGTAGGTCGGGATGTGACTTCTCTGTTCCTGTCCAATGACTCGTAGAATTACAATCAAACTTCACCTTACAGGCAAGCCTCGTTTAATTATTAAATTCTACTTTGTTATTGGTTAGTTCACGAGAAGTCACGCGAGATTTTAAAGCAGTGTTCATGAACAGCTAAGTAACAAGTAACAGCAACCAAATAAACTTTTTTTTTTTTAGGGGAACAGTAAATGCGATTAAATGTTCCCCAAAGTTAACAGATTGTTCCACAGACTTTTAGACTGTTGTTTCGTTGGACCATCCCGTTGCCTTCATGATGACATCAATTGGGCAGGTGTGTAGAGCATGCTGCCGAAGTTGATGCTGCACGGGCATTGTGTGCGCGATAACGATCTGTATCGATTCCTGCTTTCCCTCACATAGTTTTTACCCATCGAGCAAAAGTATTCTTGCTAATGGGTTTGTGTGGTTTGCAAAAACTCAGCCAAATGCAGCTCATCATTCTCTTCACGAATTGAGTTTGTTTTTGTTATGCAGTGTTTTAGGCACACGTCATTATACACACAGTTCTTTTTCGGCTCTGTATGCCTTGAAAACTAATGGACTTACTATGCTTCCCAGGCTTTGAGGTCTTCACGTTAATATTGAATTTGATTTGGTCATCCGTTTGTTCCATTCCGCTCAATGTTAATGCATGCACGCTTGACATCTCTGTCCTGAAATTATTAGTGAGCTTAAGCATGTGACGTTTTTGACAACACAAACAGCATGAGCAACGTGAAAAGACTGGGTCAAGGGTTGTGATTGGTAAAAAAAAAACTTTACTTCCGGTCAACGTACGTGTTATCAAAGACGTCACTTGCTTAAGCTCACTAATGTGACTAACATCACTGCCTGAAACGTTATGTTCTTAAGAGTTAACTGCTCAAAGGGTCCCATATTTCGTAGATAATGCAGGACGTCGGAGACAGCCCAGGTAGACTGAAATCTTGGGAGTGCAGGCCGTTGTTCAAAGAGTCGTTTTAAAAATCTAGCAACCAAAGGATGACGCCATCGTCGGCTATTTTATTGTCGTTGTTAACGACTTTTTGTTGTTTTGGCTGGTGCTTGTGAAGCAGTTTGTCTGCATCTGATTATGTGACATTTTTTTCGCCACTTGAAGTTTCAAGGCCGGACATGCATAGCCCGTTTTTTGGCAGGTTCTGCCATAGGCATATATTGTACTAAAATTGTTTTAATGATTGTGTTACAGCCAGCATGTTTGTGTTTAACAGCGCAAGACTCGCCATAAGCTCGTTGTTTTCATGCGAAGACACTTGCTCTGGCACTTCATCTATATCTTCAGCTTCGGCTATCGCAACAGCAACCTAAAATCACTCTCCCTGATATACTGTATATTTCAAATATGGAATTTGGATCGACAATCACGCAAAACACAACGTGATCCGTGCAATTATAAAGATCACGTGCTTGCTATTATTTTAAGTATTTATGTACAATATATACCAATTCTAATTGGTAAAAATTGGAAAGATCAAAAACCTCTTTAAAGTTAGGCGCCTACCAGGCTTCTAATATTCGCTTATGTATTAATGCAAAACAGCTAGAATGTCATGCAATATCAGCATACATCAATAAGTTGCATCCTTAGGGCTATTATACCAATTAACTAGAAATACATGCATGCAAAATTCCCTCGCCTGAAGCAATAAACATATGTTTCCATCACTTAAATTCTATAATACTGTTTTCTGCTGGATGATCGAAGTCGCAAAGTAAAATCCTATATCAAGTACAATTACTTGAACAACAATTACTACAACGACTCTCGAGCTATCACATTCAACTATAATCATAATTCATTGATTGTGCTACGAATAGTTTTAAATACTGTACTACAATTTTTAGCGAAATTTCAATTTCTTTTTAAACAGATTCACCTTTAAAAATAAATGCTTTCCCAATCAAAATCATTTTAACAAAATTGACAAATAAATTCAAAAAGGTTTCGTACGTTTGTTAATAAATTCACAAGTTGAACTTACAAAATATTTTTAAAATTCAAAATCTACCCATTCACCTGTTTAAAAACACTCCAAAAATGCTTTAAAATCGTAGATTTTTCACCATTTACTTGATTTAAAGTTTTTTCTATCCGAAAGAATTTTTCACTTTATGCTTTAATCAATTTTACGAGTGAATTTTTAGTACATTTTTAAAACCATCCAAATGAAAAATATTTTTTAAAAAGTTATTTAATTCAAAATATCAGTTATGCTGACGCGAACCAAAATTTTAATTTCGCCAATCGCACGCTTTTAACTTGTCTTAAACTCATGCCTGCGCATAACTTACAAAAACGGTCCTCAACGTCCATGACATAATGGCGGACAACTTCGATATCGCATTTCCATTCCCGGGCGTAATTAAAATCTCCGGGCGGAATTAGTACCCTCACCCGGTGCTTCGCATCGGCACGGGGATAATACAAAACACCGGTACCTACCTCATTAAAACACATTTGTCAGAGCTTATAGATTATAGCTAAACTGTTCCTATCTCACTGCTCACTCATGAAGGTTATCTTTCTTCTTCGTAATAAAGGTTCTGTGACCAATTTTCTTATCATCTTCCACTTTTCATTTTTTATAAAGTTTACAAAACGCTTTTGGAAAAAAATTGCCTGACAGCTAAATTTGCAAATCATTAGCAAATGAATTTTTCAGCAAGAATTTTAGCAATGAATCTAACGAATGTACCGCATCCATTTTAATTAATAAAACTAGTATTCTAGGCCAGCATGTCAAAAGAATGCACTAGATATTTTACCATGCTCGAGTTGATAAAATTTTTGTAGGATTTTGTGGAATCCCTCAACTAACACAAATTTGTGTCTTTATGACTTAAAATACTATTTCCCGGTATTTTAAATAATATTTGGGAATATGTTTAATTTCTACTGAGAACCATCATGCACTTAAAACCATTTTACAGCATCGTAATTTTTCAATCTTATTCTCCATGCGATAAAACCCAACAATAAACTCGTCAACACTTGAACAATATTTATCGTGCTTAAAAGTAATTTTTTCATAGTGACAACTTGATCCATATCCAATTTTTGGTGAGCCACAACAATCGCCACTTTTTTCATTGGTTGCCAAACCATGTAAATAGGTATTTTCAGAGCAATTTAGCCACTTGTTTTTCCTGTATGGTAATACAAACAGATCATTGCGTTGCATCTTAATCACAAATCGGTAACACGAGCAATACATCCTATGGACTGCATTCCACTTATGCGTTTTTCATACACACATACATGCGTAAAAGACTAAATCATTACGTATATCATATATTTTTAAAAGCTAGGTGAATAAATCCTAAGAAATTAGTTTTCCGCTTATTTTTGTATACAGCTGTTGACCCATGCACACGGGTGGATCCAGCACTATCGCACTAATTTAAATTACAAAACAAAATGGCTATTTTGAGCAGTTTTCTTGTGTCATGCAAATTAGTGCACTAGTGCTGCATCCACCCCTGCCCATGCACGTGTTAAACAATAAAAATTTTGAAGCTTTGAAAGATTTCTGCAGGTAAAAAAAACGCGACAGCGAAAAGCAGCCCTTAGGGCGTTTTTCCCATGCACGCGTACGCACACTTAAAAGTTTAAATCCTTTATATATATCGTATTTGAAAAAGCTGGGTGTGTAAATTGAAACAATTAAGTTCCCTCCTTTGCTTCCGTTTTCCGCGCCTTCGTCACTTTTTTACAGAACCCCTCACGTTAAACGTAATATTATAAGACTTCAAGATATTAAATAAATATTAAATAAGATTTCAAGATAATAAATAAATATTGAAATAACCTCTGCGGAGGAGAGAGTATTTTGACACTCACTTTCGATCCGTGATTTTATTTGTTGTCTTATCGCACTCCCAGCTATGGTTGCTGAAGGCTAATAACGAGCTACAACATTCAAGTTTACGTTCTTCGCTGCCGGGTTTTCGAAATATCTTTTTGACAAAGTGTTGGTTATTTTCGCCACATTTCACACTAGAACCAGATTTTGTTACATTCGAACATGTTGGAGATGAAACTAGAAGATAATAAATATTTTAAATAATTGCAGATTTATATAACATAGGATCGATGCAAAAGAAATATATTTATCACGTTTGTATCTGCTACGGCGTAATTGTAGTTAATATACCAAGCTAAGATGTCATCATCAAGGCACGCGCATTTCATCCAATTAAGCCAAGGGCGAAAGCAATAAGATTTCAAGTCCGTTATATTTTTAATAGCGTAATAAAATTTAAAAAATTGTTAATTGAGTTTTTGCCTATATCATTATGCTCAACTTCATTAATAATTCCTCTCTGCTGTATAACAAAATTTCTAGAAATTATTTTTAACTTTTATTTGCTTTATTTGTACAGTTTTATCATAGATTGTTCCGCAGGTTTTCAAAGAATTACAAGTTTATCTAAATGTCTTATGCCATTCCCCATTCATTCCTTAAAAGGGAAATTTTTGGGACCAAACACACAAACATATATACATTTCAAACACTAACTATAAAGTATAGGTTTTAAATCAACTTGCATGCAAAGAAAAATTTAAACGACATTGCAAAATTTAGTATATTTGTTATTACAAAATTGTTCTTAGGAAAAACTTAACAAAGAAAAGTTATAATTTTCTTGTATGATTGCATGGCGACTTTAGTAATTATAATAACTTGCAATTGTAGGTACACCACGTAAGTATTAAATACTGCAAAGCTTTCGGTCCGTTAACCCGGACCTTCATCAGTGCAATTACTTGAATACACGTTTGCGCGTCACTTAAATATCATGTTAGTCGTGATTAGTTTGCTCGCGCTATTAATTAAACGGTTTCATTTAATTAAGTTCTAATTAATGCGCGCGCCCTAGACAAGTATTTGACTAAGAGACACCGAAAAGAGCACGCCACGTACTATTAAGTGGCTTTCCCTCTTGGACGATAGTTTGATGTTTATAAATTTCAATAGATTCTCTCATTTTACGAGAGACAGTAAACTTATCGTTTGCTAAAATGGTAGCATCGTTCCATTTAATGCGATGATCATAAGTCCATGCATGGTGAGCTACTGCAGACTTATCCAGTTTATGAATGGTTATCCTAAGAAATTCATAGAACATGCTATGAATGAACAGCAAAGACAGAGGCAAGACACGGAATATCTATCCTCTGTCTGTTTACCATATATTGGCCCAGCTTCATATAAAATCGTTAGGATTTTAAAAGAAGTTGGAATACAAGTTTACCATTCTAGCAATAACAAATTGTTTCGCGCTCTTTACACACACAAGGATGGCGTCGATGAACAACAGAAACCTGGTGTGTACCGCATTCCATGTGAATGTGGTTTGGTTTACATTGGAGAGACCGGTAGAAATCTCTCAATACGTCTTAAAGAACATAAGACGAACTGCGAGAAAGGTAAACTGGATAAGTCTGCAGTAGCTCACCATGCATGGACTTATGATCATCGCATTAAATGGAACGATGCTACCATTTTAGCAAACGATAAGTTTACTGTCTCTCGTAAAATGAGAGAATCTATTGAAATTTATAAACATCAAACTATCGTCCAAGAGGGAAAGCCACTTAATAGTACGTGGCGTGCTCTTTTCGGTGTCTCTTAGTCAAATACTTGTCTAGGGCGCGCGCATTAATTAGAACTTAATTAAATGAAACCGTTTAATTAATAGCGCGAGCAAACTAATCACGACTAACATGATATTTAAGTGACGCGCAAACGTGTATTCAAGTAATTGCACTGATGAAGGTCCGGGTTAACGGACCGAAAGCTTTGCAGTATTTAATACTTACGTGGTGTACCTACAAGTTATTATAATTATTAAAGAAAAGTTAATTTACACGACAATAGTACCTCCGAATAAAGTAAGCATTTTGATTCAACGTTTCGACTTTATTTAGTCATCATCAGGAATGATTAATTTACATGTGCATGCGTTGTATATACTATGTGTAATTTCTTTGAACAGTAGATTTGACCAATGCTTAGCCCTATCTATGATGTGACAGTTGTTCAATAGGAAGAGTGTCAAATTAAATTGTTCAGTGCTGGGTTCGTCTATATTAAGTTGTAATAGATTTGTCAGGTGGTTAAATTGTTCACAAGTGTTGATGTGTTTATAAATTTCTGATTGTTTGTCTGTCGATGCATGTTCGTTGAGTCTTGTATAGAGGCATCTGTCTGTCTTTCCTATGTATGCTTTGGAGCACCTTGGGCATGAAAATTTGTAAACAACCGTGTAAATTCATCGTGTACTGGGACACCACAACAACAGGCTGCTTTGTCTCATGCAAAGATAAAACACCGAAAGAGTTTCAAAGTTCGGTTGTTTACAAATTTTATCCGGAGTTATTATTGTTGTGTATTTTATGAAAATACTCAGTGGTTCCCGCAATTAAAAGGTAATTCATAACATTCTAAATGCCATGATCATGAGAGTTTACCTGTTTGTCCTTCTCGTGTAGTCTGTATCGACTTGGCGCTTGAAGAAACATACGGAGGGTTCTGAAATAAACAACCGTGCAACATTACACAACGATTTTACTTAGTTTTTAAAATGTTTAGGTTAAAGGAAACTGGAAAATGAATTGAAAAGCAAAAACAGAAACATATACACGGAAAGAGAAGAAATGAGTGAAAGAACAACTCCACTATCACAATTTCTACTGCTTTTCTCGTAATTTGTTTCGCATTTGGTTGTTTCATGTTATCTTAATGTTATAACAGCAGAGGAAGTGATTATTCGTAACTATTACTTGAAATGCAAATCATAATTAAGAAGCCGTCTTTCAGTCGTCTCGATCGATGCAGCTAAGACCAGTGGCGTAACTAAAACGATAAATGCGGGAGATTGGGGTGAATATTCATATATCCAGTTCAGCCCTACGTATTTCTTTTGTGAAATCTTTCAATAGAAATCCGTCGGGCAGGACTGAATAATTATATTAAAATTCACCCTCCCCCAAATTATCGTTTTAGTTACGCCACTGGCTAAGACTATACATATTAGGAAATGAATAGTCTCATTTATCTTCGTTATTATTAAATCATTGTCTGTGCGATATTCTAACAGTCATCACTCTACTAATTGCGTCAATCCGTGCCTAAAACTGTGAGAGGTGGTCTTGGAATCAGAAATTTCTTTCGTATTCTTACCTCATTTTGGTTATAAAATATTTTCAGAGATTAAGAATTACTTCCGGCCCCGGGAGAACATAGCTTAATCCAAAGTTGTCCAAATTCTATGTCATGGATGCTCGACGCTGGGTGCTTTTGTAAGTCATGCGCACGCGCGAGTAACGACTGGTAATCAATTCGTAAACCTTTTTGTAAAAGCGTTTCATAAACTTTGTGCAAAATTAAAGGGGACGAAACAAGATATATGAAGCATGGCAGACAGCAAAGAAGAGCATGGATACAGTCAAGGCAAAGTTGTGTAAGAGAAATATTTCAAAATCTGCAAGCTCAAAGTGTTTTCAAAGGGTGCGTGTTTACTTTTTTTATTTCGTATTTGTTTCGCGTAAGGATGAGCTGTATTTGTATAATTTTCAGCGTTGTACGCCGTTTATTTATTTAATTTTTTGCTTTTGATCATTTTCAGAGAACCGTGGAAACATTAGCTATAATATACTTGGTAAAATATATTTGAGTTTAATGTCATTGCAATATAAGTTTAGGTATTTTGTGTACTTGGTTTGAAATAGGGAGGGGTTGCTGCATGCTATATTTCTAGTAAAATATTTATTTCAATTTCAGGGGTAAGAACGAGGCCCAGGAGCTAGAAATGCGTTAGTGACGCGACAAAAATTTGCAATAAAGCGACGGAAATTGCAATAAACGTCTTAAATGGTAAAATATACATTCCCCAGAAAAATGATATGAATCCAACATGGTCGAATTTCTTAGAAAATGCACGAAAACAATTCCCTTTTCTTTATCTCGCGTGTCGGCATATTATCCTGGCGGACAGCGATCTCGGATAACACAGCTGCTCGGCATCGAAAAAATCGCACGGAGCCTAAAAATGGTGCTATAGCCTAATGTATTTACCGGTCACAGTTATTTACAGAGTTTATTACTTGTGAATTTAAGAAAAATTGTGAATATTTACCCTGGTGGGACTGAGTAATGTGTAGTAATCATAGTCTTCATCTTTGTGTAAATCATCTTGCGACATTTCTGAGGCGGTATCTTTGAGGAATTCGCAATTTTTTTCAGACGTCGAGGATTTATTGAAGTTAATTGCTCTACACGACTCATCGTCACGCATGCAAAATAAAATACATTCTCCTCCCGTCAAAGCGTGCACATATTTTGCCACTGTGGTGTTCAAACGATGATCTGTGTAACGAAAAAATCGTTCATTGCAGCTGTTAAAATGATTAAGATTATAATTTATTTCTTTTATAGAAAGCCTACAATATGTTAGTTTACTATAGATAGTTTTTTCCAAGGAACCATAGAAAACCAAAATACTGGAAATAAATTGATTGGTCTAAGTTTATTCCTGCAAAATTTAGATATCTGAGATATTTTTCTTGTTGCTATATATATAAAGAAAGTGTCATTGACGTTGAAAATATTATTGCGTGGTTGCCGGTTGGGAAGATTATCAGCTGTTCTAAGAATTGTTGCCGACCGGCGTACGTCGTTCTACCTTGATAGATATCTCATTTCGTGAATTTCGATCAATTCGTTTGAAAAATCGCCGCATAAATGTATAAAGCATCGTTTCACAGGCACAATAATTGAATGACTAACCGAACCATGCTACATTAAATCGAATTGACTTCTCACATCATGCGAACGATTCGGTTCACACGTCGAATAGAATAAACAACTTTGAACAAGCACATGCAAGACATCATTCTCACGACTTCCTTATTTTAATCATATGAATCCTGTCTTACAATCAGCTGTACAATTGCTTCGAAAGGCTAACTTGAGGCGAGATGTGTAGCTTGCCCTTCGTGTCGCAAATTCTTAAACGAAACCTACCTTAAGTATACATACATGCCATGTAAGTATTTAATTAAATTTAAAGCTTTCGGTCAGTTAACCCGGGCCTTCATCAGTGACAGTGCATGCAATAGCATTATCTTAGCAGTATATCATTATAAATACCTACAAGCTATAATTTACAGATTTTATGTCACCATGCAAACGTACAATATTGAAACCTACCTTCTTTTGGTCCTTCATAGCACAGACTTTGCCTTTGTTCAAAAGCATAAAAATTCAAAAATAGCATTAACAAAAGACCGAATCTCAAAAGCACAGAACCACGTAAACGCGTAGCTGCCATGGCCAGTTTCAACTCAGATGTCTTGCAAATGTATGAGAATTACTTTTCACTCTTCCTTTCAGCGCCAGAGATGTACACCAGCTTTAGAAAAATATAACACTTTCTTGATGTCGACAGACAGTTTGTGTTACGTGCATGATAAATTATGTCTATATATATTAATGTTGCGTCCAACGGTCGTTTGACACCTGCTAATTAAAATTGTTGACCAGTTCAGATCTTAAAGTCTTAATTAAGTCAGTGTTATGCTAGTTATAGTAAATAATTACATATGTTATTGCTTAGTTCTCAGTATTATTGAAAATGATGCATTCTTATTGGCTACGCCAGTCGCTATCTTGCAGGTGCCGGTTGTGTCAAGCCCGTTTAGCTTAAACGGTGGAAAAGTTTAAACGGTGGATAAGTCAAAATAAAATAACGCTCACTCATTCACTCAAATCTTTCGAATTGAATAAGTCAACTTAAATATTATGCACAGAGTATGGTGTAGTTGTAAACAGTATTAAGGGCAAAAACATTTGGTTAGCTTGTTGAATAAAACGTTAGACTTGCTTTCTATTTTGAACTATCCTTCGTTTAAACTAAACGGGCTTGATACAACCGGCCCTAGGATATTAGGTTATAGACCTTATATGATGGTATTTCAAACTCACCTAATGCCGTTTCATGTTGCTTTGACCCGAACTACGAAATAAAGTTGTGCAAAATTCAAACAAATTCAAAATAGCATGAAAGTAACTGTGGTGGTATAAGAAACAATGATTGCAGGACATTTGTAACCACTAATTCTAAGTTCGGCGTTATAATCAGAATGTTAAAGTATCATTTAAAATTGCTCTTTCGGCAGGTTACGTACACTAGAGAACGAGTTTTATCACCTGCTGGGTCATTTGGTTCATTACTTGCTGGAAATGGATGAAAAGTTAAGCACAGAGATGGAAGAAAGGTTTTAGTCAGATTTCTTTCGAGAATAAAATATTTCAGTTTTTGTATAAGGTTATAAAAACACTTTCTCGAAATTAGGGTTATATACCTGTTATAACACTAGTATTTTCTGCTCTTGTCGAACGTATTTCGGAAGCGGCCGTCTCAGAGAGATGTATATACTTAATTTGTATTTTTTGGATAAATAATTACTCAATGAAAACAAACAGAGTTTCAGGGAGTTTCGTATAAGGTATTTTAGTGACTGTGTAAGTCAAACGATACATGTTTTTCGCAGCATTTCTATGGCCGCAACTATAATTTAGGCAGAAACGTGTCGCTTGAATTACAGTCGCTGCAATAGAAGCGTTCCGAAAAATAGTTACTCAAGTTATTCATTTGCTCAAATTTATCAGTTGGCTTATGGAGTTCATAGAATATTTTAGGAAACTCCTTGAAAAACTCTTAAAAACTTCCGGTTTCGAAATGACCAATCTCTAATCCTATTGGATAATAAAATAAATAGACGCATATGATTGGTCAATTCGAAACGGGAAGTTAGGAGTTTTTCAAATATTTGATGAAGTTCGTAAGCCAACTAATAAATTTGAGCAAAACAATGAGTTGCTTGATATATTTCGGAACGCTTCAGTTGCTGGGACGGCTGTAATAAATTGCGAAAACCGCAAACTGTAGTTGGATGATAAAATGCATTTGACGTTAGCAAAATGGGCTCGAAGTACATACGGAGGTTGCGGAATCCACGGAAAGGACGAAAGCTTCCGAGAGCTGCGCCATGTCCCTTGTTAACAATGTTGTTGAAGCTTGTTGCAGCATGAATGTTGTTGCAACTTTTTACAACAACATTGGATCGTGTTTGCATCAACACTGATGATTCAACAAGGTTCAACAACATTGTTAACAATACTGTTCCCAGGGTGCAGCACAACATTGTTCACCCCTGATGCGACAACTTGATCAATCTTTTGCCGTGCATCTAATGTATAATACTCAATAAAACCAAACTAACAAAATTCCAATATGTTGAATTAATGAAATTCGAAACAAAAAACAGTAGTTAAAAGATAAAATTGAATTTTACGTAAGCAAAATCGCATCCAATGTTATCCATAATCTCTTTGATGCGAGCAACGTCTCAGTGAAAAGAACAAAGTCGAATGGTACGAAAACGTGAACTTTTTTTTAATTGTTTTTTGCAGAGTCTCATTCTGTGACCAAGCAGCTAGGTGCATTGGATCTGTGCTTACTTATCACAGGAATTTCCCATTGGACCATGCATGCCCACTCGAATAAACTTTAGTATACCTTTAATAAATGCAATACTGCATTAAAGATGAATTAAATCGACTCTAGCCAAACTGAGTGTCAAAAAAGTGCAGTATATGCAAGTAACTAAAGCTACGTTCGGTATAATTAATTTATGGTATATCGGTATATATTTACAAATACTATAATCGCACTTTTTATAGTATGAGAATGAAAAACATAGAGAGCAACAAAGATAAGCAAATACGTCCTCTTGGAATAAGCTAATACCAATTGAAGAGGTGAAAGATGGCGAGTGGAAGAAACGTTGTTTCCATACGGTAACTAGTTGTTTCCATGCTGTAACTAGTACTTGTTTTTGGCTTGAACAAACAAGACGTTAAATGTTGAAAATTGTTCCCTGTGCTTTGTTGCATAGGGCTTTCCAAAATTGAGAAGAGAAATAGGGTAAGCTATTAAAATTGTTAGAAGTAACTACATGCACGAGGGTGTTTTAGGAACAACTTTCATTACGTTCTATCAGCAGTGCAAATTTAAAAATAAGGATAAGTATACAGGTAATAAATAAGGATATTATTGTACATTTAGAGATACGCTGAAATCTTATCGTAAGACATTAGTTACCGCATTGTCTCATGTTACAGCATTGAAGTTTGTCGATGCGAAATTCCCTATTTTCCATTTGAAATCCAACGATAAAATACCCAGGTTTTGAACAAATCAATCTGTTTTCATCGCCTGTTGTTTCATTATAACATTCTGACCCATACTGAATTTGCGTCGATCCACAGAAAGTGATCGCGTACATAGTCATGAAAACCGCTCAAAAAGTAATTGTGAGGGCAAGATATATTGGTCATCCCGAAACTGTAAGAAATTATATTATTCAAATTATTGCATGCATAAAATTTCGAACTATACTACTTGCGGGTGAAATGCACGTGAGGCAGGTATTTTAAATTCTAAAATATTTTCTCGACAGGGCGAAAATTAGAAGGAAACTTATGGAAATTCTATTAGGACCTTTACAGAGAATAGCTCTTGTTAGAAGTATACATGCACGCAGGTCGGGTGTGTCAAAAAGGTTTACACTTGATAAATGTCTTCTAAAGGCATAAACGCACCAATCGTCAGAGATCGTTTTGTATGTTTAATGAGTTTGATAAATCTGATTTTGTGGTAACTTAAAGCTCATTCACTCCAGTTGTGACAAATTTTTATTATAACATCAACAACCGTTTGATTTGCAAGGAATTTTTAGACGCCAATTAATCAATATTGCTTCTGACAATCCTGATTTGATAAAATGCAAACTAGCAAACGTCCTCATATTTTCCTTGTGACTGCTTGTGGCTAATAATCATGAGAATTTTTAACAGAAAAGGATTATTGGTTGACTAAACTTTAACAAACAAACTGCCATCTTCGAAAGCATTGAAGTAGAAGCGCGGGTCGTTTGATGTCATTAACTTTATAAACCGCAGGACCGTGGGTGATAGATATACTATAAAAAAGCAAAAAACCGCTGCAGTAGCCTGCAATCAACTTTGAAGGATTCTTGAGAAAGTCGAGATTAATCTCCATTGACAATGGGGATTTTGTTTCAAGCAAACGACGAGGTTTGATTATAATTTGGCTTAAGCATTCAAGTAGCGCAAGATTGTGTTTTTTGCACAAAGACTCTGGGCACGAGGTTGGTTTTTTAGAAAAAAATGCGGTCTTCGGCATTTTTTTATCCGATTTGAACAAGCAAGCTGAAAAAATCATACTTGCTGTGCTTGTATTTCTTAGAATTAATTATCGAACATGGGTGTGCAATACCCTATAGATGAAAATCAATATTTTATTGAACAATTAAATATTTAATTATTAATTCGATAATTAGAATTTCAACCACCACGGAACACGTTATATCTCTACGTGAATTCGTTGTTATTATATTTATCCTTTCAACTGGATATTCAATATTTATAACTTTCGGCGCCATGTTTTTTTTGGCGTAGATGAAAATCAATTCATTCAAAGACACATGCATAACAATGCACAAATTGGCCAACAAAATTGGTATAATCGAACACGAAAACAGAAAATTTGTATGCAGCTCTTTCTTGGTTGACTTCTCAACTGTCATAACACATTTAATTACATTCACAAAGAAATTAAATCTACGTAATCTGACCAAGGACAGCGGAAGATCGTTGTTTTACAGTCTGCTATAAACTCTTTTTCACTACACTCGATTTTAGTTAATTGTTTGTGACTTACTTGGTTGCTTAGTTGACGAGCTTCCCTTTTTTGTTACCACAGAGTGCTTAGTTGGTGAGCTTTCCTTTTTTGTTAGCACAGAGTGCTTAGTTGGTGAGCTTTCCTTTTTTGTTATCACAGAGTGCTTAGTTGGTGAGCTTTCCTTTTTTGTTATCACAGAGTGCTTAGTTGGTGAGCTTTCCTTTTTTGTTACCACAGAGTGCTTAGTTGGTGAGCTTCCCTTTTTTGTTAGCACAGAGGGCTTAGTTGGTGAGCTTTCCTTTTTTGTTATCACAGAGTGCTTAGTTGGTGAGCTTTCCTTTTTTGTTATCACAGAGTGCTTAGTTGGTGAGCTTTCCTTTTTTGTTAGCACAGAGTGCTTAGTTGGTGAGCTTCCCTTTTTTGTTAGCACAGAGGGCTTAGTTGGTGAGCTTTCCTTTTTTGTTATCACAGAGTGCTTAGTTGGTGAGCTTTCCTTTTTTGTTATCACAGAGTGCTTAGTTGGTGAGCTTTCCTTTTTTGTTACCACAGAGGGCTTAGTTGGTGAGCTTCCCTTTTTTGTTAGCACAGAGTGTTTAGTTGGTGAGCTTCCCTTTTTTGTTACCACAAAGTGCTTAGTTGGTGAGCTTCCCTTTTTTGTTACCACAGAGGGCTTAGTTGGTGAGCTTCCCTTTTTTGTTACCACAGAGTGTTTAGTTGGCGAGCTTCCCTTTTTTGTTACCACAGAGTGCTTAGTTGGTGAGCTTCCCTTTTTTGTTACCACAGAGTGCTTAGTTGGTGAGCTTCCCATTTTTGTTACCACAGAGTGCTTAGTTGGTGAGCTTCCCTTTTTTGTTACCACAGAGTGCTTAGTTGGTGAGCTTCCCTTTTTTGTTACCACAGATTTTGCTACAAAAGGACAATAAACGTTGTTATGATATTATGGCACGTAAAAACTATAATATATACAAAACTGTAATCATTTTTGTAGTAGTACCTATCGTTTTAATTTTCACTTGCGTATAATTAATTGTTCGGTATACATGCATAGCCATGCACTAGGTATATTTGAGATGTTGGTGTTCATATTTTTGCTGCCAGGAATTTTACTGGCAGTAGGAGAATGTTGCAGTATAAAAATTTAAAGTATAACCAGGAATTAACGTGGCAGCGACTTTTTCATACTAACTCTCCTGACGAAAACCCTTATATTACGTCGAAACGTCGAGAAGTTTTTTGTTTATTTTATGCAGTTGTTACACTGCATTTTAAATTATATCCTTCTGTGTTGCCTGGTTGGGGAATTTTTTATTTTTGTCATAAGAGACTCAACTATATAAATTGAAAATTTATATTTCGATAGAAAATTTGAGAGCTTAGCATGGATTCTCAGTTCGTACTCGAGGGACTTACACTTAGTAGTTAGTTTTAAGTTTTGAATGTCCGTTTTTAGAGATTTTACTCTAAATTGGCAGTATATGAATATATTATATATATGGTGGTATGAATATCTATTTTAATTTGCATGATTTTTACTTTGAAATTTACTTCGTGGTTGAGATTATGAAGATTCATTTTTCCCGTCAGAGTTTTCTGTGCTGTAGTATAAAACATCTCAGTAAAATTATCGTGTTTTGAATACTCAGATATGAGTAGTCTCAGATTACATAAATGAAATGTTACTTATGACTACGCGACTTGCTCTTCGGTGGTTGTATCATGGGATTTTCTTTCTTTGCTGTCTCAACAATGTTATAAGGCATGAATAAATCAACTGTTTTCGAGTGTTATTTCGTGTCGATTTGGGGAGTTGCCCGCCAGAATTACATTACAAAGTGCGAAATACTATTAAGTCACTGCCAGGTTTATAGATTTCAATACCCCGGACACTGCCTAAAGAAGCACATCCATTCATAAAGTAAATGTAAGCTTCATTATGCATAGTATACCAGGAAAAAATTCTATTCAGTTTAATTTAAGTGTGCTTGTTAATTATAGTTTTTGTTTTCTGTCAACAAGATTAGCGAAGATTTGTGCTCTATGTTCTATCTCCACACTCTTTACTCTATTGCAAGCTCGTTGCAGTTCTTACTCAGTAAAGCTTACCTGAGGTTTGTGTTATCTGGGACGGCTTAGTCTTTGAAGAAACATTTTGAGGCTTCTGGAAAGAAAAACATAAAACACTTATTTACTGCGACCGATGAAAACATTATGTTTTTTGGACCCAAGGGTGATTAAAGTTGTTATTTCCCATGAGATTAGACGTTATCAAACTCTGCAGGGGGCTCGCGTGGGCGACATCAAAATTTTGTCACTCTCACGTGATTCGCTCTCGACAAATGAAATGCTACGAACACCAAACTTTGACAAGTGGTATATGATGAAAAAATGAACGCACGAATTAACATTGCATATGAACAGGGTTAGTAGATAGCTATATATTCGATGCAAACAACATCACACTAGCTAGTTCCTATCCTAAGGTGGTAGCACTAATGACAATTTGGCCTCAAATATTTCCATATCTAACAACTCTGTACATGAATCGCGCTTTATATTATTTGTTTTACGCCTTAGTTTTATCAGGTTTAGGTTTGAGGAAAAGTAGTGAGTGAGAGGAAACTAGTTACTGAATAGTACCTTTCGACTGGTCTGGTACTCATATCTCTGTCCGTTCAGAATTGAATTTATTTGCTTCTAAAAATGGAAAATTCGCGTCGCCTTACCGAATCGTGTCCAGTGACTGTGGGCCTGCCAGAGATTGTGAGATCATAAGTGAGGGCTTAAATACTTTCATTATGAAATCATTACCTTTGCGACTTTCTTAATAGAAAGTGTTAAACGACTTGAAATGTTTCCTTTTGTGCGAATGAACGTGTAAAAGACTGAACAATAGACCGGCAAATCGTGCTCGATCTTTTTGAGAGAAGCGAAAATAATTTCATAGCTCAAACACAAAGCTTCCTGTTGGACACAGCGATAAGAGAAATGTAATAAATCAAGCCAGTCGCAAGTTATTTACCGTGGCCATGATTTGACCTGTGTGAATATGTTACATTTTATGACGAAAAATCAACAAGGCAAATATATGAACTAGTGATGTAAATAGACAAGTTTGAATCGCGTATTTTGCTCGGAATGATAGAAGTATTTTTCTCTCAGAATGTATATAGCATGTATACTGACCACTTTTATAATAAGAAAAGAAATCACCACAGCTAAAACCAGCATACCGAAATTAGTATAATTGCAAGTGTGGCCACAAAATGTCAAGTATTACGGAAAATATAGCCCTGCGAGGTAACCCATTTTGTATACCTTTTTACTATGGCCGGAAACGTTTAACTATAATTTAGTTACACGCTTAAGGCCGTATATATATACTCCGTACTTTACAATATCTTGTATCTTGAAGCCAAACTTGGTAATTTTGCAAAATTTAGTATGAGTATGCACTTTTTTGTTGCCTAATTAAATAAAAAGTTGGTCTATTATGAAAAAGGTCCATTGAGGTCGAAATATGTGACACCACCTGTGGTCGATTATGCAAAAAGTCCATTAATCTCGTTTTCGTTGTAAAACATTTCTTTTGTTTTCAGGAACGAGAACGAGGCCAGGTTGGCTTATTATAATGCAAAATATGAAACCTGTCAGTAATGCAAAATAGTCATAATTAATTATTTTTTTCAAATGTATTGTTCACATACTATAGTTTATGAACATGAATTATTACAGTCGTGCCAATAGAAGCGTTCCGAAAAATGTTGACCAGTTCATTTCCTAACTTGAAGGAACACATTTGAGAAGTTCCTCAACAATTTAAAAAGTTCCTTAGAAAGTTCCTAACTTCCTGTTTCATTGACCAATCAAATTTTATATTTTATTTTTGAGCAATCTGATTGGTCAATGAAACAGGAAGTTGGGAACTTTTTAAGGAACATTTCAAATTGTTGAGGAATTGTGCAAATGTGTTCATTCAAGTTAGGAAATGAACTGGTCAACATTTTTCGGAACGCTTCTATTGGCACGACTGTAACACACTACCGCCGCATCAATCGTTTGTTATATATAGGGTGTCTAAAAAAACGCAACACTTAAATATGCAAGAACATTAATACAGCTCTAAAGCGCAATAGATAAGCACCTCTGGGAATTGAAAATGGCTCTTAATCCTTCATTTAAATTGCTAAAAGTCATTTTAACTGAACTATGGTGCAAACCCGAACAATATTAATATTCTTGCATATTCAAGTGGTTGCGTTTTTTTTGAGACACCCTGTATATTATAGTTCTATTCTGTCAAGATACTCAAAATACAAATTCTTTGCGTTGGTATCTAATATGGTCCAATTACTTCAATATCTTAGAAATTATAAGAAAACAATTTCTTTTCCTCTTTCGCGTGGTTCAGCAATTTTTGAACAGCTGCTCGGCATCGAAACAATTGCACAGTAAAAACGGGCGCCTGTTAATGGTGCTACCGGTCAAAAGAATTGTACATAATTATTTACCCTTGTAGGACTGAGTAATGTGTAGTAATCATAGTCTTCATTTTCGTGTAAATCATCTTTGGACATTTCTGAGGCGGTGTCTTTGAGGAATTCGCAATTATCTTTAGACGTCGAGGATTTATTGAAGTTAATTGCTCTACACGACTCATCGTCACGCATGCAAAATAAAATACATTCTCCTCCCGTCAAAGCGTGGACATATTTTGCCACAGTGGTTTTCAAACGATGATCTGTGTAAAGACAGGTTTTAATTCATTTTTACTGATAGAAAGTCAACATCAGTCCATATATTTTTTCCAAGGAACCATTTCTAATACCAAAATATTGAAAATGAAATTGATCGGTCTATGTTTATTCCTGCAAAATTAGACATCAGGGGCCGGTTGTATGAAAGCCGGATAGCGCTATCCACCGGATAGTCGTTTTTCAATCGCTTTAAAATCACCCGTTGTTTGCTATAACTTTGATTAAATCTTAGTAATCCTAAATCAAGGATCCTCTTTAATAATTGCTGTTCCAAAAATGAAATTTTATAGCTTTTCGAGCATTTTTAGTCTTTTAGAGCTGTTGAAAAAATCACTATTCGATGGATATAGCGCTATCCGCCTTTCATACAACCGGCCCCTGAGATATTTTCCTTGTTGCTATGATATAAGGAAGATGTAATTTACGTTGGAAACATCATCCAATGTTTTGAGGGAATCATATATAGCCAACCGACTTTGCTATGACTTGGGTTATGTCATTTAATTGCGAGCAATCCGTTTGTAAAAACCACTACAAAGTCGTCGTATGTGCACAATAAATAAACGATTACCCGAACTATGTCACATTGACCTGTGACATTGTGGGAGCAGTTCGGTTCACAAGTCGAATAGAATTAACAGCTTTGAACAAGCACAAGACACCATCCTTACGAGTCCTCACGATTATTTTAATCATGTATTCTGCCTTTCGACACATGCAGTTGCTTCGAAAGACTAACATGTGGCTTGTCGTTTCGTGCCGCAAATCCTTAAACGAAACCTACCTTGTCTTGGTCCTTCATAGCACAAACTTTGCTTTTGTCCAAGGGTATAAAGATTCAAGAATACCAGTAACAAAAGAATGAATCTCAAAAGTGAAGAAACTAATAAAGACGTTTCTGCCATTTCTGTCAATGAAATTCTAGAGACTTGCAAATTCCAATTGTATAAAAGTAACTTTTCGCTCTTTAAACGCTAGAAATGTACACCAGCTGGAATCAAAAGCTATATATATATATATATATATAACGCGGTATTGATGCTTCACTACGGTATGCTTTCTTGATGTCGCGAGACTGTGTTAGAGAGTATGTGTTAGGTGGTCATTCGTTGAGTGTAGCTACGTCTGTTATTTGACACCTGCCACTGAAAACCATTAAAATTGTTAATCAGTTATACATCACGTTAAAGTTAGTGTGACGCCAAATTAGTAAATATTTAGTTCTGTTATTGCTTTGTTAAAAGTATTATTGCAAGCGATTCATTCTTATTGGTTAAGCTACTCCTTAATTGCTTTTCAGTCTCACCTCATGCAGTTTCATTATGTTTCGACCGAAGCGAAATTCATCATTACACTTAATAATTTCAGCGTTATATTCAGAAAGTTAAAGTATATATGACGTAAAATTGCTCTTTTGGCAGTTAGCATGCACTAGAGTTTTTGATCGTATCCGCGTCCAATCTGGGTTGTTAGGATAGTCCAAACAATAATGAAATAGGTTGATATCACCTGCCACTTCTGCCGTTTGTATTTTTCATTAGAGATGGGTTATTGCTGTATAATATCAAGCTTGAATGATATGACCAAAAATCGTAGACAAATAAATTTCTGCACAATATTATCAATTTACACATTTTTTCACTCCTCCAGGGGCGTACTTAGCCTCCTCCGCAGGCATCTCTTATGTATTTATATTAGGCATTTGTATCCCCGACACAGCTAACCCAAGCTAAGTATAAATGCCTAATATAAATACATAGAGATGCCTGCGGAGGAGGCTAGGGCGTACTGGCCTATACATGATTTACCGGGAAAATTAAAAAAGGGGGCGCCATTTGTAGCTCTAACATGAGCAACAGTGATTGAAAATGCGTGTGCTGCCATGTCGCGCTTAAAATTTGACCGCTACAATGTTCAGTTTCAAACTGATACATGATTTAGATCAAATTATCTCTCCCGTGTTTTACTTCAATAAACACAATCTATTAGGATCAGTAGCATAGCCAACCTGCAAGTGAATAATTATAGCGAATTATATAGCCAGAATTTTTGGGGGGCATGCACTAAATCGTCAGCCTGTCGACTGATTACGAGAGGTTCTATAACTGGGCTAAAAACAATTTAGTTTGAAAAGGTTATCAGGATTGAAAGCGTCAGCTTATAATAGATATTCTGACTTCAAAAATAGTGTACAAAATTTTAAGCGTAATCCTGTAATTCTAGATCGGTTTACATCGTATTCAAATGTACGTAGTCCAGTAAAGCTTTCAGGTCAGTGGACTGCGATACCGGAAGATTCAGATACACCGTGGGAGAGCTGATCAGATGATTAACAAGACGCCTACTAGGCGTTATGGTTGTGTCGTTCACAGCGGCGTAGCCAGCCCAACTATGCAAATTTTGTGTCGTAAATGTTCTTCATAATAAAAATGAACAACATACCGAACTATATGTCGCATGTTGAAAGCAGGAGAAACACAGAACAGCCCATTTCAAAACCGCTCTACATCTTTTACTTAGGGTAGCCGGTGTAGGCTATGGTATGTGCTCGGCGTGTGCAGTTGTATATATGTGTAATGAACGTAAAGATGAGGAAAGCGTTTGCTAGCATTTTGATCCCTTTCTTGATAATAATAACTAACAATAATAACTAGGTAAGTTACGTTTACTAAGTAACTTACCTATGCGCAGGTTCCCGATTAGGGTGATATGGCCTGCAGCTAGCGACGCTGGGGGTCGACCCAAGAGAGGAAAATAATACTAAAAAAAACCAAGCCGAAACTGTAGGTCACTGTCGCTACGCGACCAGTAAAGCAACACGCTGCATTATGAAGTGTTTCTACTTAGCAAATTTCCCCTATGACACAGATTAAACGTTTGTATAATAAATATATTTAAAGTGGAAGTCACGTCCGTACGTATGTAAAGAAACGGTTTGTTCACATTTTGAACTTCATTATTTTTTAAAATACGGTGTGCTGTCTGAATATCTAACACTATTTAGGTTCGTTACGCTTCTAAATTAATATGAACTAGAGTTTATGTTAAAAAACATGCGGAATTTAGGCAATTTTCACATCAGAGGTCCCTCACTTGTTATGAGCAGAACCTATATGCGCAGAACGGACTTGACTTCCGCTTTAAACGTCTGTGTGTGATGGTTTTACACAGAGATTGAAGTTCCAAATGAATACGGCGAACGAAATGGCGAATGACATGGATCCTATTATTTTACTAAGTGATGTTGGAAGTCGAAAGCGTTCGAAAATACGCTTGGTTTTGTACATTTCAATCGTTCTGCTGCTCGTTCTGTCTGTTACTTTTGCTGCGTTGTATTTCACGGAGAAATTAAAAAAACCCACGAATTCATCACATCAGGAAGAGAAAACAAAATCTCGCACAGGGGAGACAGAATCTGAAACGGACTCTGGCACTACGTGCACTTCCCCCACTTGCGTTGTCAGTGCTGCGGGTATGTACTGTGTGTTATTATTTGCCGCGTTAACACGGTAGCGGTCCTCTCGTCACGAAATCTTCGCTTGCCGTCACGAAGCAACGATTATCATAGCAAATAGTGCTTATTAGTTCGATAGATTTAGTGTGTTTGATCAAGTCTTGGGCATTAAAAATTTCCACCATCTTTCATTAACTTCAAAATTTGATCTGTTCCGATAGCAATCTTGCACCGTGTGAACGAGGCCAATATTATAGACTTTCGTTTTGTCGCCTGCATCATATTACATAATTATTTCTAGAAACGCATATTGCGGCATTAGAAACCCATAGTTCTGGTATTTATAGCTATGCTACATCTTAATCACAAGCTGCATGTGGCTGGTCAGCTCGCATATGCTTGCTTCGAAACGGACGGTCATGCAAAACCAAATTCATGTAGCCTATTTTCGAAACGCTTAATGTCATTTCCACGGTCGACGAAGTCCTTTTATTATTTCGTATAAAAAACAGCAATAATAAAGGCATAGAGACGTGCCAAGAATATTTGAATAAGAAAGAACAGGATGTCTCGATTAAAATAATGATGTATTTTGAGCTGCAAATAAGTGTTTTAAGAGTATTGAAAAATATATACGTTCTCTGGTTAAATATTAATTATTTCACGAGCTTTCGACTGTCAGTCTGCTTTCGACTGTCAGCCAATGGAGAAAATGGAAGTATTACAGACTGACATTCTTAAATTAAGCTCGTGCAATAATGTTTTAATCAGAGAACGTCTGTATATTTCAATACCTGGTTACGCATCAAATATATTCAAATGTTTTAAAGAGGAGTTATATACGAAGGCTTCATTAACTCAATCTCTTATTCACTTAGAAATATACTAACTGAAAGGGTAATAAATCTTCCGACAGGACAGGATATTTTAAGAGATATAGCGGATCAATATGAAAACAAAGCGTTTGTTTACATTACCGACTATAACCCAAGAGTTTCTCGCAGAGAAAACTCAGCTTAAAAGCCAAAAAATCCCTTATGAAATATCTAATGTTTTTCTAGTGCTGAGAGGGATCTCACTCGTTCGCTGTAACCGCTCTCATTCGATATCTTGTTTTCCATGCATGTATCATATAAATTTATCATAATTATAATACTTATATAGTACGCGCGTGCTGATTGGTCGAGAAGCGTGTTTCTATTTAACAATTAGAAAACGAGTCCAAGTTGTCTATGAGCGAATAGTCAACGAAGACGAAGCCTGAGTTGACTATTCGCTCATAGACAACGAAGGCGAGTTGTCTAATTGTTTTAGTATACACCCTGTGCCTAGATATATTAATTTCGAGAAAATAATCGACACACCGCAACTACGCCGAAAAATAATTTAATTAAATCAATTTTATACGGTCGTGCGAGCGAATTTTTCCTAAACGTTCACCATCACCAATAGACAACGGTTGAGTAGCTAATCGGAATGTAGGATTTGTAATAGACAATAGTCGGGTGTATACTAAAACTGTATAGAAACCTTTCCCGCCGAAATTGACAAGCAAAGTAAGGTAATGAAAATTTGTAATTGAATCAAATTATAGTATTTGTACGAAGTCGTTTTTTGAATCGTTTTTGATCGGATTTTTTTTATATTATAAAAGAAATAAAACATTTTTTCCTGTGTTTCTATACAGTTTTGGTATAAATCTCGAGCTGACTATTGATTTTCTTGCATTCTGATTGGTCAGGATTCACTGTCTCTGAAGTGATAGTCACTGATCGGTGACTATAGCTTTTTTTTGTTGTATTTCAACTAAGAAATTTAAAGTAATTATGAATTTTTATGAAATTATGTTGATTATTATTCGTAAACACCCCGAAATTTTTACTAAAACAATTTTCGGCTCAGTGAATATTGCCTTTTTATCACATCGCCTTCGCCGGTTAAGTAGAATCACTTGTGGAAGTTTTTGGAGAACTCGAACTATAACGTGGAAAAACTAGTGCTTCCACTGATTTCCCACTGATTATTTCTCGTTCTCTCAAACTCCCACGCTATTTCCTATAAATGTATGTAATATCCTAGCTACCACAATAGTTCGCTTCATTTTTTTTACTGAAATTCCATTGAAATATTAGGGCCTATTTTGGCTTTGTCAGACATTTTAGACAAACTTGACCAGTCGACCAAACCTTGTGATGATTTTTATCAGTTCTGTTGTGGAGGATTCTTGGAGAAGGGTGATGTGCCTGATTATAATTCCAAGATTGGTATGGTACATAAAGGAGTCGCTATTATTCAGCGCAACTTGAAGAATTTATTTGAAAATAATCAATTGATGTCAACTTACTCTAAGGTATTAACTTTTTCAGTTTTTTGAGCAATACTATGTTAATATTTATCATTCATAGATCTAGAGTGAAAGGGGGCCCTCGGAAAATATTATCACTTCCGGAAATATTTTGCCGAATTCCCCAAACGGAGGGTCTATAAATTATATATTATACAAAAAAAGTATTATGAACTTTTGTAGAAGAGGCAAAACATACAGTTCAAAGGTTCGCCGAAGAATTATTTATATTTATCAGTAAAAGCATTCGAAGAAGGCGTAAACAATTATCGTATCATGTATTTTAACATTAGTTAACTTTTCTTTGTGTTCCTGTATGCCTTTCGTGGAGAATACGGTTAATTTTCTCGTCAGAATCGTTAATTTCTTGATTTCAAACAAACAACAACACTTTGTATGTCACACCATAATCTCGGAAGAGATTGGGATGCGATACCGCAAAATTCTCTTTGTCACATGGTACATGCATATAACGTTTTTTGATTGGACAATTTCAATTTGAGGTATAATCTGACTAATCGAGATACTCACAGTTGATATCAGCTCATATATGGTGAGTAACAAAAACAAAATAGCCGACAGTTTTGCTTAGGAGTGACAAAGATGAAATTAAAACACTTTTTGAAAGTTCAGTTCCCGGAGATTTAAAGCAAATCAACAAAATATGGGGTAAAAATATTTAGCGGTAAGTAGAACTGCGATGGCGAGTAAAATATACCTGTGATGTTTGAAATTTTTGAAAAATTAAACGAGCTTCCGGGGCGAGGAATCCCTAAACAACCCTCTCCCTATCAACGCTCCTGATGAAGGCCCCTAGGTCAAAAAGTGTTTTTGTCTATTTTAGGCAGTTGTTATACCATTTTTTATGGGAATTGCATATGCTACTTTTTTATTGTTGTCACAAAGCGTCTTAAATTCAGCATTATGTTATAGTTGAATTCATCTCTCCATCCACCATTCGTACACTATCAATCCTGCATGAACGAGTCTTACATTGAAGATGCTGGAGTACGACCAGTTTATAACTTAATAGAAAAACATGGCTCTTGGGGTATTACTAACGCGAATTGGAGTGAGGACGCTTGGACACTTGAAAAAATGCTTGGCAGAGCCCTTGCTGATGTTCAGGCACCCGTATTCCTTGCAATGGATGTAAAGCATTCGATTTTCAAAACATCCGAGAAGTTTATTACGGTAAATAAATCTGGTATATGCATGGTCATGTTCAATTAAAGGGATGGAGAAGATGGGCAGGCCGGAGGTTGGGAACCAAAACATATCTCGAGATTGTGCGAGCTTGCACAATTCTACTGACGAATAACATATACGCCGATGTGATGATAAGAAATATGCCGGCAGTCGATCGCTAAGCGCTAGTCGAAAGTTCTAATAAGCAATTGAGGTTACAGTCGTGCCAATAGAAGCGTTCCAAAGCGTTGACCAGTTCATTTCCTAACTTGAAGGAATACATCTGAACAATTCCTCAACAATTTGAAAAGTTCCTTAAAAAGTTCCCGCTAACTTCCTGTTTCATTGACCAATCAGATTGCTCTACAATAAAACGTAAAATTTGATTGGTCAATGAAACAGGAAGTTAGGAACTTTTTAAAGAACTTTTCCAATTATTGAGGAATCGTTCAGATGCATATGTGTTCCTTCAAGTTAGGAAATGAACTGGTCAACATCTTCGGAACGCTTCGATTGGCACGATTGTAAATAGCCTACTTGTGAAATTTCATTGCTTTCTTTGCATAGATAAGCGGGGGATTTTCTGGTTTCGACGAGACAACTTTTGACGAAGAACAATTGCGTTCAAAAAAGCTTGTACTAAAACACAAGAAATCTGAGGTAAGCTCTAAGCTCATAGAATGTGTTGAAAAAAAATTCTTTGCATCTTTCAACATAGGTCTTTGGAATAAAACTTGAAATCCAAAAATTTATGGTGGCTCTAAGGTAGTAGAAATAAAGTTGTGACGTAGTTATTCAAAAGGCTTAAATGAACTTGGAAAGAAAAATTCGTGTCATCAAAGAAAGGGATTGTTTAGGATGATATAGAAGACGATATAATCACCCTAAAAGTATCAACCTGTGCAAAACAGAATAATTACATGCGCGTACTGCCATTTTGCACCACACAATTCCGTAAATGTTTTGTAAATAAGCAATCGTGCAGAGCTAGTTTCCACGCTGGCATCTGTTTTAACATTGCATAAGATACGGTGGTGTAAAGTTTTGTATATTGCTAATGAGGGGTAAACTGGTAGTAACGACCTTAAGCTTGTAGGACAGGAACACGATGACGGCAGCTATAAATACAATGGGTCGTTAAAAAAAAATAATTATAGACATATATGGGAGTTTTAAACGTTGTCTACGTTCTTTTTACAAGCCATGAGTGATTTCGTGACCTGCGACCGTACCAAGAGAGCCATCGTTGAATGTCCTGAAAATATCTAATGATCTCAGATCTTTACCTCCTGTGAAGAATGTCTGCATTTCTGGACGCAGAGAGCGCTATCTCGAATTAAGCTCTATGACTTTATTCCAAAAGGCTTAATGTCTCTAATAATTTTTCAGGGACTTGACGTTTATGAAGACTACAGGAAGTTTATGTCTACCGTGTTCAATTTATTTGGATCAAACTCAAGTGTTGATGATGAAGTGAACCGTATTGTCGATTTAGAAGATAATTTTTTAAGAGTACGTATTTTTTGCTTAAAGCATATTTGTTGAAAGGTCACTTTGCAATTAATTAGTTAAAACTAATTTCAATTAGTATAATTTAAGATTATGCAAGTATTAGATCATTATTGAATAAACATTGGATTTTTTTTAAGGTTCGAAATCTTTCAGAGGAAACTGATTTGAAAGCACTTAAAGATATTGCAATTATGACAGTTAGCGAGTTGAATAATTTGACATCATTCAAGGTATGTAGGTAAACAGGTTTACTACATACAGTTTTACCATACCATACCATACCATACCATACCATACCATACCATACCATACCATACCATACCATACCATACCATACCATACCATACCATACCATACCATACCATACCATACCATACCATACCATACCATACCATACCATACCATACCATACCATACCATACCATACCATACCATACCATACCATACCATACCATACCATACCATACCATACCATACCATACCATACCATACCATACCATACCATACCATACCATACCATACCATACCATACCATACCATACCATACCATACCATACCATACCATACCATACCATACCATACCATACCATACCATACCATACCATACCATACCATACCATACCATACCATAACACAACATGCTTGGTGTGTAAAGCCATCCATATACAATACTGAAGATTGAAATTTAATTATTACCATATATGCCTACTTCTTTAGTTTAATTGGACGCTATATCTTGAGGAAATATTCAAAGGCACAAGTAGATCAATCGCACTGGATGAAAAAATCATGATATATATGCCGAACAATATCAAACTGATCGTTAATTGGCTTACAGACAAACCTAAGGGGTAAGAAGTCACAAGATAGACAATATTATTTGCAACTTGAAACGCGATTTTATATAAGAAGTTGTGAAGACTAAAGACTTTGCCAAACACCCCAAGAATTAGGGAGTTTTGGTTTTGGAGTAGATCGGGTGTAACTAAAACAATGCCCCCTTTTTTGGTGAAATACAGTGTACGTTTTTAATGTAGATAACCTGTCTTGCAGCCGTGAACTGACTAGGTATACTATATAATAGACAACACAACTCTGTCTTTTTAGTTTGCTTGCTAACGAGATAATCTGGAACATTGTTCGAGCTGTTATCGATAGCCTACCAAAGGCATTCAGAGAAGCACAGCAGAGTTATTACAACACTTTTGGACTGGATTCTAATCCCCGATGGAAAACGTGCGTTAGGGATACATGCGACGAATACAAAGATGCTACAACGCTGTTGTACGTAAAGCAATACATAACAGAAAACGCCCTGAAAACGGCAAGTTTGGTTTTTATCGATAAAAGTTCTTAGTACAGTAAATGTTCGATTAAGTGTCGCACTTCTGCTGAAAAAATGTAACAGGATCCGCTGTTCAATCAGCTTCACTGCGTCTATTTAAGAATTGACTAGAAATACATGCATGCAAAATCCCCTCTCCTATTTATTAGTGATTCATACAGTCATCTCTTTATACTAAAAGGCAATAGAAATGTTCACTGAGATCAAAGGGCAATTTATTGCGGGCTTGGACGAACAAGAATGGATGGACAATAAAACCCGCGCTCATGCTCGCCTCAAGGTATGGAGTAGAATATCGCGACAAAAAAACAAGCAACATGAAAAAATTCTCAATGACGTTATTATGATAGTTTTATAACCATTTCGTGTAGCTACAAGTTATGAAAGATTGGATCGGAATTTCAATGTCTGACTTGTATGCAAACAAACTGATCAGATATTTTGATGTAAGTTTTTAGTTACTCGAATTATGAACAAAAGTTATATTTCCGAGGGCTTTTTATACCCTGGCCAAACCACAAAAAGTCCACAATTAAAACTGCGTTTACACTTCAGGCCTAGACCTGGGGCTGGTTGTATCAAGCCCGTTTAGCTTAAACGGTGGTTAAGTTCAAAATGGAAAGCAAGTCTATCGTTTTACTCAACAAGCAAATTAAATGTTTTTAACCTTAATACAAAGATGCTGTTTACCACTACATATTTAGTGCATAATATTCAAGTTTACTCATTCAAGAGAGATGTAAGAGCGTTATTTAATTTTGACTTATACATCGTTTAAGCTAAACGGGCTTGGTACAACCGGCCCCAGACCTGGAGCAGGTCTAGGACAAGTCTAGGTAATATGTGCCACGTTAACGCTGTCTTCCTTGTTATATTGGACAACCAAAGTAGTTGAAAAAATACTTGGAAAAAGACTCACGCCGAAAAGTGGTTATAAAAATCATACTATTAAACTCAAAATTGGTCAGGACTAGGTAAAGCATGCATGTTCACATAACCAAAATCTTGCCCCACGCAGGTCAGGTCCAGGCCTGGTCCAGGCCACCTTCTGCTGTTGGCCTGGATTTCGTGGCCTAGACCACGTCAAGGCCTGGTCTAGGCGGGATAAACGACGTTCACATCTAGGCCAAGGCCTGGTCCAGGCCAGGTCAAAGCAGTGCGTATTCAAAGCACGTGCGGTAAACCCGGCTTAGGTATTACTTGCTAGGGGTACATATGGATCGTATACAAATCATATTATAAAACCTGTTCACATAACCAAAAGAGTGCTTCAGGTCAAGTCCAGACCTGGTTTAGGCCGGATAAATAACGTTCACATATAGGCCTAGGCCAGGTCAAAGCACATAGACTGACGTAGTGTAAACCTGGCTTTAGTTGTTCAGATATTGCTGCTAACCCTAGTTCCACTCACAAACGCCCTTGCCGATATATCATATACAGTCAGAGGCCGCGGAAGATCGTAAAGGGGGGGGGGGGTGGTTTATTCTTATATTCATTTTAGCAGACCTGTAGAAACAATCAATTTCAAAAGAAACGAATAATGCTAAACGTGAATATATGATTATTTCCCCCCCCCTAGAACTTCCGTAGCCCCGTGTATGCAGTTATCAGTGATGTTCTCAACTTTACGATTTATCCTGCTACGCTGACATTTTGGCGTTCATTGGATACGAAAACTATCAACTTGCAATCACCTGATCGTTTTTAGGCGTGCATAAGCCCGTGATATAATTTTGTAACCGTAACATGAATTTGGCACCAAAAATTTTGAGGATTTTTGATATATGGTAATATTGTTCTTTCATTTCTAACTACGTAAGTTTTCATATTTTTTAAACATTATATTAATAACAGGGTCAGATGAGTGAATCTGATGTTTTACAAAACAAGCTGAATATCCGTAAGGCTCATACGAAGTTGAAAATAAACGAGTTGAGCAAACCCACAGTTATCAACAGGTATTGTACTCGAAGACAAATGTTGAGCGCTTTCCGATGAACTTTTGGGCTTTCATCCAGAAATCTGGCCATCAAAATGTGCGATGGGATCGGCAATTTTTGTCACTGCGTGAAAAAGGCGAGAATCGACAACAATCCGTCATGCGGTTTGCAATCACATGTCATTCTTACTTTAGTTAAGGGGATTTTTTTAACACTGTTTCTTTTAAGGCGATCAACTTCACCTCTTGTAGTCAATGCTTTTTACCAGCCCAAAAAGAATGGAATAAGTAAGTATTAACAGTGATTCTTTTCGGTCCTAACCAAATAGGTACAATAACAAGCACATTAACATAAAATAAATAAAATAAACGACTCAACAATTCAATTCAACTCAATTATTCTCGTCTGTATAATTATATATATATAGGTTCCTGATAACCAAAAGTACTTGGCGCGGATAATATATACCTACGTATTTTAACTGTACTTATTTCCTGCATTGTAAGAATGTTCATGACGACAATGAGATGAGTTGTGTAGCACTTAGACATTTGATATGTTAAGAATGTACATCCGCACTGATAAATACATAAAATCAATCTCTCATATTCAAGCTTATTAACGCTTTGGATGGATGTATGGCTTGGGTTGTGTCTGTGTTCCTTTCTCCTTTTAAACCGCCTCCTAGGGTTCCAAGGCCTATAGGCACTCGTAATGAGTGAGCTGGTGAGGGAAAGGGACAAATTTACATTCTTAGGTTTGAATATGCCCGTCAAGGGTGGGTATGGTAAATACGGAGAACATTTTTGCCTATATTATCACCTGTGTTACAACTCCAAATTTATTTTGCAGAAAAATCATGTTCAATTAATATATATATTAGCGTTTTGGAATTCTGCAGATTATGTAGGGTATATCTCTGCATCCATTCACCATATTTCTCTTCTCTTGCAGCTATTTTGCCAGGAATGTTGCAATTACCTTATTACGAAGCCGGTGGACTAAAGTAAGGACTAAATGTTTCTCATTATTTTCTTATCCTGCGTTACCTTGCTACAAACTCATCGTTTGTAACCATTCGACTGTTGCAATTTTTTAGAGCATTCAACTATGGATCTCTTGGTACGGTGATAGGTCACGAAATCACTCATGGCTTCGATAAGACAGGTAGGATCCTGATGAAAGTTATAAATGCCAGCGCCTTTGCCCTTGAGTAGCCCGGAAGGTTAAAATTCCTTAAAATTCTTTGAAAGACAGTCTTCAGGTCCCCTAAACACATATTTTATAATTGTACTACCATTATTTGACTAATGTTACTGACAAGCTTAATTGAAATACCTGCATGAACCTATTAGGAAGTCAATACGACGAAAACGGTAACCTTCGTCAATGGTGGACCAATTCATCGTATGATAATTTCGTAAAACGGTCACAATGTTTGATTGATGAGTATAACAACGTTACAATATTTGGACTACAGGTTCGTAAACGCACTTCCTTTGGGAAACCGGCGTACATAGTGTGCATGCATTCTAGTATATATCAGTGTTTATCTGTAGTTTTTCATTTTTGTAAAAAGAACTTGACGTATGTGCGACACACGAAACAGAGTTATTCAACCCACATTTTGTTCAATATATAGAGGATATTACATGCGATCGGAAGTATAGATTTAATGTTTGAGCGTCAAGAATGATATTTCTGTAGGAAGGCGGAATTCGTTTAAAGTCATCGGCATATTTGTTTTACATTATTTTTTTCAAGCTAAGCCTGTCAGAATGTCTTAATTTTAATACTTCATGTAAAATGGTAAATAATTTACCTTTTTACCGGAAGTAGTAAAAATTTATGCATTCTGATTGGGTCATTGAAAATGTAAACAAACTTGCTGATTGGTCTAAAACGAAATCTCCCCTTGTTTATTCCTGTATATTTAGTAAAACCATGTGTAAAATACCTTAATTACCTCATGTGTCAACTTGATCAAACGCTATATTCTTAGGCTAATGGTGAAAGGACATTATCAGAGAACATTGCTGATAATGGAGGACTGAAGTACGCTTACCGAGTAAGTTTACATTACAACACGACACAAAAAGTTATTTTGTCATTAATTTTTGGCAATGCGTATAATTTTTTAAGGCATATCAAAAATGGCGAAAAACAAATGGCGATGAAGAATTGTTACCAGCTCTTCCTTTCGATAATAACCAACTTTTCTTCATCAGCTACGCACAGGTACAAATTAACGCTTGATTTCGATGATAAAATAAAGCTAATTAATTCCTTGGTGTGTGAGCCGCAGTGTGAATAGAAAAAAGCTTGACTTCGCTGAAATTACCCCTACTTTACGTCCTTCCCCTACTTTACGTCCAGATATATTTATATTCACGCTAATGTTTTAGTCAAGACTGTCAGCGATAAAGGACGGTTCAACAGCACAGTTGACTGCCTATTATCCTTTACAGAAGTATCTTTCCTCCTTAGTCAGTTTCGCAGGTTTTAGACTTCCAGACAGGGCCGTTGCTAGACCGCTTAATTGGGAGTGTGTATATTCATATAGTCATGTTTATCTACCGCGGGAACAATGGCGAACGAGGGAAATCAGTCAGCCAGAAAATGAATTAATGAATATATACCCCCTAATTATAAGCTCCTAGCTACGGCCCTACTTTCAGATCTTCAAATAAGGATCTATCTTAATAATTTCCTTTAAGAAATTATGTTTTAATTTACCGCTAGTGCTGCATGCCTTTTGTTATAAACAAAAATGAAAATTTGTTGCTTGTATAGTCGTGGTGTGCAAAGTTTGGAAACGGAAGCGCAAGGGATTTCACAGAGTATGGTGTTCATTCTTTGGATCCAGTCAGATAAGATCTGTGGGCAACAATTTTTTTTTAAAACCCCGTGGATATTCATCCGACACCGGAACTCCCTGTCTAATAGCCATTCATCCGACATTCATGTAGCGCATGCGCAAAAAGGAAAATATCGACTTGATATTTTTGGGTGTTTTTTGTCGTACGGGGATTGATGGAATGGTTATTCTTCCGACATCGTGTCGGGCACGTTCAACAAAGCACTATTTTCCCGACAAATTTCGCAATAGAAAAGAAACACGCTATTTCATTGACTTTCACCAACCAGAAATGAAAAGTCATCAGAGTTTTCAACCAGAAGTTGGAAACTCGTTAGAGTTTCAAAAATCGTATCTTCTTATGCATTCATCTTGTCCAGTTCCGTAAAAGTTTTCACATTTTTATTAAATCTTGCATGCATTTTATTAAGATCCGCTTTTTTGTATGTTGTTCAACACATAATGGAGCAGCTTCATCTGGAGTTGAATCTGGAGTTGAGCAAAACTTCTTTCCATCGGAACTTTTGAGGACATAGTGTTTTGACTTGTAGTAACTTATTGTCAACCTTGTAGCACAAATAGAAATGTCAAAAGCATCTTTCTCCAAATTTCTACGAACAGCAAAGATATGTCGGCAAGGAAGCATCATTGCTATAAAGAACATGCACTCACAGTTACAGTAGGACACTGTTAGTTTGCCAGATGACGCATCAACTTCAAATTCAGTGGCAGCTTCAGAATCCTTTCTGCGAATACTTTTAACTTTGGCGGCTAATTCTAGCTGTTGCATCACAAATCCAAATGCATAAGGGGTTAAGAATTCCATATATTTGGCTTCTGCTGTACCTTCAGCATACAGGGAAACAGGTCTTTTTGCAATAATGTAATTGCCTTATGGTCACGTAGAGTCCTAATGGATTGAAACACAACCAGAAGTTCTTCATAAAACTGGTCAAGGTTTGTATTTCTAGAGCACACAGTCTTGATCTTTTGATTATAGGATTCTAATCTAAAAATTTGTTCAAGGATAGAACTCTTTAGTCTTATTTCTCACAAATAAGCAAATAGTGCTGTGGTGAAATATTATGCAATCTATCTTTGCGATCACTTCAATTACTGTATGAGTTCAGCCAGAATGTATTCAGTTCAGTTGAGACCTTTTATTTCAAAGGAAAGTGATCACAAAATTAGATTTTCCTTTTTTTTAACCAAGTGGAGTCTCTAAAGATATATCCTTTCTAAAGATGTCTATTGCGTACATACCTGTTGTTAGTTCGGTTCAGGAATGTCAAGTTAGCAGACTTTAGACCCTCAACCCATTCATGGTGTTCTTTGTCCAAATTCTTCCTGAAATATTCCAAAACACTTGGAACTTTTGTTCTCTCTAGATCTTTGCACAAATTCTGATACTCATTCTCACTTTTTGCATATGTCATCTTCTGGAATATTTCCAGACACAGGTTTCGTTGTTCTGCTGTGATCCCCATTTTATCACATGTTACCTCCCTCCTGAAAGTCCTCTGGGTATGGAAAAGATATATAGCCAAGTGAACACCAGGAAACTCTTCTTTTAATACTTGACGCTCAACAAAAGCCCCGTTTACACTACACTGAATTTATTGGCACGGCACGGCTAAAATGGGTACCCGTGCCCAATTTTATTAGTATTCAGGCTACCAAAACAAAGGCCGGGCATGGATGAAATGGGCACGGGCACCCATTTTAGCCGTGCCGTGCCAATAAATTCAGTGTAGTGTAAACGGGGCTAAAGTCTTTGTCAGTCATGACTGTTTTTGTCCCTGTCCATGAAGGATTGTGATCTTTAAAGATATGCACCATTTTCTGAATGGTTGGTTTCTCTTCATTGGATACGATGAATGTGCAGAAAATCTCACTTTCGCCATTGCCATCTTCTCCAAGCATTACATACAACGGCATTTTCAGCTCGTTCAGTTTGTAAGTAGCATCAATGAAAACAATTTCAGGGAATGAATCATATGCAGCCTTCATTGGTTTATCCTGATAGTATAAACCCAGCAGGTTATTCTCGTCATCGACAACAATTTTGGCAGTAGCACCTAAAGTACAATTATTTTTTAATTATGATTATATGATTATTTATCCTGTATACAACTCAAAAACAATATCAGCTAAACATGATTTGGTGGTGAACTGCAATTGATCCATCTAATATTATGGATGAGGGGAAAATGGGAAATTCTATTGATATTAAACAAGTGTCTAGTAACATGTTTAAATAGGAAGCTATACCTCAGTCTTTTTCCCACTTAACCCTTTTTTTTTGCAAAGAACTAACCTTTATTTTCGCTAAGTTTTTTTACCAGCTGTTCAATGTCATTTCGATTACACTTGCTGGCTGAAATTTTTCCCCTCATGTTGGAAATGTCACGACCTGTTACCACCTTTCCACTTATCTTCTGCAAATGACTCTGTAAAATCTTTTTGTTGCATTTCATTTTAAAAATTTATTTGTCTCATTAACTGTTTCCTCATTTAGCCTCCTTTGCTTTGGAAAGTGTTTAAATGATACCTAAAAAATAGAGATCTTAGTAATGTAAGCTTAATAATTTTCTTGTATGATTGCATGGCGACTTTAGTAATTATAATAACTTGTAGGTACACCACGTAAGTATTAAATATAATACTTACGTTTGCAGTATTTAATACTTACGTGGTGTACCTACAAGTTATTATAATTAATGTAAGCTTAGTAAGCTTCATAGTAACGCATTTTGTTGAGTGAACAAAAACTTTTATGACCCCCCCAACTAGCCATCTTCAAACTCTGTTGACCCCCCAAAAAGCAAACAGCGAATTTCTTTTGCCTCCCCCTCCTAATGAATTAGCTGCCCCCCAACCATAAATAATGAACACTCCCTAATAGCAATAGGGGTGCACATGTATGACAAGGCGTTGGACTGTGATCACTGAATACTGGGTTTGATTCCTCAACCGTCCTCTTTGTTTTAATTGTTTTGTATTATGTTTTTTTCCTGTAACTGAGCCTTAAATATAGCTTGGAAAAGTCTGTTTACAGGTCCGTAAATAATGGCCACTTCGAATATACTTAGTAGCTCAATAACACCACACAACATACCTCATCGCACTTATGATTGTGACTTTCCTTCAAAACAACCACCTCCAAAAAATTGCCATGTTTGCTAACTCGAAGCTTCACTTGCATGGGGCAGCCCTTTCTAAATGTGCTTTAGACAACAGAGAAAATTCGAAGTATTCAGTACACAAAACAACATTTCTAAACAGGGTTTACGTATAAAGAAAGAAAAAACTAACCTTTGGTTCGGCCTTGCTCCTTTTGATTTGGACTTAAATGTTCTACTACCACCAGCAACACAAGTGTAGTTCAGATGGAAGTATTTCAACTCGGGTTTAAAAACCTTCTCTGGGGTTCGTTTTAGCGCTGAAATAATTGACCTTGAATCGTTGACATACAAGTTAACGTAATTCGTTTCTTCATAGCGAGCGATTGCAACCTTAACCTCCTCAAAAGACGAGAACTTTTGGCCTACTTTCAATCCAATGTCTTTATCCGCCATTTTTACATTTGATGCGTGCCCCCGTGTTCGATGAATTATCGCACGTGTAATTAACTGCGCAGAACACGAATGCGCATCATGTCGGGTGAATAGCTATCAGACAGGGAGTTCCGGTGTCGGATGAATATCCACGGGGTTTTTTAAAATATAGGCGAAATTTAATTTATTCAGAGGAAATCTTTGAATTTTTTTCCCATTCGAATTTCGTTCAAGAAATATCTAAGTAAATGGCATGTCGATGAAATAGCAACAATGTGAAATGGACTTGTAACCTACAGTTACCAGGGCCAAATGCTATGAAAAGCTGATGAAATTTTAATATAATGGCAATGAAAATAATACGAATATAATAATAACTATACAAAAGATCTCATGTGTTAAAATACTCTCTTATAGCAGAAAAGTCTTTATTCAAAACCCACCCAACAGGCTTCTAAAACCTTGAACCATAAATTCTTATTTCACAATTGAATTTAAAGGAACAGCGTATTGAAAAATCTTTATTACGCAATGAATGGATTGCATGGATCGATTCGAAGTTAATTTGGTTATAATGCCCAACGTAATACTTCATGTTGTGCTATATTCAGCATAACTTATCTTTTTCAATTTCCAGGGTACGTGTTCCACTACGCAACTTCCCTGAATTTAGCAAGGCCTTTGGATGTCTGATGAAGAAAGACACTTGCGCAGTTTGGTAGCATATTTTCTTCAATGACAACTATAGTAGGAAATCCTAACATTTTTCGGCTGGCTGGTAAAATAGACAATGCATGTAACTTTATTAATTTGGAAACGTTTATTGAGCCAAAAAGAAAATTAGGGGATTATAACTGACCATATAGAATATACTGTATATTGGAATGTATCAACTCACTCGGTGATCAGGTATTTGATGCACGTTGCAAATTACTATGCAGTAGTGTGTGTGTCAATGACTCTAAGCTATTATTGTGTTATTTTGACATTCTTCCATGCAACTGTTAAATTTTTTTATTCTATATACGCGAGGTAGTAGGATATTTACAATGAATTACTAATGGTCTAAATTTTATTCTATAACAATAAATTACTAATACTCCGTTGGTCCACTGAAGATTCTGGTGTTGTGCACGCCCTTTTATAGTAATGGTTGAGGGACACTTGCCCACGTCACCAACCAGCGTGGGTTGATCCTTATCCAACCAATTAGCGTTGTAAGTTAGAAATGTGGGTTATCGTTAGAAGCTCGTTCCTGCTCTCATATCTTGTTTTTTTAAGGCGTTGTCGCCTTAAATTTACAAGCAATAGCTCTGTGAACAATATCTTTGAACTTAAACTATTTTACTCTTATTTTACCGAATTGAACTTTTGATGACGTAATCTATTACATGCTCGACCGCGCCATTTTAAGCACAATTTATTGACATAAGAGCTCGCATCTGCCTTACAACATGCATATTTTCCTAAAGCTAACATTTGAGCTTACAACAACCTAGGATTGTTGATTGAGATGCGCACGTTCTGACAGGATGATTTCTTTCCCCTGATTACTTATTTCTTCCCGCGATGTGTCATACATGAAAGGAATTATTATTATTATTATTTTATTTAAAATTTTATTTACAGACACTAGCCCCGTCAGTTACCACTGATTTCCACGGAGGGCGTCTACTTAATTACATTATGGGCGTCTACTTAATTACACTATACAAATATAAACTATATATAATATGCAGATTTAACTACTTGAATTTATGAGCCTCTTGAAACAATGAATCGATTGAGCAGACTTAGCTTCACGCGAAAGACTATTCCATAATACAGCTCCTCTATATTTAAAACTTCTTTTGAGAAACTCTTTCTTAGGTCTCGGGATTGATAGATCAGTGTCGTAATGTCTCAGGTTATAACCATTTTCAATTACACTACGCTCAGAAAAGGATTCGCGAAGGCACGGAGCAGTACCGTTATTTAGGATATTATAAACGAGAACTGCTTTGTTAGTTTTATATTTAGTTTCGAGATTTTTCCATCTAAGCTGCTCCAGGAGTTCAGAGGAGCTTGTATTGTAGTCTGCCCCCGTTAACACCCGAGCAGCCCTATTTTGAAAGAGGGGAACAATAGTCAAAGTATGGTTGAATTAAAGCTTTGTAAATGGTGTGCATGGTTTCTTCAGGAACAAAGGGTTTAACTCGTCTCATTACACCTATTCCCGCGCCTACCTTTCTGCTTATTGCATTTATATGGGCTTCCCAATTAAGTTGTTCATCAATCTCGACGCCCAAACATTTAAAAGATCTATAACGGGTTACTGGTACATTTCCATAGATCACTGACTTATTTCCTAGTTTATTTTGAATGTTATACGAAGAGCCTACAAACAAAAGTTTAGTTTTGGTAGTATGATGTTGCAATTTATTATAACTAAGCCATTTACTGATATTTTTTAAATCAGAATTCAACATGTCTACTAATTCATCAAAGTTATCCGACGACGCAAAGATTTGAGAGTCGTCTGCATATATTCCAGGGGTAGTAGATTTTAGGTACTCTGGTAAGTCATTGATATACAGCAGAAGCAACAGGGGACCCAGAATGGAACCTTGGGGAACTCCACTTATTATTTCTTTGCGAGTCGATATATAGCCATTCACATAACACACCTGCTCTCGATTAGTCAAATAGGAAGCAAACCAAGCAAGTTCGGAGTGTTTTATTCCAAACTGGTTTTACATTTTTATCAGTAGAATTTCATGATCAATTGAGTCAAAAGCTTTTCGAATATCTAAGGAAACTATACCAGTAATTTAACCCTCGTCCATATTTTCCAACCATTTATCACACGTTTGAAGAAGTAGAGTTAATGTTGAGTGTTTTGGTCTAAAGCCAGATTGAAATTTTGAAATCAGTAAGTTCTCTGACAGATAGTCATATAGTTGTCGAAAAATTTCTTTCTCAAATATTTTGCTAACAATTGGCAGAATGGAGATCGGACGGTAATTTTCACACTTTCTCCTATCTTCGGATTTATAGATTGGTTGGACTCGTGCTATTTTCCAATCATTGACAAATTTCCCAGTATATAATGATAGATTAAAAATGGCAGTCAGTGATGGAGCAATTATATCCGCAGATAGTTTAAGTACTTTTGCTGGAATTTTATCGAGTCCCGTAGCTTTAGAAACTTTTAGAGATTTTAGATTATTTGCAATTTGATCAATGCTTAGACCTGAGAAGCAAAATGTTGAACGGCAAGTAGAATCTTTAACATTTGTTTCGTAGGCAGCGTTACAATTTGTCACTTCAGCCGCTAGTGACGGGCCAATATTAACAAAATAGTTATTTAGTTGATTTGCAATTGAGACTCCGTCTGTAATAACACTACCGCCGATATTGAGTTCATTGACTATTGTAGCTTTACTACCGTCTTTACCTAGAAGAGTATTAATTAATGACCAGTTTTTTTTAACATTTCTGTGCTGAGTGGATTCTGAAAGTTTATTATTAAAGTAGTTAGCTTTAGCTTTTCTTATTTCAGAATTCACTTTGTTTCTGATGGTTTTATACTTTTCCCAATGCGCTTCAGAGCCAAATTTTTTAGCCAATTTCTGATGGAGGTCTCTTTCCCTCATAAGTTGCTTTATGGATGCATTTACCCATGGCATTGATTTAGTTTTGAGTCCGCCTACTCTGAATTGGCGCATGCCTATCGAGTGTCTCTAGAAAGAATAATTTCCAAATGCCAGCTATCATTTGGGTCATTAAATTGGTTCACATAATCCCAGGGAACCGTATTTAAGTCTTCGAGAAACTGTCATTCATTAAAATTTTTAAAATTTCGAAATTCCTTAAAGGCTTGTTTTTTCTTTGGAAACACAATTTTTTTGACAACAAAATTTAGGTTATGATCGGAAATCCCCAAATTAATTACTCCATATAGTTAGAAATACTTTCAGGATTGTTAGCTAGAACCAAGTCAATTAAGGTTGCAGTTGTTTTAGTCACCCTAGTTGGTTCTTCTATCAGTTGTTTCAGCTGATATAACGCACATATATTTAATAATGTTTGCGTGTGATTATCATATGGGGATTTACTAACGTCACAATTAAAGTCCGCTAAAGCTATTAATTCTTTATTTTCCATATCACATTTTTGAATAAAACGTTCAAAGTTATCAAACAAACTTATATTAGCATTCGGAGGTCTGTACCAAGAACAAACTAAGAATGGCTTGCTATATTGACGAAAAATTTCAATGCACACCATTTCAAGCGAATTTGGAACAAATTCTGTACGTTCAACACATGAAAAGCAGTTTCTAACATATAAAACGACACCCCCCCCGTGTCTATTACGATCCTTTCTGAATAAATCGTATCCAGGTATTTTAATTTCATGGTCTGAGACAAATTCATCGATTTTGGACTCATTGATGGCTAAGACATCAATCGGACATTTTTCCAATATTACTCGAAGCTCATCGATATGCTTCAAGAGGCTATTAACATTTAGGCTAGCTATTCGAAAACCTTTGAGATTGGCAATTTCGCTAAGAGCAGATTCAGAATTACAATTTACTATTGCCGGGTCATTCAACAAGTCATTTAGTTGATTATCGGAGGTTATTGCTGAAATGTCCGGGGAAATATCATGTCAATTAGGTATATTATTTGCAAATTCTCTTAAAGGCCTCTGAAGTTCAAATGGGAACTATTAATGTTAGCATTTTCTAAATACGATATTTGGGAGTGTTTACAATGACTTCTTAGCATATCAATAACTTGTTTTACCTTACCAGCAAGTTCTTGTTTATCATTCCTTACCACAAGTGCTGAGACACCTACAACTGTATCTGGAGAGGAGTGCTCAATGATTGTGATGGCCTTACTCAGGCGTCTTGCGGCAAAAATCAGTCACCAATCCCTGTCATGCAATTGCTACTCCTATCTTTACAATTATTTATGCTTACTATTTATTGCTTTTTGTTCATGCTTACATCTAAACACAATAAAGCCTTGCGTAACACAACTATAAGATTATATCAAAACCATTTTAAAACACCAAGGCAGGATCAAGTGTGAAATTTTATGCGTGCCATGCAAGCGCATTGAAAACAATAACTGATGAGGCCACAGCATGAGGTGATGCGAAGTGGCTCCTGATTGGCTAATATGATACCACTAAATCATCTCGGAATCATCTTTGAGCGTCTGTGTAGTAAAGTCCAGGGCCAAGTGGAAGTAAAAGATTAATCAGGAGATGGCGAATTCTTCTTTTGCTCAATTTGGAGAGACTGCGACACGAAAGCCTTCAAAAATACGTTTGGTTTTGTGTATTTTAGTTGTGTTTCTGCTTGTCCTGTCTTTAACTTTCATTGCGCTGTATTTAAAAGAAAAATCGAAGGCGAAATCTACAGATGTATCATCTGTCAAACAGAAAACGGTATTGCCTTTTAAAGAGCCAACAAAATCACTAATCAAAGAGACAACGAGACCATCAGTTGACGAGACAACAAAATCACCAGTTACAGAGAAAACTTGCACTAGTTCTTCGTGTCTCATCGCTGCAGGTAGTGAATATTTTTATGATTGCTTCTTTCATTTCGATACGATATTTGCTTTAAGTCACAAATCTTTGTTGAACTTCCGCGGTATGCGGAAATTTTATACTGTTGACGTATCAAATTCACAAAGCGTGGGTTATATTTAAGATCATCTCGATCTTAAATATGTACATGCAGGATGTTAAAATTCTATTGCAATTATACTAAATTATTTGACTATTGATCTGTAGCTCAGTAGAATAGCTATAATGAAACTTCAACATAGTGTGCAAGACCTCGCAACATTTCGAGTTTGTTGGAAAGTTCATATAAATTCGAATCCTAATCGTTTATTCCTTTTAAAAAAATCTTTAAAAAAGTGCGTGTATTATACGACGCATATACCTACATAAAAGTTAGGTTCATCATGAGTGTACCCGTGAGAAGTATATTTGTTTATCGTCGAGTGATTTTTCATATACTATCAACTATAAGATTACTATAGTTATAGGGATATCGCTTTCCTTATGCGCCTTTCTTGCAATGCATCGAAGAAATTACTAGATAGCACTCCATTGCATATTTTCTCACGAATTATGCATCCGCACAGCCACATGCAGGCGAGACATGCGACAAGAATTTGTGAAATTATTCGTTCACAACACAATGCACCGGTTCGCTAGTCACGGGTTATATATAGCGCCTGCTAATTAGCTTTAAATCATAGTTCACTAGCATTCGTCATATTTCTTGCTATAATCAAAGAAATTTGTTTGTTTATATAAGGTCGACCTGGAATTCGCTAGACACGAGATTTATGTAGCCCTTGGCCTTGCCGTTAAAGAATGCGGTTATAGTTAGCATTTTTATGGTGTATAATCGTAAATAATTTTGTATAGACCGAACACAATGACGTTATATTCGCTGATAAAAGTTGCCAATCTCAATCGCTTCATATTCTTCCTTCACTTGGAAGATATATAAACAGTTTTAAATTAGGTTACACCAAATATGAAAGTAAATTAGTTTCTCTTATAGAATAGCGTACGGTTAGTAGCAAACTTAATTATTTGACCAGGTTTTGGTATAATTTATTCAGGTCTCAGACATTAAATATATTCACTGTCTATGACCGGTTTCGACAGGAAATTGATCGTTGTGAAAAGGCCCTATATCGCCATGGCCTATGCAGGCCATACAACTGTATAAACACGTGCACGCTATATTAAACACAACAAAACAACGCGTTTAAAACATGTGAACCTCACAATACTACATAACTGCAATATCGTCCTGATATTGTTTGTGAGTTGTATTTACTATGTTCCTGTTCGGTCGACATAAAAAATAAATGATTTTACTCATCGTTTAAAACAGGAAGCAATTTATGAATTTAACTCTAGCCAAAAACGTTTGAAGAATTATTACATTCCAAGATTTTGCTGGGATTCGATAAAACTCAGATATATTGAAACCCGATAGACAGCATAGATTTAATACTTTTCACATACTTGGTTCCTCATAAATTACGTGTACATATTAAATAGACGCTTGACTATTGACATTGACTTTGGCTTAGTGCTATATTCTCCCGTACAACGCTTGTTTATGAGTTAAGGAACACACAGTTTAAAAGTAAACGTTTTGACACTTCATAATTCATACGGCCAAAAATTGCTAAATAACCTGAATAAATAGTATCACTTTTTTAGCGTTTTTCCCATGAAACTGCGTGAAATCTTACGCCGTTTGCCGAGGTACTTGTGCGATACTTTTAACGGTATACACCGAAACCGAGGTATTTTCACCAGTCTAGTGCCATAACTTGATACACTAAAATTAACCAGATCAGGTTATTAGCTTCTTAGTATCAAATGTGGTATAACAACTGCCTAACTTAGCTTCCTAAGTAACAATGTTTCACGATTCAAAATTTCCGAAAAATTTAATTACCCTCAAAGCACTTTGCCCAGCGTTATATCAGTTTTACACTACAATACGACTGCTACTGATTATAATATATAAACCCTTAGGGAGGGGATGGTGTGCAACCTCCACCTCTATCCCTATACAGGATTTACGCTCCCTCTCCCCCCTTGTGCTGGTTCAAGATGGCGGAAGACGTGGATATGAATACGAGTGCTCATGAATGACACAGTATGAGGTAATACGAAGTGACATGTAATTGGTTAATTTTACTTTATATAATTATGAATTTCACCAAAGAAGCTCGGAATCACTTCGAGCGCGTCTGTGTAGTGAAGCCAGCGGCGACGTGGGATTAAAAGATTAATCAGGAAATGACAGTTCCTTTTGAACAATTTGGTGAGGCAGAGGCTCGAAGGCCTTCAAAAATACGTTTAGTTTTGTGTATTTTGGTTGTTCTTCTCGTTGTCCTGTCTGTAAGTTTCATTGCCCTGTATTTAAAAGAGAAATCGAAAACGAAATCACCTTTTAAGGAGACAACAAAATCACCAGTTCCAGAGAAAACGTGCGCTAGTTCTTCGTGTCTCATCGCTGCAGGTTCGTTGGTATTTTTGTGATCGCTTCTATTCCGATGCTATCTGCTTTAAAGTTACAAATCTATTTGCTTAAAATTACAAAGCTATTCGTGGAATGAGAAAATTCTAGCGTTAAAGTTATGAAATCGCATGTCTGATATCTTGGCTCATTTCAAATCATTCGAATCTCACGTTTCATCTCGTTCGCAGCCAGAAATTTTTTTTTAAGAAATTGGAACTTTTAACGAGGATTTCTTAAGGAGATCGAAAATTAGGGAAGGTAATGATTTGTATCGAAGGCGTGCGAGTTAAATAAACAGGATGTTAAAATTGAATTACAATTAGTTAATTTTCTGACTGCATTCCTCTTCAAAGAAGTCTTTTAAATATAGTTTCCTGAACTTTTCTTAATATAAAGGCTTCTATCATAGTTGTATACGGAAAAAAAATTGTTAATCGGATATATATACCTATTGGGAGAAATCGGCCTGCTACATCGCTTTATCTATATACCCGATGTAGCTATATTATTTTGTTAGTTTGACGTACATTCTGTCCATTGAACTATATGATTATATCAAAACCATTTAACATCAAGGCTGGTCAAGGCTATGTGCGCCATGCATGCGCATTGAAAACAATAATTGCCCCTTCAACAACAATAGCACCTTCTTGCTAGACTAATCACGATCTCAATCTTTGAACTTCCTTGCAATTGCCTTGTTCCAGAATTATCTTTTTGATATTTGTGACGCGCGCCATAACCCTCGACACAGGGCTAAAGACAAAACGAAATCTTGCTATAAGTTTCACAGCCATGGTTAACAATAGTCGGAGGAGACGTATCTAAAGCCATCTTTAAGGGGCAGATTATTTGATGGCAAACACGGAAGATGACAAGGGTCCTGAGATCATCGTTCACACGCATTCGTTTCACTTCATGGTGTCAACAAAGCAATTTGCATATTTATTTCTATACAATGCACCGGATTCTCCAACCACGAAATTTCTGTAGCGCTTATCGATGAGAAGTTGGCGGTGCTTAATGCTATAGTTAGCCATGGCCAGAAATTGCGGACATGGAATATGTAGATTGCCGTAGCAAATTTGCATATCTGTTCAAATATTATTCGTTTGCAGAACTATAAATTATATTGCGCATTCTTAAATTTCGCAAAATTTAAGAAAATCATTGCATCTTTGCAATTTGCCCTGGTTGTTTCTTGTAATTCGTGTCATATTACCGATCCTAAGGTAATATTTTGCTGGTAAAGGTTTATGTCGGCTTTGCATTTTAATTTTATTTCTACGCTATTACGGTTTTCTTTGTATAATTTATGGTATTCAACGTGATAAATGACCAAAACTTTGTTTTGAAAATGCAGGACGAATACTGATAAAACATTTTGAAATACTATGTAAAAATATTAAGATTAACTTGCTCTGCAACGAGCAATTAAGGCAAATTATAATCGACCTACCTACAGGTGTATTTTTAGCGTTTAGTACTGTGCACATTTCAGTTTACTATAAACTCACGAAGCTTTATTTTGACACCATATATGCAAATTTAGGCGGAAGTAGAATGTTAATTACGTCCGAATTTTCTGGCCATGATTTTAATATTTTTATAATTTCAAAACAATCTCCATGTTTGTAGGCTACAAAATGCACCGGATTCTTCATTCTTTAGCCACGAGATTTATTTAGCGCTTACCGTTATAGTTAGTATTTATATGGTGCATGTATATTCTTAAATTCAAGGATAAAGCCAACGCAAAGACGTCATATTAGCTGATAACAGTTTTCAATGATCCTTCTATGTCTTACAGTATAATCACTGATTATGATACTATATACAGAATAAGGTACATTACCCGGCGTATAAGCACTTTACCTGGCGTTATAAAATTAATTTACACTACCAGACTGTTGATTATAAACCCTTGGTTATTTTACTCTTTATATAAATATCACTAAATGCGGTCGGAATCACTTTGAGCGTCTGTGTAGTGGAGTGCAGCCCCGACTTGGAATTAAAAGATTATTCAGGATATGGCGAATTTTCCGTTTAATCAATTTGGTGAGACAGAGACACGAAAGCCTTCGAAAATACGTTTGGTTTTGTGTATTTTAATTGTGTGTCTGCTTGCCGTGTCTGTAACTTTCATAGTGCTATATTTAAAAGAGAGATCGAAGGCAAAAACTTGCACTAACTCTTCGTGTCTCATGGCTACAGGTATGTAAGTATTTTTTAACGGCTTCTTTCATTTTACATGATTTGCTCTAAGCTACAATATATTAGTTTATAGTTAAACAACTATTTGCGGTATGAGGAAATAATTGCGGTATGAGGAAGTAGTTCTGCTAACGTATCAAATTTAGATTAAGATCATCAAGGTGAATTTATCTCGTTCGAGGAACACCAAAAATTCAAATATTAGGATATATATACGCAATTGTATACTGAAGAATTATTAGTTTAAGAAAACTGAGAATTAAGACGACGGTGTGTGGCGAGGGCATGCGAGTAAAATAAAAAGAATGTTAAAATTGAATTTTAATCGCAAATAAAGCTCTGATAGTTAAGAGTTGTTACGTATACATCACGATAATTGGTTCGTCTAATAATCACTGCATGATTAGGCTAGTCTAAACAGCCACAAAAGTGAATTTGTTATTACGACATGCACTATTTTTTGGCTTCGTTAACACGGCAGAAAAATGATGTTTCGTTTATCGCTATACGACGCAACAGGTCTCGGGGGTTAAAGATCTTCACTGTCTTTCATTATCGTACAGAATTTGACCTGTTCAAGTGGAAACTCGGATAACCAGCCATCATTTTATAAAATTTTGTATCTAGTCTAACACTCCTGGAAGTGTAAATTATTGAAGAATGACTAAATTTCAAGAGATTTCTGGAACTGATGATAAAGTTGAATTATAGATCGTATATGAATTTAACTGCTCTGACTTGGTTCGACACAATCATATCAATTATATAATGATGATAGACTCTGAAATTGGTCATTTGCGCGATTATATTTTTGCTGTATAACGGCGGGGCAAGAGATTAGAAACGGACAGCTTAAGACAAAGTTTTCAGACTTTATGAATTATGCGGCAAAATGAATTGCTCGAGCGCTGTATATAGACATGCATGCAGATAAACTTCACAGCAGGGAGATAAACGCTAAAGGTTAATTGAATCGATAGTCATATGTCTAATTTATTTAAGGTTATCTTTTCAAAATTTTGTATATTACAGCACTATATACTTGCCATATATCGCGTTGCATATATAAACACGGCGTATTATACGCACAACAGATAGACACGTGATCATGCATTACATGTGATCCGCACAATAGTATATATAGGCTGCGAATTAACGATATTGCCGGTCTTAATATTTTTGGTTTGCGGTACTTTCCATGTTCAATATCGCTATGTTTTTTTAATTTTAAAATCCGGTGAACTTACGGTTAAAGTATTTTCCCAGCATAAAATGGTCATTGGCACTGCCAAAAGGCAAAAAGTGTCTGTCCACTGAAACGTTCCTTAACTTTCCGTTTAAGTTCACCTAATGAATACCTGCATGGAAGCTTTTCTGGATAGAATATGTACAGTTAATTGTAAATATAGTGGCATAGTGCGTGCTTCTGACTTAATTATAAAAACTTGATTGCACGACACTGCCTCTATAAAGGCTGGTTTTCAACAAGAATTTATATAATGTGAATTACGACGAATTAAGTTATATGAAAACCAGCCTATAGTTTAGTGTCTATTCAAACAATGTTATGTTTAATATCATCACGGACAATCATAATCAATTTAACTTAATAACTAGTTCATCAGGATTTACTCTGGTTTGTCCGCGCTTGAAGAAAAGAAGCCAAGCTCAGGGCAAACTCACATTGAAACCGAATTGACAAGCACTCAAATATGTGAGGACCGCAGGAATAATTCAGCAATTGTCGATAATCATCAAAGAGAAAATGACTGTGCGTCACTGTAATTTTGATATTATCTTAGTGTTAAAGACGTTTGTCTCTGTACGCTGCACATTTCAGTAATATGCTGACTTGCACTTTCGCTTATACATGATCGAAACCTATTATTAGCCTTTCATGCAATATTTCTACTCCAATAAAATTAAATGATAAGTTAGAGGAATATTGAATTGAGATTTCACTTTCGCTTTTGAAATTTTAGATTAGTCAATCTTTTTGGCTAGGTTACCGATCTAGTAGTGTCAATATAAAATATAATGTTCTAGATTAATTGACACTTCTTGAAGTGAGGATTCAAGAAAGGAAAAGAAAAGGCTCTATAAAGGCCTATATCGCCATGGCCTATGCAGGCCATACAACTGTATAAACACGAGAACCTTATATTAAACACAACAAAATAACACGTTTAATACATGTGAACCTCACAATACTATATAATTGCAATATTGTCCTGATATTGTTTGTGAGTTGTATTTTCTATGTTCCTGTTTGATCGACATAAAAATTAATTCATTTTACTCATCGTTTAAAATAGGAAGCAATTTATGAATTTAACTCTAGCCAAGCTCTTTAGCGTGTAAACGTTTAAAGAACTAGTACATTCCAAGATTTTGCTGGGATTCGATAAAATTCAATCATAGATAGACAGCATAAATTTAACACCTTTTATATACTTTGTTCCTCATAAATTATATATATTAAATAGATGCTTGACTATTGCATCGACTTTGGCTAATTGGTGCTATTATATTAATATTCTTTTGTGCAACGCTTGTTGATGAGTTAAGGAACACACAGTTTAGACGTAAACGTTTTGACACTTCATAATTTATAAGGCCAAAAATTTCTGAATAACTTGAGTGAATAGTATCACTTTTTTAACGTTTTTCTGCGAAACTGCGTGAAATCTTACGCCGTTTGCCGAGGTACTTGTGCGATACTTGTTACGGTACAGCGAAACCGGGGTATTTTAACCTGTCTAGTGCCATGAATTAATTGATACACTAACATTGGCGAGAAAAAGTTATGAGCTCTTAGTATCAAATGTGGTATAACAACTGCCTAAATAGACAAAACACTTCTCGACGTTTCAACCTGAGGGCCTTCGTCAGGAGAGTTAGCTTCCTAAGTAACAATGTTTCACAGTTTCAGGTTTGAAATTTCCGAAAAGCACTTTGCCCAGCGTTATATAATAATACGACTGCTGATTATATATAAACCCTTAGGAAGGGGATGGCGTGCCACCTCTACCTCTGAGATGGTGTGAAGTGGCACGTAATTGGCTAATTTCACTCCATATAATTATGAATATCACCAAAGAAGATCGGGGTCACTTCGAGCGTGTCCGCATGTGTAGTGAAGTCAGCAACGACGTGGGATTAATGGATTAATCTGGAAATGGCAGCTCCTTTTGAACAATTTGGTGAGGCAGAGGTTCGGAGGCCTTCAAAAATACTTTTGGTTTTGTGTATTTTGGTTGCGCTTCTGCTTGTCATGTCTGTAACTTTCATTGCGCTGTATTTAAAAGAGAAATCGAAAACGAAATCACCTTTTAAGGAGACAACAAAATCACCAGTTACAGAGAAAACTTGCACTAGTTTTTCATGTCTCATTGCTGCAGGTATATGTGAATATTTTTATGATGGCTTCTTTTATTTCGATATGATTTGCTTTAAGTCGCAAATATATCAGTTTAACTTCCGCGGTATGCGGTAATTGTACTGTTGACGTATCAAATTCACAATGCGTGGCTTATATTTAAGATCACCCCGATCTTATATACATGCAGGATGTTAAAATTCAATTGCAACTATAATAAATTATTTCACTGCATACCGATCTATAATTCAGTAGAATAGCTATAATGAAACTTTAACATAGCGTGCAACATTTCGAGTTAGTGCATGGGAAAGTTTATAAATTCGAATCCTAATCGTTTATTCTTTTAAAAAATCTTTAAAAAGTGCGTGTATTAATTGCACATAAACAAAGAGTTTTTGCATATTTGTATGGATAATTTGCCAATAAGAGGTATACCTACTTAAAAGTTAGGTTCGTCATGAGTGTACCCGTGAGAAGTATATTTGTTTATCGTCACGTCATTTTTCATATATGGATTACTATAGTTGTAGGAATATCGCTTTGAAAAAAAAAGCAAATTGTGGGGCCACGTTTTTGCTAGACTAATGACAAATCATGGACAGGCATGATTTCAAGCTTTCGAATTTTCCTTTTCATATTGCCCTTGTTTAAGGAACATCTTTCTGATCTTTGCGACCGTTTTTTTTAGAGAAAAGATTACACAAAAATCGGAGACCCGAGAACTCTCCCGAAAGGAAATTATTTGATAGCACTCCATTGCACATTTTCTTACGAATTAATGCATTCGCACAGCCACAAGCGAGACATGCGACAAGAAAATGTGAAATTCACAACACAATGCACCGTATTCGGTAGTCACGCGGGCTATATATAGCGCCTGCCTTAGGTCTCAGTCAGTAAATATATTCACTGTCTATGACCGGTTTCGACAGGAAATTGATCGTTGTGAAAAGGCCCTATATCGCCACGGCCTATGCAGGCCATACAACTGTATAAACACGTGCACGCTATATTAAACACAACAAAACAACGCGTTTAATACATTCATGTGAACCTCACAATACTATATAATTGCAATATTGACCAGATATTGCTTGTGAGTTGTATTTTCTATGTGTCTGTTCAGTCGGCATAAAAAATAAATCATTTTACTCATCGTTTAAAATAGAAAGCAATTTATGAATTTAACTCTAGCCAAGCTCTTTAGCGTCTAAACGTTTGAAGAATTAGTACATTCCAAAATTTTGCTGGGATTCCATAAAATTAAATTATATTGAAACCCGATAGAGAGCAGAAATTTAACACTTTTCTTATACTTGTTTCCTCATAAGTAATAGACGCTTGACTATTACTTATCAGTTAAGGAACACGCAGTTTAAAAGTAAACGTTTTGACACTTCATAATTTATACGGCTAAAAATTGCTAAATAACTTGAATAAATAGTATCACTTTTTTATTGCCGAGGTACTTGTGCGAAACTTGTAACCGTACACCGAAACCGGGGTATTTTAACCTGTCTAGTGCTATGAATTGATACACTAAATTTGGCCAGAAAAGGTTATTAGCTTCTTACTATCAAATGTGGTATAACAACGGCTTAAAAAGACTAAACACTTAGCTTCTTAAGTGACAATATTTCACGATTTGAAATTTCCAAAAATCCTCAAAGGACTTTGCCCAGCGCTATAGCTATAAGTCTTACAGTACAATACGACTGCTGATTATATATAAACCCTAAGGGAGGGGATGGTGTGCAACCTCCACCTCTGCCCCTACACAGGATTTACGCTCCCCCTCCCCCCTCGTGCTAGTTCAAGATGGCGGAAGATGAAGATATGAATACGAGTGCTCATGAATGATACAGTATGAGTTGATGTGAAGTGGCTCCTGATTGGCTAAATTTACTCTATATAATTATGAATATCACCAAAGAAGCTCGGAATAACTTTGAGCTCATCTGCGTAGTGAAGTCAGCGGCGACGTTGGATTAAAGGATTGATCAGGAAATGGCAGTTCCTTTTAAAAAATTTGGTGAGGTAGAGGCTCGAAGGCCTTCAAAAATGCGTTTGGTTTTGTGTATTTCGGTTGCGCTTCTGTTTGCTGTGTCTGTAACTTTCATTGCGCTGTATTTGAAAGAGAAATTGAGAACGAAATCACCTTTTGAGGAGACAACACAATCACCAGTTACAGAGAAAACGTGCACTAGTTCTTCGTGTCTCATCGCTGCAGGTTCGTTGGTATTTTTGTGATCGCTTCTCCTATTTCGATGCTATCTGCTTTAAAGTTACAAATCTATTTGCTTAAAATTACAAAGCTATTTGTGGAATGAGTGAATTGTAGCATTGAAGTTATGAAATCGCATGTCTGATATCTTGGCTCCATTCAGATCATTCGAATCTCATGTTTCATCTCGTTCGCAGCGCAAAAAAAGTTTTAGGAAATAGGAACGTTTAACGGGGATTTCTTTAAGCAGATCGAAAATCAGGGAAGGTAATGATGTGTATCGAAGGCGTGCGAGTTAAATAAACAGGATGTTAAAATTGAACTACAATTAGTTAATTTTCTGACTGCACTCCTCTTCAAAGAAGTCTTTTAAATGTATAGTTTCCTCAATATAAAGGCTAGAAACATATTTGTATAGTATAGGGCAAAATTTGTTAATCGGATATACCTACTTAGCAGTTAAGTTTATTATGAGTGTGGCTACTGGGAGAAATATGCCTGCTACATCGCTTTATCTATATATCCGATGTAGCTATTATTGCGTTATTTTGACATTCTGTCCATTCAACTATGTATGATAATATATCAAAACCATTTAATATCAAGGCTGGTCAAATGTGAATTTTCTATGTGCGCCATGCAAGCGCATTGAAAACAATAATTGCTAAGGTCACCTTCTTGCTAGACTAATCACGATTTCTAACTTTTGAACTTCCTTGCAATTGCCTTGTTCCAGAATCATCTTTTTGGTAATTGTGACGCGCGCCAAAACCCTGGACGCAGAGGTAAAGGCAAAATGAAATCTTGCTTATAAGTTTCACAGCCTTGGTTAACAATAGTCGGAGGAGAAGTATCTAAAGCCATCTTTAAGGGGCAGATTATTTCATGGCAAACATGGAATTTTTTATTTGAATTATGGATCCACACAACCATAGGCGAAACAAGTGAAAAAAATGCTCGTTTACACATGTATTAGTCACCGGATTAGCGCTTGCTTTAAGGGAAGATGACAATGGTCCTTAAATCTTCGTTCACACGCATTCGTTTCACTTCGTGGTGTCAACAAAGCAATTTGCATGTTTAATAGTCTATACAATGCACCGGATTCTCCAACCACGAAATTTCTGTAGCGTTTATCGATGAGAAGTTGGCGGTGCTTAATGCTATAGTTAGCATTTTAATATTTTAAATTTATAATTTTAAAACAATTTCCATGTTTATAGGCTACAAAATGCACCGGATTCTTCATTCTTTAGCCACGAGATTTATTTAGCGCTTACCGTTATATAGTTAGTATTTATATGGTGCATGTATATTCTTAAATTCAAGGATAAAGCCAACGCAAAGAAGTCATATTAGCTGATAACAGTTTTCAATCGATCCTTCTATGTCTTACAGTATAATCACTGATTAGGATACTATATACAGAATAAGGTACATTACCCGGCGTATAAGCACTTTACCTGGCGTTATAAATAGGGCGGTGCGCAACTCCCACCAGGTCACTACAGGTTTTGCGCGTCTTCTCGCCTCATGCTGGTTTATGATGCCGGAAGACGTAGATATGAGTGCCAGCGAAGGAAACAGTATAAAGTGTTATGAAGTGGCTCATGATTGGTTATTTTACTCCTTATATTAATATTATTAAATGCGGTCGGAATCACTTTGAGCGTCTGTGTAGTGGAGTGCAGCCCCGACTTGGAACTAAAAGATTATTCAGGATATGGCGAATTTTCCGTTTAATCAATTTGGTGAGACAGAGACACGAAAGCCTTCGAAAATACGTTTGGTTTTGTGTATTATAATTGTGGGTCTGCTTGCCGTGTCTGTAACTTTCATAGCGCTATATTTAAAAGAGAGATCGAAGGCAAAAACTTGCACTAACTCTTCGTGTCTCATGGCTACAGGTATGTAAATATTTTTAATGGCTTCTTCCATTTTACTGACATGATTTGCTCTAAGCTACATTATATCAGTTTATAGTTAAACAACTATTTGCGGTATGAGGAAATAATTGCGGTATGAGGAAGTTGTGCTGCTAACGTATCAAATTTAGATTAAGATCATCAAGGTGAATTTATCTCGTTCGAGAAGCACTAAAAATTCCAATATTAGGATATATATACGCAATTGTAATAAAGAATTATTAGTTTAAGAAAACTGAGAATTAAGACGACGGTGTGTGTCGAAGGCAGGCGAGTGAAATAAAAAGAATGTTAAAATTGAATTTTAATTGGTAATTTATTCTGACTGTCTAAACCTCTGGCATATTCGTATAATTTAGCAATCGAGGTATCTATTTAGAATTTAATTTGGGTGAAATATGCTTGCTTCGTCGCTTCCTCACTTTATTTTATCCATCGTCGAACTTTCCTTTTCATGGCTTTGTTCCAAAAACTCCTTTCTGATATACAGGTTGCGCGTTAACCTATACGTACGGCGCAGGAGTGAAGAACAGAGGCAACTCCTGTTATAATTTTCACAGTTCTACGGTTAAACAATAGTCTGAGGCGTATGCATGTAAAGCCCTCTTTCGAAAGGGAATACTTGATGGCAAAAATATCAATTTTTTGCTGCACTGCCACAGGGCAAACATTCGTCATGAATTTGAGAAAGAAATTTGAATGTTTATGGTGTATAACCGCAAATTCAAGCTTTGTTATACAACACCATAATTAGTTCGTCTAATCATCACTGCATGATTAGGCTACCCTAAATAGCTACAAAAGTGAATTTGTTATGACGAAATGCACTATTTTTTGGCTTCGTTAACACGGCAGAAAAATGATGCTTCGTTAATCGCTAAGATGCAACAGTAGTTTGTTAGGTTTCGTAGCTATATTCATTCAGGTCTCGGACATTAAAGATCTTCACTGTCTTTCATTATTCTACAGAATTTGACCTGTTCAAATGGAAACTCGGATAACCAGGGCCTACTGTATATATCGCCGCCATACAAAAGTAAACACGCCATATTTAGCACAACAGCAATACAAAGCATTGAATGCCCGTGAACCACACGATACCAATTGCTAATCAACGATATTGTCTTGATATTGTTCATATGCATTATTTTTCATGTTCATGTTGTTTTAATTTTTTCTACACTCTACATAAAAGATCAAGTTTAAATCTATCGGCATGCATCTTTTTAAATAGCATGCCATCATTTTTTAAATTTTATATCTAGCTAACACACCTGGAAGTGTAAACTATTGGAGAATTGAATGACTAAATTTCAAGAGATTTTTTCCCTGACTTGGTTCGACACAATTGTATCAATCATAATTATGATAGATTCTGAAATTGTACATTTGCGCGATTATATTTCTCCTGCATAACGGCAGGGCAGGGGATTAGAAACGGACAGTTTAAGACAAAGTTTTGAGACTTTATGAATTATGCGGCAAAAGGAATTGAGCGCTGTATATTATATAGACATGCATGCAGATAAACTTCACAGCAGGGAGATAACGCTAAAGGTTAATTGAATCGATGGTCATCATAATTATGTCTAATTTATTTAAGGTTTTCTTTCCAAAATATTGTATATTACGGCATTATATATACTGCCATATATCGCTATACACATATAAACACGCCGTATTGTACGCATGCGTAAAACAGATAGATCATGCAATACATGTGATCCGCACAATAGTATATATATAGGCCTAGATGCGAATTAACGATATTGCCGGTCTTAATATTTTTGGTTTGCGGTACTTTCCATGTTCACTATCGCTATATTTTTTTTAATAAGTATTTTCCCAGCTTAAAATGGTCATTGGCACTGCCAAAGGCAAAAAGTGTCTGCCCACTGAAACGTTCGATTCCTTAACTTTCCGTTTAAGTTGACCTAATGAATACCTGGAAGCTTTTCTGGATAGAATATATACAGTTAATTGTAAATATAGTGGCATAGTGCGTGCTTCTGACTTAAAAAAACTTGATTGCACGACACTGCCTCTATAAAACTCGTTTTCAACAAGAATTTATATCATGTGAATTACGACGAATTATGTTATATGAAAACCAGCCTAGTTTAGTGTCTATTCAAACAATGTTATGTTTAATATCATCACGGACAATCATAATCAATGTAACTTGGTTTGTCCGCGCTTGTAGAAAAGAAACCAAGATCAGGGCAAACTCACATTGAAACCGAATTGACAAGCACTCAAATATGTGAGAACCGCAGGAATAATTCAGCAATTGTCGATAATCATCAAAGAGAAAATGACTGTGCGTCACTGTAATTTTGATATTATCTTAGTGTCAAAGACGTTTTTCTCTGTACGCTGATACCGACAATGTGCCAATATTTCTCCTGTGGGTTGAAATACCCTTTCTGTTATTTCTTCCGAAAAATGGGTTTCTTCGAATAACACGTGCAGTTTAATCGCTGAAACTAAAGGTATATTTCCGTTACGGGGGCAGAATGAAGATAAAAGACCATATCAGCCTATAAAAACTTAAAGTTTCTTGACACTTTTGAGAGATGTATAACATATTAATACAAATAAGATTTGTCTGCAGAACTCGTTGTATTGTGGCCAGATATTATACATGTTCTGACGAGAAACAACATCTATCAAAAGTGATTGCAAGTGTGCTTAAATTAGGGAATAGGTATAGTTTGCATGTGTTGCGGCATCTATTGCCCACGCATCTATTGTCTTATCGTATGAATAATTATAAAGTGGAATAATGTCACTGGTCAAAAACGTTTGATTGCAGTCGCCAAAGTCATACGTATAGCTGTATGTTATACATCTGGGGATCCATAGAGAGCATAGTACTCACGAGAGTAGCAAAAATTCCAGCTTAACTGTGTTTCAAATTAGCAAACTATGGACAGCAGCTTTCAATTTGAGCCACTTGGAGAGCCTCTAACACGAAAGCCTTCAAAAGTACTATCCATTGTTTTAACGGTTATTCTTATACTGCTGCTTATACTGTCAGTAACATTTATTGTACTGTACGTTACTGAAAAGTCGTCTAACGAAAGGACTAAACCAAAGCCAGATCTATCGTCTTATCAAGAAAGAACCACATCCAACCAAGATACACCGTCTTATCAAGGAAAGACCACATCTAAACCATGTACACCGTCTTATCAAGGGAAAACCACATCCAACCCACATACACCATTTTACCTAGGAAAAACCACAGACAACCCAGATATACCGTCTTTTCAAGGAAAAACCACATCCAACCCAGATACAACATCTGAGCAAGGAAAAACAAATACTAGTTTACCGTCTTGCACTTCGTCGTTCGCACAATTCAGAGATCCAGCATGCAAAATTGCTGTGGGTATGTCATATAGGGCTTGTTTAATCTTTCGATATCTTGTTTTACGTTTACCAGGAATAAGAATTCATGCTTCTTAATATTACGGATAAGCACTGGTTGAAATGATACACAATAAACCCTTCAGGGGGGGAGGGGTAGAGTTGTGCATATCTGTGCAAAATTTATTGTTATTTGTACTTATTTAAGACGTATCTGCCAAAACATGTTTACAGTCATAAATTATGTCAAAAACTATATGTTTACATGCAGTGCCGCACACCTTTTATAGTTACAACAACGTGCTTTCGACGTGCATTTTTAGGTACGTTAAATGCGAAAATCATAGAATTATATAACATAAAAATGATAAATTTCAATTGAAGACTTAAAAATGCAATAGAGACACTATATAATATAATTACAGGATATGTAACAAAAATAGAGAATTCACTTTTGCCAATAACGCACGTAAATATTTTTAACACAAATAGCTACAGCAATGTCCTACGCAATGCGTTACACTCTTTTAAACGGAATTATTTTTTATAATAGCCTCAGCGCTCACCTACAGACACTGCACCTAAGTGCTTTGCGTGGATTTCCTGTGCGTGGCAAAGGGTTTGAAATAAAAAAGGGTCTGAAATTAAAGCAAAGTGTCTGATAGTAATTATAATCCAGCTTTTGTTTTGATCGGGAAATGCATATATACTTGTATCTGCTCGTAAACGATCTCTCTTTTGTATATTTCGCTGTCTAATTTTTATACTATCATAACTATATACATATTATATAGATACTAAATTATTATAGCTATATATATAGCGGTCTTTTTTAACCCATCGAGTATAAAGAGTTCTTTCTACCGTTTCAGCTTAAGTGTCTTTGTATTGCCTATTGCAATCTAAATCGACATAGCTAATTGGTGAAAGAATGTACCGAATTTTGAATTCGCACGGAGAATATCCTTCCTTGCATTGCATATAAAATCTGGTGTTTGTTGTGTGAGTCGACATGCACTGACAACTGATTAAGAAAAACAATATCATAGGTATTTGAGACACTTCACGGGTTATTTTACAAAAGCATTGAAGTTGTGAAACGTGACAGAAATTGCTCGGAACACGACAGCATGGCGAACATTGATTTTAGCCGTATGGGTGAACCTGCAACCCGCAAGCGATCTAGAACACGTATAGCTTTAGTTGTAATATTCATTTTGCTACTCGGCTTGTCTGGGACATTCATTACGCTGTATCTCATAGAAAAAAACTCGTGTACCTCTTCAGCTTCTAAGAGTATTATTGCTGCTGGTACGTACGTTCGGAATTATTCCGTCATTATTATTATGTCATCTCGATTTTTTAGCAAATTCGGCTCATTATACATGCATTTTATTATACATGTATACATTTCAGTAATATACGATGCTGGTAGGATTATATATATGGGTGAAGTGAGACCGAAATTGCGGCCGGTTGGTGTAAATATGCTGACTTGCACTTTCGTTTATACATGATTGAAACCTATTACTAGCCTTTCATGCAATATTGCTACTCCAATAAAATTAAATAAGTTAGAGGAATACTGAATTGAGATTTCACTTTCGCTTTTGAAATTTTAGATTAGTCAATCTTTTTGGCTAGGTTACCGATCTAGTAGTGTCAATGTAAAATATAATGTTCCAGATTTGGCACATCTTGAAGTTAGGATTCAAGAAAAGAAAAAGAATAAATGATCTATATAAATGATATATATCGTCTACAATTATTTAAAGTGCGACAGTCCAAACAAGCAGGAAGTTAACATATAGTGAAAGAATTTGTTTTTAGAGGCAACACTTTATCATCCCACGCATATGCTTAACAATCTCAGTCTCTGTGTGCTTTTTAATCCCCACTGATAGAAAGACTAATATTATTGCAGCCATGTTTGTTTTACTTTTTGAGTTGAGGTTGCCCCCTACAGTTCATAAAGTTCATTAGGCGAGGAATATTTGCGACTTTAGATCAGACACGCGTGGAATATATTCACAACTCGACAACAAACGGCTTGCCTTTGTGATTAAATATCCACCAGAAAATATCCGTTTCCCTATTACATTCACAAATATTTTAAATTTAAACAGCACTTATGCTGTTGATCATTTTCTAGGCTTTCTTTTGCTGTGTTTCTAAATTCTTCGGTTTATGAATCTTATCCACTTAAATATAACTGCGGCATAAATATTTGTTGATGAGTCAAATAGTCCTGGCATGTTCTCTGCTTATAAGTATAACAAAGCAACGCTTCAAAAGAGGAAATTTTAAAGAAAGACAATGCTTTTATGCATATTCTCGTGTCCTGACGCGCAAGAAATGTTGGTTAGTTCGTTATAGGACCAGGAGGTATAATCTTTGAACGAGAAGAGAAAAACATATAGTGTGTACATTAACAGCAAATTGTAATTTTTTTCAGGAATCTTGAACAAACTTGATCAGTCCACGGAGCCATGCGATGATTTCTATCAGTACAGTTGTGGAGGCTTTTTGAACAAGACTGATATTCCTGAAAATGAAGAGTATATGATAAGTTCGTTTACCAAAACGAACGATTTCGTTCAAAATGCCCTAAAAGAAATATTGCAAAATAAAGAAACAAAGTCACGTCATACACCGGTAACTTGTGCTGCAATTAATTATTTACGTCCGTTTTTTTTAACAAAAAATCTAAGTTTCAGAGTTCTACCAAGAAAAAAAATCAGAGAATTATACCAAGTAAAAAAACTAATTTTGAAATTACTGAATCTTAGTTTATTCATGAAAAAAGGGTGCATGGCTTTCAGGTATTTTAGAAGGAAATAAAGAAATTTCATCCTCAATGAATAAAACGTAACTAAATCAGATTTTCATAAATTTTTATTATTGTACCTTTTAGTTATTTTCGATCATATGTGTACGAGTGTAATGCCTCAACCATACACTTGCTATACGATCTTTCATCAATATATGCATGGCTTTACTTTACATGACTGCGTATTTTATGTTATCAAAGTGCGATTAGTTTATAATTGTGATTTTGATAAAAATCGATTAATTTTGAATCAATAATGAGGTCCATGAGCTACTTCATTCGTCAATGATCACCGAATAATAATGGCAGAGAAATAAACTGTCTTTTGCATAAATCAGGTTAATTATATAAAAACGATCAAACCATGCAGGCCTGGAATTGTAGAAAGGTGGCCGAAGTTGTTTGTACACGTGTTTCCTGGGCGAGCCACTGTGCATGCATGTAACAAACAGAAACCGCTCTGGTTAATCATTGAAGAAGAAAATTTCAAAATTACTGGATAAAATAAGCGCTAGTTTTCAATCTCAAAAGCTTTAACGTGCCTCAGGCTAATCCTCTAGAAATCGCACTTAATCATGGTCGTCGCTAGGCCGCTTAATCGGGGAGGAAATTCTTTATACTCGTAAATTCATGCTTACATATCTTCAAATAATTATGCTACCACTTAATAGTTACAAATCTGTTTTAGAATTCGGCCATCTACAAAGCCTTCACGTATTACCAGTCGTGTATGGACGACACTGAGATTACAAGTGCAGGGAAAAAACCACTTCTCGATGTGATACAAAAATTCGGCTCTTGGAGTATCACCAATAACAACTGGAATGAGTACTATTGGAAACTGGAGACAATTCTCGCAAAAACAACGGCTTATCTAAATGCTAATACATTTCTGTCTTTAAGTACAATGTCATCCTACTTCGACAACACCAAAACGTACCTCACGGTAAGAGAGATAAACGTATTGCTGCTTTTGAACGATGTAAAATTGCAAACTACATGTTTTTGGACATGCTTTCAAAAACGTGGCCCGGCCCTATAACCATATTTCTTATTGTTTTTGTCATCAATAATTGTGATTATGCTTATTTTTGCGTTCTAAAATGCAATATCGTTATAGATTAGCGGCGGAATTTCTGGTTATCACGAAAGAGATCTTGACCGACCGTCGAAATCAATACCATCAAAACAGAACTTGAATATTAAGGTATGTCCTTGTTACAAAGGCCCGGCTAGTGTGAGTAATATAACTACGTCAACAGTTATAACTTGCTTTGTGAATTTGAAAATATGCCCTGTAATTTATCCTGACAGTTCTGACCTTCTCGGAATCCACCACCACCCTTACAGGTTGGTGACCAAAATGGCCGGTTGGAAAAAACAAACTTTTAAAATAAAATAGGAATACCGTATACGTATACTGGCCTAGAAATTGATCTTCTAGTCCTATAATAATAATACCTTGTAGTAAATTGTAAAAAATTGATCTGCTGATAAAAAGTAAGAAATTGATCAGCTAGTCCTATAATAATGATACCACGCAATTAATCTACTTTTTTACATTTATTTTTCAGTATTTTGATATTTACAAACCTCGCTACAAAAAATTTATGTCGGCCATTTTCCAACTTCTTGTGGCTCAAAACGAAGCAGGAACTCAAAATGCGAATATAGATATAAGCAAAGAAGTGGATGACATTATCAACATGGAACGTGAATTCCTGGAGGTAAGGATGTTTCTTTTTTATATTGACCACGTAAGTTCAAAATTTTTTCGCCTTCGGCATTTAGCGATCTCAGGGTATACCTGTTTAGATGAAAGGCAGTAGAAGGCATTATATACTACTTGATGACAGGCCAGACATGCAGAGTTGATATATAAAGGTGCAAAAGTTATGCACCTTTGTTAGCTTAAATCAGCTATTGCACATGCTAGTTTATACACGGTGTCCCAAAAAAAATGCCGTTAACCTTTAAAGCGCAATTGCTAAATGACAACGTGATTGAATTAACAGAGAAATTGGTCTCGTTAGTTAAAGCCAGGTGATATTTGTGTTTTTAAATTCTTCAAGTGCCTATATCACTCGTGGAATCTTTATGCATTTGAAAAGAATGTAAAAAGTTAGTTAATATATTAAAAATGTTTCTTGATTTAGTGCAATAACTTTGAAGATACTAGCTACGTGCAGTTCCTGAGTCCCAGGCTGCTGTAAACAATGGACAGTTTTAAATTGAATAGCCGTGTTTAAACCCAGGAGGTTGGGACTCAGGAACCGCAGGTAGTTTAGAGGCTTGTATCTTCGAAATTAATGCACTAAATCAAAAAAACGTTTTTTAATATATTACCTAACTTTTTACGCTCTTTTCAAATGTATAAAGATCCCACGAGTGATATAGGCACTTTAAGAATTTTGGGCAAGAAATCTACATTTGCAAGATAGATTCCAGTAGACCGGTGAAAAACACACCATAAAAGAACATTTTTTATGTTCCACGGGTATCCAGAAACCAAAAACAAACTCATGTTTGTCCTTATTAATACTGCGAAACTGTTTGGCAAAAAACAGTACTTCAAAACAGAAAGTCTGAATTGGCAATTGCGTTTTTTTGGGACACCCTATGTCGCTGAAGAGACACCGTGAGTCAAAAAACGACACAACAGGTCTATTATCATGCTTGCACTTATCAGATCTAGGTGTTAAGATGATATACATGGCTGTTGCTTCAATATTTTTAGGTGGTGGAATATCTAAACCCGCGTGACATTCCGACACTCAAGACAGAGATTAAATATATGAGTATTAGTGAGTTGAATGCATTAACATCATACAAGGTAAGTCATGCACTGTTGTATTTGTAACTTACCAATCTTCATTTTATTTTGTTATCATCATGCAACTCTATATGCCTGAGATCAGAGCATTGCACCTTAATTGCAAAGGTCCAGGTGTATGTTTTACTTCTATACATCAATGCCAACGAATCAAAGAGTCTTAAAATCATGTTTTGAGCGATAAAAATATTGCTGTATAAAATTTCACTTAAAGTAAGTCAAAGAAGTAAACAAAATTTATATTACGTGAAGTTGATTTCTCTAACTTACCACCTCCAGTTTGATTGGGATGCGTATTTTACGGAAGCTTTACGTGGAACTGGTCACTCCGTTTCATATTGGCAACAGTTGATGGTAATAAAACCTGATAACATCAAAAAAGTGATCAACTGGCTCACAGGAAAGCCTAAAAGGTGAGCATACTTTGGACCACAGTAATAAAACTTATTGCAAACCAAGCTAAATTTGATTTTGAATAGATTGTTAGCGAACGAAATAATCTGGAACCTTATTCGTGGTTTGGTCTATAACCTGCCAAAACCGTTCAGAGACGCACAAGAAAAGTATTTCCAACTAAGGACACCCACCCCAAGATGGAAGACATGCAACGCTCTAACAGACGCTACTTTCCTGTATGTTACAACACTACTATATGCTAACAAACATCTGTCCGAGGATGCCATAAAAACGGTAAGATTCGATATAGTCTTATCTAATTTCACCGAAAAGGTGTTTTTGAGAGAAAACATATAATTACTAATACATGTATATTATATGTATGCAAGAAAATTAGATCAGGGTAGCTGTCTGCTGATACTGAGAATATGTAAATCAGTGCAAGTTGGTTTTAGAATAATGCAATATGCAAAAAAAACTCTTGAAGTGGTAACTGAAAATTTCAACTCTCCTGTATATATTGCCTGAAGAATGTCTTGCCATTTTCGGAATAATACTGAGTACCACCAATGAAAGAAGAAATGGTCAATTTCATCAATAGCTAATTTCACAGTGCCATAATTCATGGTCGTTGGGTGAGACAGTTTCCCACGAATACGGCACACTATATAGGCTCTCTTAATGATAAAGCTTGAAAATTTTCACAGGCTGGAGAAATGTTTACGGAAATAAAAAATGAATTCGTCAATGGCTTGGACGAGCAAACCTGGATGGACTATGAAACCAAGAGTCAAGCTCGTCTTAAGGTAATCTTAACGCTGATGCCTATAGGGTATAAGGTTGCATGGCAATTGCAAACCCAAGAATCAGTCATTATCAGTGTTTGACTTTTTTTTAACTAGTATCTCGTTTGAAACTAATGGGCAATTAACGGTAAAATAGCAAATAATTTATTCTTTAACGGAAGTTGTTAATACTTATTTATGCATTTTGTCTGGGTACTGAAAATGTAAACAAATTTTCTGATTGCATGGTCTATAACGAAATTCCTGGCCTCCCTAAACGATTAAACAAACCGGATTTTAAATTTGTTCTTCAACTATCATACACCCTGCATACATACAATGGTTCTATCTGAGGTGGAAGTTTTTTGCGTTTATAGCTGAATAAAATGCGGGATTTGATTGGATTTCCTGCGGTCATTAAGGAACCTGGAGTGTTGGACAGGGCGTACGAAGACGTAAGTACATAGGGGGTAAATAAACGAAACACTTCTCGAGGTTTCGACCTGAAAGCCTTCGTCAGGAGAGTTAACAATACAATAGCAATTTTTCCCATAGTCACTACCCCCTGGAATTCAGCTTTTCGCTTTTGCAGGTTAATATGATAACCCTCCCCTCCGCATTTTCAAAAAACCTCCTGCTAGGAAACGAGATGGTATGATTCTGCCATCTTGCGCGAGAAATATTTTTTTGTTAAAGCGATTTCAAGAAAAATTCATGAGTATATAGAGACCTGCGACCAATAGGAATGCTTGCAACAAATTAATTAGGTCGGACTGAAAAGTTTAATTTATGAATTATTGATCAGGACTCTTAATATTACCGATGAGAGGGGATGTCACCTGGCGTATATGTTGAGATAACGGATATTATATTTAATTCTAGAATGATGAACTAAAAATCGAAAATTTTTGATGCACTCGTTGTGAGGGATCGTTTTCATTACGCACTCGTTCGCTACGCCCATGCACTCGTTCGTTTTGCGATCCTTCACAACGGTGGCGGATCTAGGGGTAGTCAGAATAATTTACTTCACCTTAAAAACGTAATTGGTAGATTTTGATTTAAAAATATTATTTTGTAATTCATAAAGATAGCGTTGTTATTATAGGGTGTTTTCAATTTAAAATTTAGCTGTGTAATTTTTTTCCACTGCCTCTAAGATCCGCCACTGCTTCACAACTCGTGCATAGAATTCGTACGCACTCGCCAACCATGAAGTAATCTGTGTTTTTATTGCTAAAAAGCTGTTCGCTCATGTGTAACTATCACCACGTTATATTGTTACATGACAATCCACAGTGAAGAGTGGTATCCAAGTTGCATTGATTTGTTTCAGATTCAAGTTTATGAATCCAAGCTCTTAGAGAACTGGCAAGATATTCTCCGAAAATTCTATCTTATAAAGATGAAAGGATTCTATAAACGAAACCTGGAGGATTTTGAAAAGTGCGGTGAATGAAAAAAGTGACATTTTTTTACGAGGTTTTACAATTTTGCTCGAAATCTCATATTTTCTTTTGCAGGTCATCTCTTGCATACCTCGCAATAAATGCATACTATAATCCTCAAGCAAATGGAATGAGTAAGTCGAAGGTTTCTCCGATCCAAAGTAGCTATATCATGATTAATCACATACAGGATTATTTGGTCGCTACAAACGTTTGCAGAATTCTTCATTTGCATTGGGAAATTGATAATTGATTTTTTTTTAACCTGATCTTTTGCAACATAAAATTAGCTTTCATGATACGTTATAATCTTTACTTTCCGAAGATCGTTCTTATTATATTATCTGTGTTTTATAGCTATTCTGGCAGGAATATTGAACGAACCTTTTTACAAGCACGACAGATTAAAGTAAGCGTTTGTGGGTTTGTCTTAAGTTTGCCTTTTTCCTTTATGCGAGCGATGCTGTTGGTTTTTTTAGGGCAATGAATTACGGCGCTCTTGGTATGGTCGTAGGTCACGAAATCACCCATGGTTTTGACAAGACAGGTAATATAATACAAAGTTATTATTAAGTCTAATATCAAATATTATGGCACAAGGAGGGTCAAGAAAGTCGTAGGATTTATAATAATAAAACATTACAATTCATATAGAATAATAATACACGTGGTGTTTGCACGAATTGATGATTTTGACCCAGAAGGGGAAGCCATTGTGAGCAACCATGATGTGATGAACTTTGAGATAAAAAAGTTACATGATCAAAATTGAGGTTTCTAAGTGCCGAGAATGATTGAATTTATTCCGTCTATACTTTGGAAAATTTACTACCACCTACGGATTTCACCCCGTTTTTCATGTTATGGTTTCGCTAAGTTGCCAATTCTTTAACTGCAACCACGGCGTTATACACAGGTAGCGAATTTGACGAGAAGGGAAATGTTCGCCAATGGTGGAGTACAAAGTCGCACGAAAATTTTGTAAAACGATCGGCATGTTTGATAAACGAGTACAGCAAAATTAACATGTTTGGCTATCAGGTTAGTGTGAAGGTTTTGACTATTCAAATAGGAAGTTCGCACGTTGTCAATTAGTATAAGTGACCACAAGATCTGTGACGTCAACTTGGCAAAACGCGAGTCGAAACGTTCGTTTGAACCATAACCTAACGTTAGCCAGTTACCTTTATATCTACCTTTATTTTTCAACGTTCACAACTTAGACTAAATTAAATTGCTTCCTTTCCTAAAACTTATCATTCAGTAATAATGCGCACGGTGATATTTTTAGGTTAACGGCACTAGGACATTATCCGAGAACATTGCTGATAACGGAGGTTTGAAATATGCTTATCGGGTAAGTAAGTTACCATTATTAATTCCTGTCGTCTGTGTAATTCATCCGACTCTCGTAATAAATATAAGTAATATTGTTATTGAAAGTAATACAAATTTTTTGATAGGCGTATCAAAACTGGCGGAGAACAAATGGGGCAGAAAAGAAATTGCCCGGACTTTCATTTACCAACGATCAACTTTTCTTCATCAGCCTCGCTCAGGTATTTAAGCCTATAGCTTCCATCGTCGTGATTATCGAAAACAGGTCATTTTCCTCAACGTAAATAGTCTTTATAAAATATGTGGCCTCTTTTACTTTGGTAATCTAAATCGGTCATTTTTCGGTTGCACACGTACCTAGACCAGCGAGGGCTAGTTTTGACAGTACCATTGAGTAGGTGAAGTACAAAGGCTTTAGATTTTTTGCAGTTGAAAAACTAAGCTATACTAACTGGAGAAAAATTCGAAGATCCCAACTATGGTTTATATGTCTTCTGCCTGAAATGTAGTTTGTAGAAATGTAGTAAGATTGTTATATTTCTTCCTCGTGCAGACATGGTGCACAAAGTACAGGAAAGAGAAGGTTAAAGATTTAATGGACTTGGATGTGCATTCTTTGAATCCTGTCAGGTAGGCAAAGAGGACAAAGTATATAGACATGTTCTTTTTTATTTAAGCTTAGATTATATTTTTTCACTTTATTTTTAAGAGAATTTTGACCGGTGCTGTAGAACTAAATTTACCAGATGGTGGGGCTCTTAACGAGAATGCAACTGTGGTGACGTCATTGACGTCACAAAAATATATCGACTCGTATAGGTCCTAACCATATTTCGTCCTTCAATATAAAATATTAGTTGGCTGGCTGCGCCAATCAAAATAGCTTCACAAGACTGCATGTAACAGGAAGTACTCAGCTAAATTTGAGCGTAGCTAAGATGAACATAGGAGCATAAAGAGATTTTGATTTATTAAGGATGTCATTTTGATTTTTTCATTCCACTAAATAAAAAAGTAGCTATGCATGTTTTCTTTTGTATATTTTTCTCAATCAATTAATAATTTCCTAAAGTAGAAGAGCGGCTCCCAGAGATCTAAGAAGGGGGGGGGGGGAGTTCCCAAGCGCCTCCCTCTTCTACAGTACTGATTTTGACTATAAAGATAGTTTCCGCTATGTGTAAATTGTTTAAAGCCCGTGTTTGTGTATATTTTGCAGTGTGTCGATTTATATAACAAGTGCTTATACTTAACGTTTTTACCATTTGAATTTCAGAGTCCGAGTTCCACTGCACAACTTCCCTGAATTCAGTAAAGCGTTTGGATGTCCTGCTCGAAAGAATACTTGCACGGTTTGGTAGTTAGTTGCCTATCATAACAGAAAATGAGCGGTCTCTGACTGAGCCCTAAAAGCGAACGAAAAAAATATATATATCATGATTGAATATTCAATAAATATTTTATAATATTTTAGGATTCACGATTCATCGATTATCACGATTAGCCAATGGACCTTTTGTGTAATAGACAAGCTTACGATCCAGGTAACAAGGAAATAAATCACCACAGCTAAAACGAGCATACCGAAATTTGTATAATTGCCAAGTTTGGCCACATGCACAAACTGTCAAGTATTACGGAAAACATGGCCATGCAAAGTAGCCAATTTTGAATACTTTTTTACTACGGCCGTAAGTTAAACTAATATAGTTACAGACGAAGATCGTGGTAAACAGGTACACAAAATTGCCAACTTTGCATAACTATATTTTCTGTACTTTACAATGTTTTGCGGCCAAACTTGGTAATTTTACTAAATTTAGTATGCACTTTTCGGAAATTCCTTTTTAGTGCCTAAATCGAAAGTTAGTCTATTATGCAAAAGGTCCATTTTGCCCATATTCTTACATAAAAGTTAATCGCCTTTTCTTACAATCAGTTAATATGAATATTGTTCAAGTGCATGTATCATGGCTTAGCAATGGCAATTCAGTTTGTTTTGTGGTACTTTTTTGGTACTAGGATAATTAAAAAAACTAGCATACGTTTTAGTATAATTAATGATACTACATTTTTTACTTAGTTTGTAGTTCAAATATTCACATCAAGTTGCATTAATTGATGATAACGATATACATGATATAAATAGTTTCTTACAATATTTAATTTTCTTACAATAATTTCTTACAATTTTATAATTTATCGTGTGTTGTAATAGCTATTTCGGCTGTGAGCCGATTTGATATAGCATGTTTTAAAACAAGTCTTTCACAATCTTTTGTTTCTCCGTTTTCTATATATAATTATATTCGTGTTGAAATACCTATACCTACAGTTACAGGATACTTATGTGCAAAAATTTTAATTTTGTCAAATTCAGGCCCGTTGTTCGTTGTTAAAAATTTTGTAATCATAAGCCAGTCACGCATGGTCTAAGTGATTGCGCATTTGCCGAGTTAATGGCGAAATAGCTCTTGCACCTGTTTTTATTCATTAAAAGACTAAAATTTCGGCCGCGTGTAAATATCCTGTATTTTCTTTAAAAATGTACATTTTACAGTTGGAGCGCTCAGTTTTAAAATGTGTATCAATTTTAAAGAAAAAAGCGGAAATTACGTGGCATTGGGGCTGCAGTTTACTATCGTTGCTTGATGTTTTGTATTTCAATTTTTATTGGAAATTTACTTGTATGGAGATGTGTCAGGTGAATTCACAGACAATCATCTAGTTGACTAGAGTTTTACTACGTCTCGAATGGGGTTAGAGAACGCGTTTTTTTTACACTACACCGGATTCACTTGCCAAAGGGCAATGGTTAGTAGATTTTTTTACTGCCTTTTAATAGCCACAAAATTTGACCCTCTCCGGAAGCAATCTGGTCATTTGGTGTAGTGTAAACGAGCCATAGCAACGAAAGAGAACGTCAATACGTTAGTCCGTTTAGAGGCAATTTGCCATTTCCAATTCGAGCAGGGTACTGGGTCTAGTCCCCTGATGACCGAACTTCAAGATGTATCACCAAAATTTTAGACCTATTAATAATTCCTAAGGAATTTAGCATGCAGTGACTACGAGTACGACAACGAGTACGCGTTGTTTGCTTACGCCATCAGTCAAAACTCGTAGTCGCCGGACTTTTGAGTAGGAAATTTGTCAAAAAACTTGTACTCAAAAGCTCGGCGACTACGAGTGTTGGCTGATGGTGTATGCAAACAACGCGCGAAAATGACGAATCTCGTACTCGTAGTCGCTGCCAAAACTCCCTATAATTGCTACAATTGTTAGGGGGCTGTTCACAATAACTTCACATGAGTCCGGTTACCTTAGATTTAACGAGGCATGAGATGATTTTGAAATATTGAAATAAGTCTTCAGGAAACAAAACAAGCACATGCACATGATTGTTAGTATCAGGTAGTTAGACACAACGAGTCTCGATGCGCCGTTGTTTTAGAACTTGAATATTTTAAGCTGAGCCTATTATTTTTAAAAATCACGCAATTAAGTAAGTACACAGCTCTTGTCTGAGGTTTTCTTTGCGTCGCTATTTTTGGAGCAGATGAGTTGCAATAACTTTACAATAAATTAAATGCACGAGACAGCAGCTATATATTCATTATAAAACAGATAAGTATACAAAGTTGTTCACCACAAACGCGGGAAACAGTTTAAATGCATTAAATGAAATGTATCAAGCCTAACATAATTCAGTATCATTATGCAAAATATTAATAAAAGTATACAGCAACGTACATTATTGACACGTGTTTAAAACACTTTGGCGTGCGTCCAAATGTGTTTATGGATCGTATCACACTATCGATCGCTTCCACACTGCTACGTTTTTATATTCATGTTGTGAAATTCTAGAGCAACGCATATTCTAGCCAAACTTAAATGAAATATAGATTCGCTTTTATTAGTTTAAAGTTTATGTAATTGTACTCAAAACATGTATTTCTAATTTAAACTAATTTTCTTTTCTTTGTTTTCCTGATGGGATCCACAGTTTTAAAAATGACCGACCTTCTCAAAGTACTCGAAAAACACGGCATTTGCTTCCAGCCCTGCGCATGTTCCCTGCTGGCAACCGCTTCATTGACTATGGCAAGCATGTCCGTCACCTGCAGCTCTTTGAAATGTGCGTTGAAAACTTGCGTCAATGCAGTGATAAACCATGACCCCTCCTTCGTATCCCTGTACGACTCGTATCCATCGACACTTGAATAAGCAACCAATATATCAGCTTCTTTGGGAATGGTTAGAGAATTTGAATGCACGTGATCAGACTGAGTCCTCAACATAGGCCTGGTAACGCCATAATCCCGTTTCTCTCCTCTGCAATTTTGGGCGAAGAGAAGCTTTGGTTTTCCTACTAAACTATTACACCTACTTAAACGTTTAAAAATCTTTTCAAAGCTATGTGTATTACCGTCAACCCCTACAATTCCGTCCGGGTTTCCATGACTTGATATGAAACATACGAATGCATCGTAGGAGCTGAAATCTCCCTCAGTTAAAATGGTTTTGAAAAGATCCCCAATCTCTTCTCCGGTGAGGTTATCTGTTTTCAGGTTTTCGGTGTTGCAGAGCTTTAAATCGCTGAGTTTATTCACCGAAAAATTGGCTTTTCGGCAAAATTGATTGATATTTTTCCTGTCAGCGTCAGCACCAAGACGCTTCTCTGTGAAATTTTCATTGATGAGCGACAACGCAAATACCTTACGGATTTCAGGTTCTGCTATCAGTTTCGTCTTTTCTTTTTTTGCTTCCGATCGCGTTTTCATTTCTGAAAGTAAATAAAAAAACTACAAATTCCATTCACGATTCTAAATACTTTTTAACACATTAACAGGAGATGCATGTTTGACATAATTGTGGTATTTCAGCGCTCTCTATTTGCGCGCTCGAACAGACAACAAAAAATCCGGTGCCGGACCAATTTGGCCCCGGTCAAATATACATTTTATTGCATGTCCGTTAACATCGACTTTAAAAAACAAATAATGTCTTCAACTTTAATAAAAATTTCATGAAAATTTATTACCGTTTTTTACCAGGTCTTAGCTAGTAAAGCAAAGAAATACTGATGTAATGGCAAGACATATTTTATTTGTTTAGTACACGTATTGCCTATAGGTACAGCAATTGTACCAAAGATCAAGATTTGCATGGATATTTAATATATTTCATACCTGTCTTTGACGTTCAGTGTTTATTCTGCGTTAAGATTAGAACATTTTATCTCCAACAACATCGGCCGCTGTAGTTGTTGTTCAAAATGCAAGAAGGTTTCATTATAGCTGACTGCAGGAGTTATGAAATATGATTGATCAACACGTTTTCATGAAGTCATGTTAATATGTAGAGATTAATGGTTTCGAGATAAAAAGCAAGAGACCCAAAATGATACATACGTGGTGCAACGCTTCTCACTAGAAACATACGCGCATTTTACCTAGTTCAGCATATGGATTAACCCAAAATTTTGAAGACATATTTCAGGCTGTCAATGGGCTGAATTCTATCGCTGCATGTGCTGTCAATGCAGAAAATGTTTACAAAGGAAACGTAATTCCATGGCAAAAATTAATAAGTTGGAAGGTTACAGCAATACCTAGTGTTTGTTGAAATATTGTGTTTTTCCCTTACGAAAAATCTACATGATTTCACATGTGGATTTGGAACTGTGAAAGAAATGAGGTTTGCTATACCGTAGCCAAAGTAGACATATATGATGAAAAAGATATATCGCTTGTCACGATGATAAGTTCATGCAATATGTAACCCACTGATAGCTGCATGGCTAAGCTCGCGTTACCAATTAGAAGCTCTCCTAGTGCCATCAGTGGCGTTGTTCATGAAATGTTAATTTTTTCATACACAACAGATATGCATATGCACGCGAGTTATCATTGTGTAACTTTACGATCTATTTACAACAACCGTGCATTCAGAGACACTCCATGCATGGGATACAACTTCATCTCTGTAAAAGGGTTATATATCCTGATCGAGATAAACACAACTATTTTTCAGATCTTCAAACCTATCGCTAAGCTAGTCATTTAGGCCTCATATTATCTTAAATACACTAGTGATATCTGCATGTAAACAAACTTTGTGTGATTTAAGAATTTGTTCTACATAGCCTTGTAGGTACAATATATAGGAAGCTGCTTTTAGTTGCTGCAGGAATAGATTAATAGTGTGCAAAAATTAATGAAAGTTTTCGTGTACGTATGTATGTATGTATGTATCTTCTTATTTAATTGGTTTTGAATCATTGATGTCTTCAGTCAAGTCTTTTTAATGATATTTGGATTTAAACAACGAAGCAGACCTCGTTGCACAAACGTTTGTTAATTATATAACATGTTTGTTAACACGTTCTAACACGTTCGTAACAAACGTTTGTTAATTATATAAAGTTATGGTTTAATTGTTTTTAATTTGTGAAGTTTCCAGCTGGATATTTTCAATGCAATCCACATGGGCTGCAAATACACACTAAAGCCAATGCAACACTGTTTGAATAAAATCGACTAAAATCCTTTACAACATGCAGAAGTACGGTGAATTATAGATAAAACAAAAATTGAATATTTCTGGATAGTCCTTTACTTCAAGAGGAAGATTTTATTTTGTAGATTTTCCTATACAGGATGCTATACATAAGATTGAGGGTATAATTTTATATAAATTACAGTATATACATAAAACTCCAAAGTTAATAAACATAAAACCCAAAAAATATTACTTGTTGCTGATTTCAAACAAACATGTATTCATAGAATTTATAATGCCTAAACGCGAGCAATGGTCAATTGCATACAGGAGGCAAATCTAGTTGTTACAATTATTGTATATTACGTTATATTATAATTAGGTTAACCTGATTCGATGCAGTCTAAGACTTTAAACCAAACAGTTTTTCTTAAGGTGCTCATAAAAAGCGGCGTCTGTTTCCTGCCACAGTGCTGGGTACCGGAAACCATTTTGAGAACTATTGCCAGCATGTCGGTCAAATTCATATCTCTTGCATGGTTGCTTAAAACCTGTGTTAACGCAGTGATAAACCAGGATCCTTCGCTCGCTTTTCTGTACAATTCGTACCCATTTAAACTTGAATACGCAACCAATATATCAGCTTCAATCGGAATGGATATAGTGATGGAGGGGAACCCAAGGGAATCGGCTACAACCCTGCGTTTGGCTTGAGATATATCGGTATGCTTCTTGTATCCTCTGCCACTTTGGATGAAGAAAAGTTTGGGCTTGCCTTCTAAGGAAGAGCACCGATTGATCGGACGAATAATTTCTTTAACGGTAATGGAGCCGCCATCTACTCCTAAGATTTCTCCAGGGTCCCCGTGACTTGATATGAAACAGACGAATGCATCGTAGGAGCTGAAATCTGTCTTAGATATTGTCTTGAAAAGATCTTCAATTTCGTCCGCCGTGAGATCATCTGTTTTAAGACCCTTAGTATCGTTTATAGTAAGCCCAGCGTTCTCACAAAATGTTTTAATGTTTTTTCTATCGGCATCAGCACAGTAACGGAACGCAAACTGTTTGAACTTTTTATTGATTACCATCAATGCAAAACCTTTATTGATTTGAAGAGCTTCCGACTTTATCTGTTCGGCGTTAAATTCCATGATTGTGGATCAGACGGCCAGTCAATGAATTTCTTGCAAAATCGATCGCTTCTGATTCGCGTATTGCCTTTGATTCATGGATGTAGAGATTTATTTGTCGTATACACGTTGCATATGATAGGCTCGAGTAAGAACGTAACTGAAGCACAGTTTAGTTCTCAAAGGTGTTTATAATTAGGGGGCCTTTAGAAAAAATTTGGAGGCAAGTACAAAGAACACAAGACATGCTGGGGTTCTTAGATAATCACGATTCAGGTTTTTAGAGTTTTGATTGCCAAGGTCATTAAATCGTAAACAATAGCAAGGAACTTAACACAAAGTCAAGTCACTCTTTTTAAAACGTCCTGTGGATGATCTAACAATACACAAGTAAACATAAAATACAGAAGACTTAATGACTTGGGTTCACATGCGTAGGCCATAAGGCTAGCGCATTCTTACTGGATACTTTGTCCCATCGGGGTAATCTGTTTGAACAAACTGCAAAACACACGTATCACAAAAAATTTTATCTACGTTAAAATGTAGAGACATAAACAGTATATACGAATAAACAGCACAGTGGGGATTCATTTACATATATAAACTCGATTGTATTTAAATAGTAATTGCTATATATAATGATCTCTAAAGAAGTGACTAATCCTGTATGAAGATGACTAAAGGCCGTTTTCCACCCACTATATATAGGTAAATTTATCTGCGTGAACTGATGAAAAGTGGGAAGCGATTCCACTTTTTCAGGAGCGAGGCACAGTTACGTAATATGTACAATCGGCATATTTGCAACCACGCAAAAAAAAACAAATTAACTCTAGCGGGCATCGATATCCAGCTGATCAACACTGGAATTTAAAACGTCACTTGAAACTGCAGAATTTTCGACTGCATTTGAAACCAAAGGTTTTATTACTCCCATTTACGTCTAATGAGGTAATATGAGATCATATATATCCTTTGGTCTGCGAATATTTTTAACAGATCGTCCGTTTAGTGTTTAACAGATCGTCCGTTGCTATGGAGACAAAATTCACTCCAAAGTGACCAATTGCCTAGGATAGTTTTTTTCGTGCATTATTTTACTTAGAAGAAGAACTAACAATTAGCAAAATATAAAAAATGCAAAAATGACATTTTTTCGATAATTTTTTTGCCATTATAGTTTTTTTTGCATTATGCGAGACATATTTCATATGAAGTACAATACAGCATGCAAAATTTCAGCATAGGTCCCCGTACGAACAGTGGCGTAGCCAGCCTGACGATTTTGTCCCGCTATGTAAATTTCAAGTTATTGTAATTATTCATGTCTTTAGAAATCTATTGATTTCACAGTCAGTGAACGCTAAAATATTAGCATAGCGGGACAAATCGACTGGCTGGCTACGCTACTGCGTACGAAATAACGAAATATAGCGCGCTTTTTTAGCAAAGATGGAATTTTTTAATGATGTGTGCAATTACACGCGCGGGGTCCAAAACACGCATCCCGCGTGAAACAAACACGCGTCGCGCATGCTGTTCTGATGTTGAAAGTAGCATTTACGTTTATGTTTCTCGCTGGTTTTGGCAGTGCGTTCGAAAATAAAACTTGACAAATATCGCAAGGCTATTAATGTTTCCACCCGCAAGAGCGTAAATAAATATACTGCATCGAGCCAACTTAATTTACTCTTTTTTTTTATTATTCTAGTATGCATGAATCTTGATACACATAATTTATAATAGAGCTCAATATAATCCAAAGTGGAAGAAGAAAATTAGTAGCAGCCCCTTTAATATTGAAAATAAAATAAATAATTTGCTTTCTTCCAGTCAGCCCTAGTTTATCAGCCTAGCTTGCCAACCTGATGACATGCAGATTAAGTTCGAGCTACAACTATGTGATTAGTCGTAATAACTATATGATTATTACCTGATGTGTGAAGAAGATTGCGGACTCCACTCTTTTTGCTTTGTAGCAAAGATCGAAAAGTTACGTTACGTTTTTTTTTTATTCATCAGTTTATAACCAAATTTAAAATGTATTCGAATAAATTATATACATAGGTAGCCCAACACTCGTGGTCCGCGCGCGTACACGCTACTCAGTGATTAGCATATATTCATTTATCACCAATTTTACAACTTTATCACCAATTATCAATAATATATCACATACATACATGTCAAACCTCGATAAAAACTGAAAAACTACCACAAAATACTGCAAAATTAATAAATATAAATGAACTTGGATATATTTTCTAAATTCCAACAGTCTTTAGCTTCAGAATGTATTGGGAAATACGGAAATTTGTTCATTTAAGATAAAGTTTTTGAAAATATATTGTCGAAATTTTCTTTTCGATAGGCGGGATCCAATTTACCCTACATTACGTCACCTTCGGAGATATCCGGAGTCAATCCTATTGGCTTGCTCTCTCATGGAGCAATCTTCGGAAATTTTCCGACTTTTCAGCAGCCAATAGGATAAATAGGATTGACTCGGGATTTTCTCCGAACGTGACCTAATGTAGGGTAAATTGGATCCCGCCTATCGACAAGAATATTTTGACAAGATATTTTCAAAAACTTTATTTTAAATGAACAAATTTCCGTATTTTCCAATACATTTTGAAGCTAAAAACTATGTCGGAATTTAGAAAATATATCCAAGTTCATTTATATTTATCAATTTTGTAGTATTTTTTGCTAGTTTTTCAGTTTTTATCGAGGTTTGACATGTATGTATGTGATATTTTATTGATAATTGGTGATAAAGTTGCCAACCTTAGGATAAATTAATATATATGTTAATCACTGAGTAGCGCGTGTACGCGCGCGGACCACGAGTGTTGGACTACACGCGTAAAAACGATCAAGTTGATGCAAGTTGATATAAACAGGATGGAGCAATGCTGTGCTGCCCACATTGTTCAGTGTTGTTATCAATATTGAACAATATTGTTACACCCGATTCAGTTTCAACAGTATTGTTCAATATTGATAACAACTTTGAACAATGTGGGGCTTTGTGGGCAGCACAACATTGCTCCATCCTGTTTATATCAACTTGCATCAACCTGAGCGTTTTTAGGCAAACGAATTGTATATACGAGTAGTCGAAACGTTTAGACGGTAACCAAACGCTTTATCCAAAAGATTGTCGCGATAGTATGTCGGGCGCGGTATGAGTAATGCGGGCAGGCACCAAACCGTTCGGTATTTTCATCCTCATATTCACCTTAGATTCGTAAGCAATTTATGTCTACTTGACACCACAGTGTTGCGATAGCCGAATTTATATTAGACTCGGGAAACTCATCTTAGACGGGAAAGTTGATTTAACTATGTTATTGTCCAAGTTTATGTAAAAAAATGTTTCCTTTCTCGTCACGTGTCTATTGTATTTTACCCAAATTTACCAATGGCATTCGTCTTGCTATAGTATAAGCTATATGTTGATTATAAGATTGCTATTGGTTTATCGGTGAAAAATACAATAATACAAATTCAAGGTGAATATTTTGTCTTGTTTTTTAACAACTCATATCTTGAGTTTACAAGATGTTTATTTTCGGCGTATGTTTTCTCTGTATTTGTTTGTTTTGTTTTCTCTTAGCCTTTTTCCGTCCTTGACCGTGTTGATATTTCAGAAACTTGTTTCATTTATCCGTCTAAATGCGAATTTAAGACGAGTTTCGTGTTTCTAATTTAAGACGACAACTTTCTGTTTAGACGGAAAAGTTAGGCGGGTAAATTCGGACGAGAAACCCGTCTGTCACATTATAGACGAGTTTCCCGTTTCTATAATGAAACGAATGTGACTATATAGGGCTCCCGCTACGGCTACGATATTCCTCATCATGAAACGAAACAAACGTTGCATGCATACGCCACCTATATATAGTTCCGGACATGCAGATAAGCCTCGGCGAACACAATAATGAAGGCATGTTTTATTGTGAAATATTTCAGAAAATATCAACGCTTAGAACTTCAAGAATACACCTAATCAGAGCCTTGCACGGTCAAGGAGAACAGTTCTCTCACTTCTGTTTTTTCCGGAAGTACCACGAATATGTCAATATGCCGAAACTCGTAGCGGTGGCGGAACCATAATCAAATCTAAAGCTCTCTATTATTCAAAAGACAACCGTTCAAGAAATATGCAGTAGATAAAAACTGTAACTGTATTCGGTATTTCCATATCAGCAGGTGGGGCGGGGAACAAGTTCGTTACAAGCGCTTCGATCACATGTAAACAAATGCTTCGCTCACACTTCGATCTCCTATATTCTTTTAAATGTCGTGTGCTGACAGAATATAATAACACTATATTTTTGCTTTTACTATTTCGGAACGAGGGAGGTATTGTTTTTGACAGGAGAACATAAAGCAGAATAAATTTTATTTATCGTATTTTATGTATTTTTTAAACGTGTTTTCGTTTGTGTTTCCAACGTTAATTTATTCTAATATACGAACCAAACATCACTTGTGTTTTCACAACAATGAAAGAAAATTCGCTATGTAAACCATAAACGTGACATGCGGAAAATACCGGCACCGTACCCTGGACGAAGTATGAGTTCTACGAGTCTTTTAGTTCCCAGTAAAATACCTAATCCATATAATAAATACATAAATATCGTTTTTATACATATATATATATATATATATATATATATATATATATATATATATATATATATATATATATATATATATATATATATATACATATATATATATATATATATATATATATATATATATATATATATATATATATATATATATATATATAAACGATATTTATATATATTTTATATATGATTTATATATATAGATAGATACTCGAAATCTAATTAGAATTGCATATGTTGTGTAATATGTATGAAATTCCATGCAAATGTAATCATATATATATGGGGCAATCACCTGGCAAAAAGCCATTTATAAGCTAGTTAATCACAAAATCAAATATGGTCAGAAGCGATGCTAATATAGTAGTTGTTAGGACGACTATGCATGTGGTTTGCATGAATTTAACGCTACATGCCAGCGGAAACTTTATTTGCTAACTTCATTTGGGCGAACGCGAGCGCAGCTACTTCGGAATGAAATATTTTGCTTCCTCATGCAACATTGACTGCACATTTTCAAATTTAGCCAGTCATTATTTCGAAAAAGAACTTCGAGAAAGACATCACTTTGTTTACGTTGTGCATATTGCATATAATACCAAGAAATTTATAGGATATTAGGAAAATAGACCGAAAGTTGCAGGTGTTTTTTGTGTCAACACAGACATTCCTCTCCCTGTCATTATTAATGCATGAATTCCTGGCGTTAAAATCGAAAGTTCAACTTTATAACGGTACGCTCAAATTAATAACGCTCAATTGCAATGGCAAACTTTCCATGGGGTGTGCTAGAAGAGCCTGAAACACGAAAGCCTTCAAAAGTACGCGTGGTTTTGTTCATCTCAGTTGTAGTGTTGTTCCTTTTGTCAATAACCTTCATTGCTCTGTATGTGGTGAAGAATAGCGAAACAAAAAATTCTTCAAGTGACATATGTTCTTCTCGTGCATGTACCACAACTGCTGCAGGTATGTAACAAAAATTATTTCACGCGTCTTCTCTAGTAGCCACTCAGCATGTATAGGGATTAAGATTTGGATGATGGTATAATAATATATACTCGTCACGAATCTGTCTTAGATATTGTCTTGAAAAGATCTTCAATTTCGTCCGCCGTGAGATCATCTGTTTTAAGACCCTTAGTATCGTTTATAGTAAGCCCAGCGTTCTCACAAAATGTTTTAATGTTTTTTCTATCGGCATCAGCACAGTAACGGAACGCAAACTGTTTGAACTTTTTATTGATTACCATCAATGCAAAACCTTTATTGATTTGAAGAGCTTCCGACTTTATCTGTTCGGCGTTAAATTCCATGATTGTGGATCAGACGGCCAGTCAATGAATTTCTTGCAAAATCGATCGCTTCTGATTCGCGTATTGCCTTTGATTCATGGATGTAGAGATTTATTTGTCGTATACACGTTGCATATGATAGGCTCGAGTAAGAACGTAACTGAAGCACAGTTTAGTTCTCAAAGGTGTTTATAATTAGGGGGCCTTTAGAAAAAATTTGGAGGCAAGTACAAAGAACACAAGACATGCTGGGGTTCTTAGATAATCACGATTCAGGTTTTTAGAGTTTTGATTGCCAAGGTCATTAAATCGTAAACAATAGCAAGGAACTTAACACAAAGTCAAGTCACTCTTTTTAAAACGTCCTGTGGATGATCTAACAATACACAAGTAAACATAAAATACAGAAGACTTAATGACTTGGGTTCACATGCGTAGGCCATAAGGCTAGCGCATTCTTACTGGATACTTTGTCCCATCGGGGTAATCTGTTTGAACAAACTGCAAAACACACGTATCACAAAAAATTTTTATCTACGTTAAAATGTAGAGACATAAACAGTATATACGAATAAACAGCACAGTGGGGATTCATTTACATATATAAACTCGATTGTATTTAAATAGTAATTGCTATATATAATGATCTCTAAAGAAGTGACTAATCCTGTATGAAGATGACTAAAGGCCGTTTTCCACCCACTATATATAGGTAAATTTATCTGCGTGAACTGATGAAAAGTGGGAAGCGATTCCACTTTTTCAGGAGCGAGGCACAGTTACGTAATATGTACAATCGGCATATTTGCAACCACGCAAAAAAAAACAAATTAACTCTAGCGGGCATCGATATCCAGCTGATCAACACTGGAATTTAAAACGTCACTTGAAACTGCAGAATTTTCGACTGCATTTGAAACCAAAGGTTTTTATTACTCCCATTTACGTCTAATGAGGTAATATGAGATCATATATATCCTTTGGTCTGCGAATATTTTTAACAGATCGTCCGTTTAGTGTTTAACAGATCGTCCGTTGCTATGGAGACAAAATTCACTCCAAAGTGACCAATTGCCTAGGATAGTTTTTTTCGTGCATTATTTTACTTAGAAGAAGAACTAACAATTAGCAAAATATAAAAAATGCAAAAATGACATTTTTTCGATAATTTTTTTCTGCCATTATAGTTTTTTTTGCATTATGCGAGACATATTTCATATGAAGTACAATACAGCATGCAAAATTTCAGCATAGGTCCCCGTACGAACAGTGGCGTAGCCAGCCTGACGATTTTGTCCCGCTATGTAAATTTCAAGTTATTGTAATTATTCATGTCTTTAGAAATCTATTGATTTCACAGTCAGTGAACGCTAAAATATTAGCATAGCGGGACAAATCGACTGGCTGGCTACGCTACTGCGTACGAAATAACGAAATATAGCGCGCTTTTTTAGCAAAGATGGAATTTTTTAATGATGTGTGCAATTACACGCGCGGGGTCCAAAACACGCATCCCGCGTGAAACAAACACGCGTCGCGCATGCTGTTCTGATGTTGAAAGTAGCATTTACGTTTATGTTTCTCGCTGGTTTTGGCAGTGCGTTCGAAAATAAAACTTGACAAATATCGCAAGGCTATTAATGTTTCCACCCGCAAGAGCGTAAATAAATATACTGCATCGAGCCAACTTAATTTACTCTTTTTTTTTATTATTCTAGTATGCATGAATCTTGATGATAATTTATAATAGAGCTCAATATAATCCAAAGTGGAAGAAGAAAATTAGTAGCAGCCCCTTTAATATTGAAAATAAAATAAATAATTTGCTTTCTTCCAGTCAGCCCTAGTTTATCAGCCTAGCTTGCCAACCTGATGACATGCAGATTAAGTTCGAGCTACAACTATGTGATTAGTCGTAATAACTATATGATTATTACCTGATGTGTGAAGAAGATTGCGGACTCCACTCTTTTTGCTTTGTAGCAAAGATCGAAAAGTTACGTTTTTCCACTCCTTTTATTCATCAGTTTATAACCAAATTTAAAATGTATTCGAATAAATTATATACATAGGTAGCCCAACACTCGTGGTCCGCGCGCGTACACGCTACTCAGTGATTAGCATATATTCATTTATCACCAATTTTACAACTTTATCACCAATTATCAATAATATATCACATACATACATGTCAAACCTCGATAAAAACTGAAAAACTACCACAAAATACTGCAAAATTAATAAATATAAATGAACTTGGATATATTTTCTAAATTCCAACAGTCTTTAGCTTCAGAATGTATTGGGAAATACGGAAATTTGTTCATTTAAGATAAAGTTTTTGAAAATATATTGTCGAAATTTTCTTTTCGATAGGCGGGATCCAATTTACCCTACATTACGTCACCTTCGGAGATATCCGGAGTCAATCCTATTGGCTTGCTCTCTCATGGAGCAATCTTCGGAAATTTTCCGACTTTTCAGCAGCCAATAGGATAAATAGGATTGACTCGGGATTTTCTCCGAACGTGACCTAATGTAGGGTAAATTGGATCCCGCCTATCGACAAGAATATTTTGACAAGATATTTTCAAAAACTTTATTTTAAATGAACAAATTTCCGTATTTTCCAATACATTTTGAAGCTAAAAACTATGTCGGAATTTAGAAAATATATCCAAGTTCATTTATATTTATCAATTTTGTAGTATTTTTTGCTAGTTTTTCAGTTTTTATCGAGGTTTGACATGTATGTATGTGATATTTTATTGATAATTGGTGATAAAGTTGCCAACCTTAGGATAAATTAATATATATGTTAATCACTGAGTAGCGCGTGTACGCGCGCGGACCACGAGTGTTGGACTACACGCGTAAAAACGATCAAGTTGATGCAAGTTGATATAAACAGGATGGAGCAATGCTGTGCTGCCCACATTGTTCAGTGTTGTTATCAATATTGAACAATATTGTTACACCCGATTCAGTTTCAACAGTATTGTTCAATATTGATAACAACTTTGAACAATGTGGGGCTTTGTGGGCAGCACAACATTGCTCCATCCTGTTTATATCAACTTGCATCAACCTGAGCGTTTTTAGGCAAACGAATTGTATATACGAGTAGTCGAAACGTTTAGACGGTAACCAAACGCTTTATCCAAAAGATTGTCGCGATAGTATGTCGGGCGCGGTATGAGTAATGCGGGCAGGCACCAAACCGTTCGGTATTTTCATCCTCATATTCACCTTAGATTCGTAAGCAATTTATGTCTACTTGACACCACAGTGTTGCGATAGCCGAATTTATATTAGACTCGGGAAACTCATCTTAGACGGGAAAGTTGATTTAACTATGTTATTGTCCAAGTTTATGTAAAAAAATGTTTCCTTTCTCGTCACGTGTCTATTGTATTTTACCCAAATTTACCAATGGCATTCGTCTTGCTATAGTATAAGCTATATGTTGATTATAAGATTGCTATTGGTTTATCGGTGAAAAATACAATAATACAAATTCAAGGTGAATATTTTGTCTTGTTTTTTAACAACTCATATCTTGAGTTTACAAGATGTTTATTTTCGGCGTATGTTTTCTCTTGTATTTGTTTGTTTTGTTTTCTCTTAGCCTTTTTCCGTCCTTGACCGTGTTGATATTTCAGAAACTTGTTTCATTTATCCGTCTAAATGCGAATTTAAGACGAGTTTCGTGTTTCTAATTTAAGACGACAACTTTCTGTTTAGACGGAAAAGTTAGGCGGGTAAATTCGGACGAGAAACCCGTCTGTCACATTATAGACGAGTTTCCCGTTTCTATAATGAAACGAATGTGACTATATAGGGCTCCCGCTACGGCTACGATATTCCTCATCATGAAACGAAACAAACGTTGCATGCATACGCCACCTATATATAGTTCCGGACATGCAGATAAGCCTCGGCGAACACAATAATGAAGGCATGTTTTATTGTGAAATATCTCAGAAAATATCAACGCTTAGAACTTCAAGAATACACCTAATCAGAGCCTTGCACGGTCAAGGAGAACAGTTCTCTCACTTCTGTTTTTTCCGGAAGTACCACGAATATCACGTCAATATGCCGAAACTCGTAGCGGTGGCGGAACCATAATCAAATCTAAAGCTCTCTATTATTCAAAAGACAACCGTTCAAGAAATATGCAGTAGATAAAAACTGTAACTGTATTCGGTATTTCCATATCAGCAGGTGGGGCGGGGAACAAGTTCGTTACAAGCGCTTCGATCACATGTAAACAAATGCTTCGCTCACACTTCGATCTCCTATATTCTTTTAAATGTCGTGTGCTGACAGAATATAATAACACTATATTTTTGCTACTTTACTATATTTCGGAACGAGGGAGGTATTGTTTTTGACAGGAGAACATAAAGCAGAATAAATTTTATTTATCGTATTTTATGTATTTTTTAAACGTGTTTTCGTTTGTGTTTCCAACGTTATTCTAATATACGAACCAAACATCACTTGTGTTTTCACAACAATGAAAGAAAATTCGCTATGTAAACCATAAACGTGACATGCGGAAAATACCGGCACCGTACCCTGGACGAAGTATGAGTTCTACGAGTCTTTTAGTTCCCAGTAAAATACCTAATCCATATAATAAATACATAAATATCGTTTATATATGTATATATATATATATATATTAATATAATATATATATATATATATATATATTATATATATATATAATATATTATATATATAATATTATTATATATATATATATTATATATATATATATATATATATATATATATAACGATATATATTTTATATATGATTTATATATAGATAGATACTCGAAATCTAATTAGAATTGCATATGTTGTGTAATATGTATGAAATTCCATGCAAATGTAATCATATATATGGGGCAATCACCTCAAAAGCCATTTATAAGCTAGTTAATCACAAAATCAAATATGGTCAGAAGCGATGCTAATATAGTAGTTGTTAGGACGACTATGCATGTGGTTTGCATGAATTTAACGCTACATGCCAGCGGAAACTTTATTTGCTAACTTCATTTGGGCGAACGCGAGCGCAGCTACTTCGGAATGAAATATTTTGCTTCCTCATGCAACATTGACTGCACATTTTCAAATTTAGCCAGTCATTATTTCGAAAAAGAACTTCGAGAAAGACATCACTTTGTTTACGTTGTGCATATTGCATATAATACCAAGAAATTTATAGGATATTAGGAAAATAGACCGAAAGTTGCAGGTGTTTTTTGTGTCAACACAGACATTCCTCTCCCTGTCATTATTAATGCATGAATTCCTGGCGTTAAAATCGAAAGTTCAACTTTATAACGGTACGCTCAAATTAATAACGCTCAATTGCAATGGCAAACTTTCCATGGGGTGTGCTAGAAGAGCCTGAAACACGAAAGCCTTCAAAAGTACGCGTGGTTTTGTTCATCTCAGTTGTAGTGTTGTTCCTTTTGTCAATAACCTTCATTGCTCTGTATGTGGTGAAGAATAGCGAAACAAAAAATTCTTCAAGTGACATATGTTCTTCTCGTGCATGTACCACATGCAACTGCTGCAGGTATGTAACAAAAATTATTTCACGCGTCTTCTCTAGTAGCCACTCAGCATGTATAGGGATTAAGATTTGGATGATGGTATAATAATATATATACTCGTCACGACATCTTTGCTTGCCGTAAGAAACAGTGAGTAGCATACGCTTCTATATCAATTCAATGGTTTGGTACATTCATTCATGTCCGAAGCATGAACAATCTCTACTGCCTTATAATACCTTGTCTTTTTACCTATTCCCGAAAATGCAGGATTTAATTTGTATGGGATTTTGTATCAAGTGCATGCTTGAAAAATTAACAAATAAAAAATAGCGTCTGTTTTGATACAGACGTGACTACAAATTTACATAATATGGACTGATATACCTTGGCGTAATTAAAGCCTTGTTTACACAAAATCATTCGCACTACACGGCTTAAATTGGCACCAGAACCCAGTTTTGTTAGTGCTCATGCCACCAATACCGTCAGCCGTGAGGAGCCGATAAGTTGAAGTGTAAATGGGGCTAAACATGCAGTAGCGTAGCCAGCCTGACAGTTTGCTAATATTTTGACAAGTATGCTAATATTTTGGTGTTCATTGACTGTGAAAACAATAAATTTTTAAAGACATCTAGAATTATCCCCGAGCCGGTGCGGAAACCGTGCGTACTAACTCCGCTCGGATATTTATACCCAGGATGTGCAAAAGCGAAATCAAAAGTGTCCGCCATTATGCAATGGGCCGCACGCCATGGACGGTCTTCTACGTTGCGCATGCGCCAGTGTAAACTACTCAGCTCTTAATTGGTCGAGACAAATATTTGTATTTTTAAACCTGCATAACTGCCATTTCGCAAAATTTTGAAGAAACCTATAAATATATTTTCATAATATTTATATTTTCATAAATATGGAAGTATATATTTTTTAATAACATTAGAGGGAAACTCAAATGTGGTCAGGACTTTTAACGGTTTAAAAAAAAAACAAGACTAAATTTTCGACCGAATTCACCGTGTATAATCATAGGCGGCCCAGAAATCTGTTTATACTCAGTCTTCGACTGCATTGTTTACGCGCGTGGTCAGCTTCTCCTGCCTGTACTAATTACTGTATTATATATTAATAATCATAAATTAATATATATTATTCAATACTGTTGCCAGAGACGTACCGGGCGGGAAGCGTATTCGAAGTATAAATATTAAAGCCCAACATAGTGCTTTCAGTAGAGCCATAAGAGACAATTAGACCATTTGAGAATAAAAAGTATATATTTGGTAGTAACGTTTCGTCTTAACTTAAGACATCTTCAGACTAAATGATAAATTACAAGATAATTTGAATATATGTAGACTAGTAATATATCTACGAGGTATCAATTTACAAAAGGTGATAACAAGGACAACGTAAGGACAAGCGGTACATGAGAGGACAAAGGGACAGAGAGTCACGACACGATGACAATACGAAGTAAGGACTAAAATAAATTGAGAGAGATACAGTTGCCTTGAACATTAAGAGAAGGCTTAAATTTGGTGATGAGGAGACTTGCATGTATCATTAGCTCATTAGAGTCAGATGAGGAAGAGAGGATTCTAAATTCGTCAAAGCTAGCCGGGTGTCCGCAAGCCTTTAGGTGCGAATGTATACAGGACATAACAGGGCTTGAGGTGTGTTTACCAGTGATAGATGATATTCCCAAGTGCTCTGATATTCTGGTGTGTAAATGACGCGTGGTTTGATCCACGTACGACGCGGAACAGCATCGACACTTAAATAAATAAACTACACCAGATCTCAGGTACTTAGAGACTTTATCTGTGAACGGAAAGAGTGAAGAGAGCCTTCTAGTGGAACGGAAGACAAATCTAACATCCAAATGCAGAAAAGCGGCGCTACAAAGACAGTTGATTTGAGTGCGAATCTGAATAGAGTATAACCCAGTAAAAGGCAGACAAAAATAGATGATTTTCTTAGGTGCTCTTAGGATAGGCGGTTTTGGAACGAACGTATCATCGAGAAATTTTCGGACCAGACGGTCGAATAAATGCGAAGGAAACCCGTTAACTTGGAATAACTTCCTAACAATTTCGAGTTGGACGTGAAATTTTTCATAACTCGAGCAGAGATTGAAAAAACGATCGAGTATTAAGCAGCGTTTATAACTGAGTGGTATAAAGCTATGGAATATCGTGAAGAGACCAGTAAACGTAGGTTAACGATACACCGAAGTTGTAAACTTCCCGTTAGAGCGAAATATCTCAACATCAAGAAAAGGGAGCTTGCCATTGTCTTCCTTGTCAGATGTGAAGGATATATTCGGATGTTGTCGGTTGAGATAATCAAGGAAGAGAGGTACGTGATCCAGAGATCGGAAGAGAAGGAAGCAATCATCTACATAGCGTCGATAGATATTTTTCATACCGCTTCTAACTCCTATCATATCTAGCTCCTTTATTATAAAGGATTCGTTCTCGTTCGTCAAAGAACTCTTGAACTGTGACATCAACTCCAACAATGTTGTCATGGCTAGTTTTGATGTGGCCTCTTTGTTTACAAACATCCCTGTTGATGAAACTATTAGTATAATTTGCAATAACGTTTTCTCCCAGTACCAGTTCTTTCAAGGCCTTGACCGTGCTGAATTTGAAAAACTCTTGTCCCTATCTGTTAAGAACTGCCATTTCATATTCAATGATCGTCTATACCAACAAGTGGATGGCGTGGCAATGGGCAGTCCCTTAGGGCCACTTTTCGCGAACATTTTCATGTCTTTTCATGAGCAAATATGGCTCCAAAACTGTCCTTCCTTATTTAAACCAGTACTCTATCGACGCTATGTAGATGATTGCTTCCTTCTCTTCCGATCTCTGGATCACGTACCTCTCTTCTTTGATTATCTCAACCGACAACTCCCCAATATATCCTTCACATCTGACAAGGAAGACAATGGAAAGCTCCCTTTTCTTGATGTTGAGATATTTCGCTCTAACGGGAAGTTTACAACTTCGGTGTATCGTAAACCTACGTTTACTGGTCTCTTCACAAATTTCCATAGCTTTATACCACTAAGTTATAAACGCTGCTTAATATTATGTTTACTCCATCGCTTTTTCAATCTCTGCTCGAGTTATGAAAACTTTCACGTCCAACTCGAAATTGTTAGGAAGTTATTCCAAGTTAACGGGTTTCCTTCGCATTTATTCGACCGTCTGGTCCGAAAATTTCTCGATGATACGTTCGTTCCAAAACCGCCTATCCTAAGAGCACCTAAGAAAATCATCTATTTTTGTCTGCCTTTTACTGGGTTACACTCTATTCAGATTCGCACTCAAATCAACCGTCTTTGTAGCGCCGCTTTTCTGCATTTGGATGTTAGATTTGTCTTCCGTTCCACTAGAAGGCTCTCTTCACTCTTTCCGTTCACAGATAAAGTCCCTAAGTACCTGAGATCTGGTGTAGTTTATTTATTTAAGTGTCGATGCTGTTCCGCGTCGTACGTGGATCAAACCACGCGTCATTTACACACCAGAATATCAGAGCACTTGGGAATATCATCTATCACTGGTAAACACACCTCAACCCCTGTTATCGTCCTGTATACATTCGCACCTAAAGGCTTGCGGACACCTGGCTAGCTTTGACGATTAATTTAGAATCCTCTCTTCCTCCTCTGACTCTAATGAGCTAATGATACATGCAAGTCTCCTCATCAACAAACTTAAGCCTTCTCTTAATGTTCAAGGCAACTGTATCTCTCTCAATTTATTTTAGTCCTTACTTCGTATTGTCATCGTGTCGTGACTCTCTGTCCCTTTGTCCTCTCATGTACCGCTTGTCCTTACGTTGTCCTTGTTATCACCTTTTGTAAATCGATACATTGTAAATATATTACTAGTCTACATATATTCAAATTATCTTGTAATTTATCATTTAGTCTGAAGATGTCTTAAGTTAAGACGAAACGTTACTACCAAATATATTCTTTTTATTCTCAAATGGTCTAATTGTCTCTTATGGCTTTACTGAAAGCACTATGTTGGGCTTTAATATATATACGTAATATATATTAATAAATATTATAATGAAGTCGGAAAATTTTACACTTGAAAATAAGACCCGGCACAGGTAAAAAAGTCATTCTTTTGTGGTAAACACAACTTTAGTATTCTCAAACGTTTTTCACTACAAATGTGAATGTGTAATGTGATAGACGACATTATAATTTCATTTATAAACTCAGTTTGTTCAAAATATTCGCGTGCAAAAACCAGTCGAGGCGTAAACATAAAAAACTTCCTTCGGAAGTCGTATGAGACGTCTGATGTTATATTTCATGGTACTTGATAATTAAAATAATTTACCATAACAATGACTATAGATGAGTAACTTAACTTCCAGAAAATGGTTAGAATCTTGTATTTTTGCCTTTTTTCATAAAAAAATAAGGATAAACTTTGATTCTTTGAAAATATACGGCCGTTGCACTGAGCTATATAATAATTCCTGGAGGACCGGCTCGTAATGTTTTTTGCTCAAAAAGTGAAGCAAAAAACATGGCGGATTTTGGCCTCTGTGACGTCAAGGTAATACCACTGACCAGGCTCAATTCTGAGCCTGCTACAGTAGATTCCCCCTCTGGTTTTTATGAATATTTTGTTTCTTCTGACTGCCTTGAAACCTTGTTGTTCTGTTTTTTCGATATATTTTTTACCTAACCCGTAATAAAGCGTTTATTTCGGTTATGTATAAGTCATAGGTACTGTTTTTGCAAATGCCGAAACAAACAAATACTTAATACGTGGACAAAGTCGAAAATTTTACAATGATATGAAGCTGACAGGTTTTTTCTCTTTTCTTTGTTTTCAATTTTAATATACATTACTGTATAAAATGTTTTTTTGGTATTGTCATTGATGATTTGTATTTGATATGAAATTATACCTAATAGCAGGAGTAGTACAAACATAATAGCCTAATGAATTCACAAAAATGCAACTGTGCTTCTTCACCCCTCCATTAGTCAGTCTATTATTCAAAAAACCCTGATTAGCCTAATAATTTTAGCCCTTTAATGGTGTGTGGGGGAAATGCATTGTCCAGGAAATTATAAAAGTTGTTGCAGATTGAAGACACACAGCTCAATTAATGCATGTTTTTATGCATTTATTTATTATCTTTAATCTGAAAAACCATTGTAAAAAAATGTCAGCCAACAACAGCCAACAAGTCTATATAGTAAAATTATCAGTACAATGTTCCAGTAATTTGCATAACAAGCTATCTCTTGTTAAATTTTATAGTATCTTCATCCTTAAAAATGGAGATCTTATTAAGATTAACTGTACTCAATATATACAGTACTCTGCACCCAGAGAGAATAACAATAATACTAATCAACATTAAGAGCAAATTAAATGTAGATTGATTATAAACAAGGTGCAAGAAGTCCATTAAACCATGATAAATTGACTTTTGACAAGGCAAACAAGATAACATTGACTTTTAACAAGACCTGTAACAGCCACTACAGGTCTACCAGAGGTTGAATCTTAGAGTGAAATATTTTGTATCAGCAGTCAGCACCTCAAAATTCAAAAGATTAACTATTGAAAACTTTCGCCTGACACCAAAAAGTTTTCCTATGAATCCTATCGTAATTAAGTCACGTACCAAAGGACAAAAAGGCTAATAAAAACATATAATTATTTATCCAGACGCTTTTGCAGTTGTTTATACTATAGTCCGAAGGCAAAAAAGTTCAAAAAGGAAAATAATTTGAAAACCGGCTCACCATGAGGCAAAATTAGCTTTCCCGATTAGTGAATTAAGCCATTCGCAACGTCATATGCAGAGCAAGAAGCCGCTTCTCCATTTACTTTGTCGAACAGGGAAAAAGATAAACAATTTTATCTTTTTTAGAGGAAATACGAAAAAAATATTAAAAAATATAATCAAAATTATTTTCGTAAAAACCAGGAGGGGGACACATGATTTTTCACTTTGTATCGCGGTATGTCAGTGGTAATTACCATGGGCAAAAGGGACCAGGTGACGTCACAAAGCTCAAAATCCGCCATGTTTGTTGCTTCACTTTCTGATCAGGAGCCGGTCCTCCAGGAATTATTATATAGCTCAGTGGGCCGTTGCGATGTTGGTTGCGGGTTGCTATGACTCTAGTGCTTCCGCTTCCAGAAATATATTTCCATACTTCTCTTCTCACATACCAGCAATACCAAGTACACTCCAAACACCCCAACCCACACAAAATTTTCCAACTATCATGTCACCATCGCTTAACCAAGGCGAGGGGTGGCTGCATGCATATATTTTTAATAATAACTCGAAATTTACATAGCGGGACAAAATAGTCGGGCTGGCTACGCCACTAGGCTAAGAGGCTAAATCAGCTTATGAAGGTAATATCTTTTTTGTATTTTGAACAAAAAGTTAATGGAAATTCTAAACGAGATTTACATGTAGTTCGAGGTCTACGACCTACGGTGAGTAAAAATAAATGTATTTAGCTTGTACGCCTCTAATTGACTATAATTATATTGGTCACGGAGAATTTTTAGTGGCTAAAATTTACGCCCAACTATCGAGCATTGGGTTATACGAAGTTAGACAACTGATTACTGCAATTCACTTAATAAAAATTCTGCGTTTGACATATTATCATGATTGAGGGAAAATCATGATTGGCCATTCAAAGTGTGTATTTGGCCAACCGGGAACATGCTTATAATTATATCTCTAAATACGTCCCAGCGTAGAATTTTTACCAAATTCATTTGCAGATATTTTGAACAAACTTAACGAATCTACGAAGCCGTGTGATGACTTTTACGAGTTCAGTTGTGGAGGATTCTTAAAGAAAACGCATTTACCAGAAACCTATCCGTATGGCATGAAAAGTACATTTACTGAGCTATCGGAAATCGTTCAATATTCTTTGAAAGCCCTGTTGGAAAACAAACAACTCATGTCGAAATTTCCAGAGGTACAGGAATTTAATCGTTTCGTTAACATGGATAACTTTGTCCTAAACAATCATTCGAAATTTTTGCATTTGTCCCAAATATATTAAATTTATTACATTGCATCGTATGTGACCCTGAATTTAACTTCGACGTTAACGCATCACCACTCCGGGCTGTTCTAATAAACTGCGTCATATTTCCGAGCTGGAACTTCGTTATTAAGCTAGCATTTAAAAAGGTGGAATTTATTATTCTGTTTAGCCTAATACTCCAAAAAGATAGTGCTTTTTTTCAAAGATAGTGATTGAAACTCGGTTATACGACCGTTTCTAAGTAAATATACTCAGCACCGTTGGAAGTGCTGTCATAAAGGATGTTATTCGACAAACTTTAGCCATCAATATCCTCGAAATCCTCCTTTATGCATGCTTTGTATAAACTTAACTGTTGCATTTTTTAGGATTCAGCTGTTCACAAAGCCTTCGTATTTTACAAGTCGTGCATGAATGATGCAAAAATTTCAAATGATGGAATTAAGCCAATTCTCGGTGTGATAGAACAACTTGGTTCTTGGAATATCACCAATAAGAACTGGAGTGAAACTGATTGGAAATTGGAGAAAATACTCGCTAGGACGATGTTTAACCTTTATACCGGAACATTTCTATCCGTCGATATAATGTCATCTTTCTTCAACAATTCCAAGCAATTCATAACAGTAAGTGAGTTAAATACAAAACACATGAGCATTCATGGATAATGAGGGTCAAATTATCATCCTGAAGCGCAGATTGGTGGACGCAGAGTAAAGCAGAAGAAATTATGGCGGCTTTAGCTTGCACTTATATCGGTAAAGTTTTATAAATCAAGAAACAATAGTGTTGTTATTAAGGAATCTTGAATTTAAAATTACGCATGGAAAAAGTTGCTACTAAAATTCATAGGGGGGCAAGTCTAACGTCGTTTTAACAAACAAGACTTGTTTTTTCATCAGGCGATTTTACCCATATATTGATTCTAATTCCTCTTATATACTCCATGCTTGTTAAACAAAGCTCGATCTCGATGCTATATTTACGACCACTAGCAGGCTAACGCACTACTTTGTTTCAACCTGTACAGATCAGTGCGGGAAAGTCTGGTTTCCAACCCATCACACTTGACAAAATACTGCCAGAAACAACACCTTGGAAACAAAATTTGGATGTCAAGGTAGGTTCATATTTTAAGTGCCGCATGGCCTTTTACGGCAAATTTCACAACCGCCTCCGAATTTCTACCCGCAAAATATCATCGCCCACCATATTCACCTGCGAAGGAGGTAGATGTCGAATAATATGTGTCTTTCATGAAATCGTAAATATCGTTTTGAAGTCGTAATGTGTAATAGCCTAGATTTAGATTAATCTTCTCTCCTACATGCTAAACAATCGGTGTTAACTGCTCTAATTCGTGAACTCATGTTTACGACAATTTTGATTTTGTGCCGTTTTATTGCAACTCTAAAAACGAGAATAATCGAAACATTTGCTATGGCTAAAAGCACGGCTCTCCGTTAACGCTACCGTATATATAGTTGTGAAAATGCTAATATATGCAAATTGCAACAGACTACAGATGCGGAAGAAGGACACTTTTTGTATTTTGACTGTAAAGAATAAAGAGTGTTTCCATTAAGCTTAATATCTTGATTCTTTACCGGCATTACAAATAATTACGCACCGTTTGAGACAGCCTATCGCATAGTACATGGCCAGAAATGCAAGCCAATTTGGATGCCAACCATGCGTGATTTTAATCCAATATCTCTCTCCTCCGCAGACGCTTAGGTTTATTATTACATGAAGTATCTCAACAATCATCAGCGCGCATGGTATGATGGGAGGAGGGTAATTTTCCAAGCTTTTTGCCAACTGTCACAAACAACGTGGCGAGTGGATTTTGCGTACAATAGTCAATACAACACATTATTAAAAAATAATACAGTAAGAGTCGCCTAAATCATGGACGTCAAGCGATCTCAAATCTAGTAAGGCTACTTTTCTCAATAATCCTGTGCATTTACATGAAATAATTGCTAAAGATAAACAATCTGATACGACTCATTTAGTCATTCGCGTGCGAAATCTTATATCTAAATACTTTACTGACCATCGATGCCAAGATCTTGAAAGTTCTCGACTGAATTTCCTCCAAAAAATCACTCATTTGCATTGATATTAATTTGAAGTTTTATTCATAATTTACGTTCGATTTGAAGTTGTTCAATTATTGACCATGGTTCTCCTTTCAACTTTCTTCTTCCCTTCATGCAATGCACGCTCACGCTTTCTCTGCAAACTTCATGTAAGACGATTTTAGCATGTAGGACGGTAAGACTGTTTCAGCGGGCTTTGCAGAGGAGAGAGATCTTATGATCCTATATGGCGTCCCGTATAAGAAATCAGTGGGGATTTATTAAAATTTGGGTTCTATGTAACCCACAATTAAGAAGTCATGTTTGGCTACGTCCATAACATCATCAATTATATGGATCTTTAACTACTGAAAATTTGAAGACTAGTCGGGATGCCCAAGTATGGTCCCGAGAAAGAATATTTTTACGATTGAAATTGCATAAGAAAGTATATTCTCCGAGCATATTGGGTACCTTACAGCTCCAATTTGTGCTCGTTGTTGGAAGGCATCGGCAAATGTCCACGTCAGAGCTGGTTGGTAAAGACTCTTGGTTTATAAACATCGCACTTTAGAAGCTTAAAACGACGCTTAAATGTGTCCCCCAACGCGATGAAATACATCAATTTTTGTAGTGTAGTCCATTATTTTCCTTTAGGTGTTGCTATGATACAAGCGAAACTGATCTAAATAATAATGAACTTAAAACTGAACCGCATGAGCACTACGCCAAGTATACAGATTTCACATAAATATGAGTTTGTATTTTAAAGCATAATTTTGTGTTTCCAGGGTTTTGATACTCATAAAGACAGATACAAGAAGTTTATGTCGACCATATTTAATCTTCTTGTTGCTAAAGAAGGGAACAGCATTTCCGGTGATAACTCTAATATTGACGAGGAGGTGAATCGCATTGTAGATTTGGAACGAGAATTCATAGAAGTATGAATATTTTTATTTCAGTCATTTTAACTATGCCAATGTCGACGGGTCGTGTTGTGTCCACTGAGCTATATAATAATTCCTGGAGGACCGGCTCCTGTCAAAAAAGTGAAGCAAGAAACATGGCGGATTTTTTCGTGCTGACGCCAGATATGGTCCGAAGAGGCCATGGCAATTACCACTGACAACCGCGATACAATGCTTCAGGCGCACTCCTTCGCCCTCCGGCTGTTTTCCAATTTTTTTTTTATTTTGCTTGTGATTTTTTCGTATTTTTTCGACCGAATCTTGATAGTTTTCCACTATTTTTTTGACGTGAAGGAACAACTGCCTCTTTTCACTTTGGGGATGCTGTTAGTCGCTAAAAAGGGGGAATATCGACTCCGACTCGCACTTGTAAGACCTACATTTGTTTTTGAATCTACTTTGGTGGCATTTTTACTACTACTTGCACAGAAGATGTACATAAAACATCTATTTTTTTCCGAGCTTCACGCTTATAATAATGGATCAGAGTTTATTTACATCAATTTTTTTTAATACGTAATTTATAAGTGCAGTTGTTTCGCAATCGTTTTAATTTTTGTGTCAAAATGATATATTTCAACATCTAGTTGCAAGATCCTTGCACTTGCCAGGCATTTGCACCATTTTATTTAACCCGGCCTGTATCTTTCAGTATGTATGTGTAATGTGTATCAAGCTGAAATTTTTAGCTGAGGTTTAATAATTTTGGCAAAGGCCATAACAAAGTGATATGAACTAGTATTCTGCATATAGGATTGTTTGACTTGGTCAATAGTTCTGTTTTGGCTAAGATCAGACATTTTATTTTCACTTTTCAATGGGAGAATGGCTACATGGTTTATATGTCAATTTATATTTATATTTACATATTTGAATGTCAATTGTGGGAAAATAGAAACCAGAAATAGCAGAGTTTGCCCACTTTTCCCATTTGTAGTAAAACTATACGCAATGCAAACTAACTTTGATCTGGTATCATACAGTACAATAAATAATTCAAGTTTGGTGCAAACCTTACAATGAAAATGCTAAACAGATTAGGTAATAAAAGCAAATTTTAGACCATAATAATACAAAGCCATATTAATATAATACATCCAGGTCTGCCATACTTTAAAAACAGAAACAGTCAGTCCCAAGAATCTTCCACTGCTCCAAACCAGACAATTTAATAGAACAGAAACAAAATCTGAGTGACTAAATAATCTTGCAAACTCAGGACTCAAGTTGGACTCAAGGTATTAAAACACACATGATTCTAGTGATCCTTGTCCTTAGGTGGGCTAGTGTCCAACATTGACTCTGGTCAGTCTTAATACAGAGATAATGTCAAATTAATTTGGCTATTTTATCTATTGGTGAATCTGGTAAAATAAAATATTTGAATGAACAGGGTAATTGTGCAAGTAAAAACTGAGCAGGTTTCCTAAACAATACAGTAAGTACTATGGGATTGTAAAGTTTGGTTCTTTAATTTGCTTTTAAGTTTTTGTAAATATATAGTTCATACTTTAAAATTTATGTTTTCATATTCTCAAAGAATTGGCAGTTTTCACTTATTAATCAAAAGTGGATTTCATGGCTGCCAGACTGGCAAGTTAATTGGCAAAAGGCCAAAATTAATAAAAAAGACAATGGGTTACATTACATACTCCTGTTTTTCAATCACAAAATCTTGAGTTCACATTTGAGTTAATTCTTCAAGTGAGAATAGATTATTCAGGATCACCTTTTTATTGAATGGCACTCATGCTGATATTTTTGTACAGTCCAACTGTTAATTACACTCATATCATAAAGAGTGACTATGTAGTACTAACAAGCATACCCGATCCTAAATAATTCTCCGTTTTCATGAAAATTATGTCATACTATACTTCATGTTCAAATTACTTCGGCTTCGCAATTTTGATTTCACCAATGATTTCAAATGTTATCCTTAATTAAATACCGAAACTCTTGCGGTTTCATTGATCGTTTGTCATATTTAAAGCACAAGAATTACGTCTCAGTCGTACAGGTTTTGAAATGAAATCAACAAATGGTAGTAAAATGTCTTCAAAAATTGAAAATACATCCAAAGGATTTTTTAAAAAAACATTTTAAAAGCAGTGGCAGGGGGGAGTGAATGTTGGAGCGGGCTCAATATTGAGCCGTGTCAGTGGTAATTGCCATGACCTCTTCGGACCATATCTGGCGTCAGCACGAAAAATCCGCCATGTTTCTTGCTTCACTTTTTTAGCCAAAAACATTAGGAGCCGGTCCTCCAGGAATTATTATATAGCTCAGTGGTTGTGTCCAGTGAACTGGTTGTGTCGTATCGTATCGTATCGTATCGTGTCGTATCGTGTCGTGTCGTGTCGTGTTGTGTCGTGTTGTGTTGCGTTGCGTTGTTTTGTTACGTATATGTGCACCATATTGCACGTAATTTTCGGTGAAAACATCCATCGTGGCTCTTACAGTGCACAAATTTTATTCATGAAGAAAGAATTTTTACCTTGTAGGTTGTGAAATATATAAACCTGAGGAATATTACAGAACTGAAAAACAATATCAAATTTATGACAATTGATGAATTGATGAAGCTGACATCGTTCCAGGTAAGATTCACAACTTTTTTCTTATATCTATTTCTTTTACGGCGGGCTAATATCGCGTTTTTTATGTGTAATTCAACATGACAAAAAACCCTGCCTCGAATGTTTTGTTAACCGATTGTTTTTTTATCGATTTAGGGAGGTTGGGGAATGATATAAATTTATAGTGACTTCCACTGAGGCCATATAGTTTAACGTCCACTAGTCAAATTTTTTTTTTAACTTTGGATAACATTAGACTTTATCCTTCCTACTACTAAGCGAGTTATTCTGTGTAACAAAAGATTTTTATGAACGTGCATTCACCATAGTTACGAACACCAGACACGCCCAGTGATAGAAAATAAGGGATTTTTTTCAAACACAATAATTATCACAAGTTTTTAACGGTAGAACGACAAAATTGTTACATAAATTTTTTACTAGGAGCTGCACAGAAAAAATTGTATAATAAAATTTTGGAAGGGCTGTCAAAATAAAATTTCTTTCTTCTGTCTAAAAAATCACTATTTCACTAAGACTGAACAGGATGCAAATATTTTGGGCTCACTGGCCTCCAAACCTTAAAGCTGTACTTTATACTATCGTTGATTTAACTTGTAAATTTCAGTTTGATTGGAAAGCCTATTTTTATGAAGGGACTGGTAAAACAATTGACGCTAATCTGAAATTTATGGTACTTAACCCTGATAACATCAAAAGGATTGTTCAGTGGCTTACAAAAAAGCCGAGCAGGTATAGGAAAATTTTTTTACAAGTAAGCAGAGTGTTTAAACGCGCTGCTGAAATGTAGGAACGATCGACTTTCTAATCCATTCAGCCAAATTTGTTCTCCTCCTTTTATCTTTTCTCGCAAATTTTGTATTTCAAGTTTGCTGGCAAACGAAATCATTTGGAACGTTATTCGAAGTTTGATACAAACTTTACCAGCGCCGTTCAGAAGTGCATTGGCGATATATGTAAAGGCATCTCTTCCACGATGGAAGGTTTGCAGCTTTTTAACTGACAAAAAAGCTTTCACCTTTGCTACAACACTGCTCTATGTAGAAAAACACTTGTCACAAAGTGCCATGGAAACGGTAAGTTGTTTTTCGTTCTCTTTCCCCTTGTAAACTTAATGCCCGATACCTCCAGAAGGCAAACAGCGATGCCTATACATATACTTGCGGTCTACCCTATACATAGCAACAGCCTTGAAATTGGATTGAATACGTTTTATTAGAATATCTTATTTTTTCGAAAAATGGTAACTTATCGTTCGCCAAAATGGTCGCTTCATGCACAGTGGCGTAATCCCACAAAATATGTCTAACATAATTTGAATATAGGAACAATGTAAAATTAATGATATTTCTATTGGCCTCCATTTCGATTGAGTGTTAAATATTAAGCCAGTTTTCCACTGGGCGAAATTTTTCGATCGAAAGAAAATTTTTCGCTCGATTTTCTTTTTAAATGTGAGAAAGCGACCGAGACGGATGCCCTTGACCGGTCACAATTGAAGAGAAAATCGAGCGAAAAATTTCTTTCGATCGAAAAATTTCGCCTAGTGGAAAACCGCCATTAAATTGCCTTCGTTTGATTAAATTTCAGAAGAAATGTTTTTCGTTAACAATCGCCTTTGTAATTACACTATAATGAGTCGTTTTATTCAATGAAATATTCACCCAGTTAGCCAATAATTGTTAAATAATACACGTATATTTTTTAGGCAGCAGAAATGTTTGCCGAAATAAAAGACCAGTTCATTAGCGGGCTAAAAGAACAAACATGGATGGACGCTGCGACTCGTGCACAAGCAAAGCTTAAGGTATGAACACACTACAAAACTTAGGATCGAGGGTTTCTCAAAGAGGAAGGCGGATTCGCTCTTGTCTCCAGGTTTGCTTGTCAACAATGTATGCATAGAATTTAACTTGTGTTGCAAACAATGTAGTATCAAATTAATATTATGTATGTTTGAGGATGTAAATAGTTTAGCTAATGCAGTACATTATGCTGATTATTGTAAAAAATTATCACCCTTACAACGCGAAGACAATTTTCTAAATTTCTAAGTTGTATTGGGGGAGGATGGCCCTAAATCCCGTTTTTCCCCGTGTAAGATATTGGTGCAGGTTTTCCAAAGAGAAGCCCATAACTTTTGCCATATTGCATAATACATATCCACACTGGTGGTTGAAATTTTCGTTAAATGTGAAAATCCTGTATTAGGGAAACCGTATGGAAGAGGAAACCCTAAGCACACTGCATTGCCTGAATAAATTTTACTTAGTATTTTCAGCTTAAATATCGATTTTCAAAACTGTTTCGTTTGTACGAAGATCTTCCTGAATTCTGAAACGTTTTCATAAAAAATTCCCCACGTATAAAGCACTCGGTTCGGCCTAGTTTCTTGTTTTGTGAAACACGCAATATATTGTATAATGAGGGCAGTATTCCTTTTCAATAGTTGCAGAAGATGAAGGATGTGATTGGATTTCCATCATTTATTAAGAATGCGGAAGTGCTGAATGGATATTATAGTAATGTGAGTAAGTTCCAAAATCTAGTGAGCTGAATTGGGACGATTATAAGCACGTGCATGCCTAACGTTGAAAAGGAACATTTGCAAAGTAGTTTACATTTATAAAGTACAATAACTAAACCGTACAGAAAATTATGTTACCTTTTTTTTGTTATCTATTCAAATCTATTTCAGACAATAAAGTTAATATTAATAGTGTATTTTCTCATGTTGTTTTTCAGTTTTTTGTAAACGAATCTCATTTCCTACAAAGTTATCTGAATGTTGTCAAAGCACAAATTCTGAATAAAATAAAGGGATTTGGATGGAAAGTAGATAAAATGAGGTACAATCTGATTGTGAAGGACACGGAAGGTAGATGGATCAATATAGTTGACCGTCTGGAGGAAATATTAGCCCCCTATCGCCCCCAACTTTTTTAATTTGCCACGCACAGCTAGACTATATAGTTTTACATCGGCAAAAATTGTGATTTTTTTATAAATTACAGGCCCAAAAGCATGTACAAAACGGCTTGGAATCTTATTTTATAATATTAAATTTCGCTGATTGTTGAAGACATTGAGAATTGAGAGAATATGGGATATTATTTTTAGATATTTCTGGAAACATGCCTTTAAATGATTATATATAAAAGAATCAATGGATAGATACATAGACAAATGGATAGTGCATGGTGTAGCTATAGCATCGACAGTTGCGTAGACAACCAGAGAATTTGTCACGCTATGTTAATATTTTGCTGTTCATTAACTTTAAAGACATGAATAATTATGATAACTCGAAATTTACATAGCGGGAAAAAATCGTCAGGCTGGCAACGCCACCGACAATTGGGGGGGGGGTTGCATATCTCATGAATAACATGAATATATGTGCATGGTGATTGTCGTTACAGTCTGCAAACATGAATATGAATAATTAGTTAATCTACCACAAAGAAAACTCGTATTTTAATTGTAATATCTGATTTTTAGATCGACAATTTCATATCTTGATACAAATGCTTACTATCATCCTCAACAAAATAGCATAAGTGAGTTTATTTTTCCTTATTATTTTTCTAAAAAGGAATTAGCTACTTCGTTATAGTTTGCAAAAACTCAAGCGTTTGTCGGCATCACTGAAATAAAATGAAATCGATGAAATCTCACACTCAGCTCATGCATTACAACATTTTATCAAATTTCCTAAGCGGAAGACATATATATATTACGTTTTATATCGAAGTAAGATTCATCGCATGTCTGGTTTACTCAGACTTACAAAAAAGTTTAACCTTCCTCCAGGAAGCATTTCAAGTTTTGAAAACCTTCCTCAAAACGTCGTAGTTGTATTGGTAAATAACATGATAGTACCTGAGAGAAGTTCTAACCATCAAAACGTAATATTGTTTTTTATTGGTACGTGCCCGTTCCTCGCAAACCTTATTCAAACCTTATGGGTGGTGCCCATGTACTCGTAGCTTTTTTACAACTCTGGGTTAACTGCCTTTAACTTATCCACACGTAACATTATTATGCAAACGCGGATAACCGGGAATAACTTCGTGAACGTACAGGTTTTTGATTAGGTAATTTTTTAAACTAAATGCTAAGCTATCTTGTGACATGTTATATGCTCTGTTATCGTTGTTCTTGCAGCTATGTTGGCAGGAATATTAGACGATCCCTTCTACAAGGACGGGAGATTAAAGTAATTTGCTTTGTAGATTTGTTTCCTCGATAATCCAGTTTGAATATATTCATTTAAACATATGTTGTCTTCAATTATTCTTTTCCTTATAGCGCGTTGAATTACGGTTCCCTTGGTATGGTTGTAGGACACGAAATAACGCATGGATTCGACAAGTCAGGTAATATAATCTAACTTCTCGTACTGCGTATACGTTATCAGATATGTTTTCTACTTGACGCTCGAGTTCCTTATTGTATTTACATGCAAATGTACCGATTCCCAATCAAGATAACGGACGACTCGCGCTTTAAACTAATTTTTGATCGAAGTAATGTGTAAGAAGAAAATGAATTACGACGGCTACAGGGAGCAAAGTCAAAATAGTGCTATTGCAAAGTTTGGCCGCAATTTTTTTAAAATAAAGATATAGCTAGGTATAAAGTTGGCACATATTTTGTACATAAACTATATATAGTTACGATTAAATTTTATTTGCAAACAGAGCACCATATAGTCATAACATATATGGTGGCTATCAAGGGTATTTGCGATAGATTAATAAACTCTTACATGCATTCCGTCTGCATGCATCGATATTCGGGAAATATGTGCCATCATGTGTTCCTGCTACATAGTTTCAAAAAATTAAAACAGTTAAAACGTTTACGTATTACGGATATACTTATGTGTACTTGTATATGTTATGGAAGGAGTATACTGTTTTTATGCATGGTTTTTTAAACTACTTCCAGGAAGTGAGTACGACGAGAATGGAAATATCCGTGAATGGTGGACCAAGGAATCGCGTGAAAATTTCAGAAAACGATCGAAATGTATGATTGATCAGTACAACAAAGTCAAAATTTACGGTCTTCAGGTTCGTGTAAAAAATGTGTTGCTTCGATCGTTAAAATAAATAGACTACATAATATGCAAATAATTATAGTATAAGACCGTAGAATTACTTAGCTAAATCACCGTTCCGGAGATTTCTGCATGGCTATATGTTTTGCTGATGAAACACATTTCTTGACCAGTATATAAGAAGTTTGACTATATATGCAAATTTTATAATCAAAGCTATTTAAATCAAGTTAGATGCCCCGTCCTGGTTTAAATGTGGCAATTATTAAAATCCGGTGGTGCTGTCTATGTTCGCCCGTTCAGACCTGGTGAAGAAATTAACCAGATTTAATCCCACCAATATAATAATATTTCAACGGAATCTGTTTTGATCCAAACCAGAAATTAAAAATGGCATGTAGACGTAGAAATACCAAATTAGCAACAAATTATTAAATTTTAATGTATTAGGTGAATGGCATTAAGACGCTGTCTGAAAACATCGCCGATAATGGAGGTTTGAAATTTGCTTTCAGGGTAAGTAGCCATGCAGCTTACATCATATACCTAGATGTTATATGACTTAAATTTTATGAGCTAGTGATTTGACAGATGCAACGAAAAAATGATTTTTAGCTCGCCTGCACTTTAGTGCAAGAGAGCTATTGCTATAGTCTTGGCGTCCGCGTCCCCGTCCCCGTCCCCGTCCCCGTCCCCGTCCCCGTCCCCGTCCCCGTCCCCGTCCCCGTCCCCGTCCCCGTCCCCGTCCCCGTCCCCGTCCCCGTCCCCGTCCCCGTCCCGTCCCCGTCCCCGTCCCCGTCCCCGTCCCCGTCCCCGTCCCCGTCCCCGTCCCCGTCCCGTCCCCGTCCCCGTCCCGCGTCCCGTCCCCGTCCCCGTCCCCGTCCCCGTCCCCGTCCCGTCCCGTCCCCGTCCGTGCACACTACATGATAAGTAGAATGTTAAGATGCCACTTTTATTTTCCCATTATTTTCAACTTATCTACTTAAGGAGTCTATTTGTTGCAAAAGAACCATTTACCAGGGGGGAGTGAACATTATACAACAAAATATAATGATAAGGTCAATGTTAAAATGCTATATTTTTTCTATACTTTGGCTTTACATCAGAGGAATCATTACCAATATAAGTCATCAATATGCATTGTGACTATTTATTGCCATTTGGTACACATTTATACAATAATAAAGAGAGTTTTGCTCAAAATTATCAAATGATAAGGTGAATGTTAAGCTAATTAGCATAATGATAAGGTCACAACCTCGTTCCCAGGGCCTTTTGGGACTTTATAGGGAGGGTTGAGGCTGCGGGGGGGGGGGAGTAGAGGAAAGGCCCTGGGATCGGCCGTTCAAAATACCCACATTTCGTGGGTATTTTGAATAAGCATAATTTATGCCTAAATATTTTCAAAATGGCGGCGTCTAATATTGTCAAGTATATTGGAATTGCACTTAATTCCGCAAACTTTCCGCCATTAAATCTCAAGCCACTTCAAGTAAAGTGTCTGGAGTATATTTTGAATGGCAAAGACGTAATCGGGGTCTTACCTACAGGGTTTGGCAAGTCATTAATTTTTCATATTCTACCGTATTTCATGCCAACTAAGAAGCGCAGCAATATTGTTCTAGTTATTTGTCCTCTAAATTCAATAATTGAAGACCAACTGAAAATCTTGAAGGATAGAGGTATCTCGGCTAATGTACTTGTTGGAAGAAGCAAAGATCGTAGCGAGATTGAAAAGTTGTTCTCATCGTCACCAGCTACTGAAGACAAATCGTCCAACGAAAACCTTAGTCACCTTACTGAGGAAGACTATCAAATCCCGAACGACATACTAAATGGAGAATGTTCGATTGTATTTGCCCACCCAGAAGCTCTATTAAGCAAAGAAGGACGAAAATTAATGACAAGTCAAATTTACCAAGACAATGTTGTAGCTTGTGTAATTGATGAGGCACATTGTGTTGAGCTATGGTAAGAAATTATTAAACGTCAATGATAGCAGCCTTGCTTGCAAAATAATATGTTCATGCAATGCCAATAGATTTCCTTATACCAGATGACCACCTTTTCAAATCTCATCAAATGGGTTATAACTGAAACGCCATGCTTGATGATTGCAAATTAAAATGGCAGTTTCAGTTTATTATACTGTATAAAACTGTGAAGAATTGATCACACTTGTAACCACTCATCAGTATTTGAATAGTATACATTTTGTCAAAATTGTAGTCATCATATCAAAATGTTATATGAAAATATGCAATGCTTGCTATGTACTTATCTGAATATATATTGTATAATGTCACATCCTTTTTCTTGTCAGTGAGGTACTGCATTAATGAATAATTGATTTATTAAATAATCATAATTATTTGGTAGGGGCGAGGAGTTTCGAACAGACTTTAAAGACCTATCCTCACTAAAAGCATTCTTTCCATTGGTTCCAACTATTGCGCTGACAGCAACAGCTTCACCAGTAATGTTGGAAAAGTTGAAAAAAAGTCTTCTGCTTGCCAGCTGCAAAATTGTGTCTGTCAACCCAAACAGAATGAATATATACCTGGAAAAAAATTCGACTTAGCAACAACGTGGGTAATGAGAGTTATAGAGCCATTATTGAACCAATTGCTCAGGAGCTAGCAATTAGAAGAGAGAAATACCCAATGACAATTATATATTTAAAGTTGAAATATTGTGGATATGCTTACTCTCTATTTGAGAGAATTCTGAAGGATGACCAATATGTGGGGAACTCAAAAGAGCCAGCTGGGAGACTTTTTGCACAATTCCACTCCCCACAAACTGACCGTATGAAAAAGGAAATCATAAGAGAGATAAAGAAAGAAGACTCAAGGGTAAGAATAATATTTGCAACTTCTGCTATTGGAATGGGAGTGGATTCACCATATGTCACAAGTGTCATTCATATCTCACCACCAAGCACACTTGAGGCCTACATGCAAGAGATAGGACGTGCTGGTCGAACTGTAGGCTTACAGGCTAAAGCAACCCTTTATTACAACAATTCTGACATTAGCAAAAACATATTACACGTACAACAGTGTATGAAAGATTACTGCCAAGCTTGCGACACATGTTTGAGAAAGGTCATTGTAGAGTATTTTGGATTTAATTTAGTGAAACAGAGCAATTGCTGCAGTATTTGTGATGAAGGCAGTAAGACCACAGAAGACACATTCTCTCCAAATATAAAAAAGCCCGGGAACTACCCATGGAAAACAGGATTCCTCTAAAAGAATCAATAAAAGCAATTTTGCACAGCTCTTCAAAAACATTGCAGTCTATACCCATGCTTGATGTCCCATTGTTAAACATAAACACCATGACTGAAAACATAATAGATGGTATTGAATATATCGCAAGAGAGTGCGATCTGTTATGCACATTTGGGATATGGGATGAAACTTGCTCATCCCAGATATTTTCTGTTATATGTGACCTCACAGTTTTGACATGATGTTTGTAATGCAAATAGCAACTTTCAAACTGGAGGAACAATGACAATGATCAAAGTATGTATTGGTAATAGTTTTGTTAACAGATTAACAGAAAAAAAATTTGTTAACAAATTAACAGACAGCTTTGGGAAAACTATGTAAATTTTATTACAGTATATAAACACAAACCACAGAGTGCTGTCTGTGTAAATCATAGAGATCATAAATAACACTAAAGTGGGAAATTTACATTGTCAGTCAAACAAAGGGAACACAATAATATGTGGCAAAAAAATGGAAGTGTTAAAAAAAAGCCAAGTTTGATTCAAAATTTCTATTTAGTTCATATCCATATTTTGTTTGAGTGTTTGACCTTATATGTTATGGTGGAATTGATTCCAACATACAATCAAATAAAAATATATAGGTTAACTTGAGAGTTCTTTCATGTGTTTTGCTAGCCACTGATGGAATTCGACAATGTTCAGATATTTCAGAGGACATTGTTTAATTTCAGGAAAACTCTCATGACATCTCAAGGGTACATGAGTGAAAGGATTGAGGTTTAAAAGATCTGCAATCATTTCTTTTTCATCTTCTAGGGAATCCCGAGATGTATGCTGGACAGATTTTTTGTGAATTCCAATAGAACAATCAACTGCTTCTGTAACTTGACTTATCCCTGTTGTTGCTCTGCAGATTTTACTAATGGAGTTCAAAGTTTTGTTTGCACCCATGCGTTGGACAATACTCTTTGACACTTTGTTGTATATTTCCTGTGCCAAGTCGTCCTCAATATTCTTCCCTGCACCTCCTCGATAGTTCACAAAGAATCCCCATTTGAATTCTTCTGACAATCTAGGGGTCAAGAGGCATTCAATCTGTGCTATGCTAACAAACATCTCGATAGCATATTTGCTGTAACTTCCCATTGATTTGAATACAGCCAGTAACAGTTTTTGATTGATCAGATTTCTGTTGCCATCAGCTTCTTTAGCAGTATCTTTCATTTGTAATAGCAGAATAGACAAGAAGATGAAACACAACCCATAGTTCATGACATAGTCTTCATCATCATACGACTCGTTGGTACCTTTCTGCAGGACCATTCTGTCAACGAATTGCCCAAAAACATTGTCATAGTATCTTGTCTTGCTTTCTTTGTTTGCCCTCCTGATGTTGTCGGGGAAAACATGGTCAGTAGGTTTGTCGTCAAGCTTTTTCATACCAAAAAACTTAAGAACAGCAGCAACAATGTAAGCTTTTCCCACGCTTATAAACAAGTCCTCGCTTCCTTCGTAAGAGTCAAGAACTTTGGATGGTGTAGCATTCTTACGGTGATACTTCTCTCTAAAATACTTTAATGTCCCAACCTGGTTTACGGACTCTGATTTGTGAAGAAATGAATACGAATATTGGAGAAGTGAAGCTTTGGTATGCCACATCACAGGTTTGAAAGGCGAGCAATGCTCAAACCTATCTGAAGGCGTATGAGACCCTGACAAAAGATCCTTCGCACCAGCAAAACGCACTCTCGTTAACTGATCCCCGGCAAATGCAATCTTCATATCTCTCATTTGATCATTCGGAGTTGCTGCTTGATGGGCATGCGTCTGACCAGGGGCCGCAGGTCCAGCAGGCACTGGTGGATTCTCTATGGGGGGCATTTCTTTGAGAAAACCAGCTTGAACATATATTTCAGAAATCCACTTTTCGTAAGTACGAAGGATGGAAACACAATCTTCATATTTTGCCTCATTGGCATTTATTATAGGCATGCTAACAATGGTTGACTGCTGTTCCATTTCTTTACTGTAAACATGTGAGATATGTTCCGGAACAACACCATTTAGAAACTTGAAATGGGGAAGATATTGAAGAACAATCCGACCTACAATAACCTTGGCATTGTTTGCATACTGTTTCCACTCATTTACATTTAAAGAAAATGTGGAACGTGGAAGGTCGTCAATGTTCCTCTTTGGCATATCATTTGGTAAGTGATTGAATGTCAATCTGTTTTCAATGAGATTGGTGGCAAACAAGTGAAGATCTTCATTATGAATGTTCTTTCGCATACTACCTTTCAGAATCCTTAGATCCCAATTATCTCCTGTACCACGGAATACCTTTCCTTTCCTGATCTTATTGACAACTTGATCAGAAAAATGGCCTCCAAGCATCCTGATGAGTGCATCCCTTCTTGATGTGGACAGACACACCCCAAGCTTGTTCAATCTTTCTTGTAACTACCAGAAAAAATACACCTTTGCCTTTCTTTAAGCAGAGATAGAAATTCATTAAAGATAATCTTGCACTTTCACAATTTCACAAAAAAGTACAAATTATCTTAAGTGAATTTTTATTTTTGCTTAATGAAGGGCAAGTGGAAGGGACATTTCTGTGCAATATTAGCAAGGTTATCTGCGTGTAAAGCCCGGATCAAACGAGGACGAAAGTCCATCGCAAATTCAACTTGCGAAGTACTTGAACTTCCTGTTCAAACGTTTTAAAAAATTGCGATGAAAATTTTAAATTATTCAATGTTGTCGGAAGTCAACTCAAGTCATCGCAAGTGGACAGTCACACGAGGTACAAGCATGCACGCGCAAAACCTGAAGCAAAAACTTGCGATGGACTTGCGTTCTAGTTTGATCCGGCTTAGCCCCGAGACTGGTTGACATTTACAGTCCATTAAACATTTTTACAGACAGTAATAATATGCACGTGCCTATACTCAACAATCAGAAAATACATGTTTGATTGATTCGTTAGGCAAATTTTAATTTGCGGCGATTCGAATGTATTTTGCATTTCTGTGCGAGCATGTTGATAAACAAGATGCGAGTCATGCGACCCTTCATGTAGCATTATAAACAGGGAATGAAACTTTATTTGCCCTACATTCTAGACAGAAATCTCCTAAAGAAAGTAAGTTATAAAAGCTGATTTACAAAATTTTCCTCAGTATCGGATCGAAACAGAAAGGAAAGTTTCTTTTAATATCACAATACAGTGTTTGTTAATCTGGGCATACATAACTTTCTGAATAAAAAAAATTCTGAATAAAAAAAAACTGAAGAAAAATTTTTATGTGAAAGAACATTACTATTTCCAATTATCTCCAAACATTTTAGAACTCCTATCGTGAACGCGTTGACTCGTATTGACTACGTAACTATATTGACTCGTATATTTTAGCCATCAAGTTAAAAATCAGATACATTTCTTAATAACTTAATTATCAATTTTGAATTATTCGCAAAAGATGAAATATGACAAGTTTTCAATAACAGCATATTTTACGAAATTGACAGGCTTTTCAAAACTTGTCAATTTCATAATATCATTAGTAACAAGGTCACGAACAGTTAAAAATCAACATAAAATTGACGGGAAAATCGCTCGTGCATTTGTAAAAATTATAATTTATTGAAGTAAAATGAAATAAAATAATCATGATTAAATATAATTTAATAATATTATTATATGTATACTACTTGTCAGTCTTATGGTAATATATATACGCCAATCCGATTGAAAAATATACGCACAATTTTAGTACAATGTCAAAGCTATTTTTAAACAGTCACGATAACATGCCTAATGAATGAAAACCCGCAAGTATAGCAATACAAAACGCAATTTAGTGAAAACGTTCTATTAGCTGAGGCTAGAATCAGGAATAGCTTAATTAAGAAATAAATATTTAAAGTAGGGATTCCGAGGGGAGTTCACTTCAAACATTTTTCTATATTGTTATTACTGTACCTGTTTAGTACATCCACCCTCGATAACAAGGACTGTGTTCACACGCTTGACGAGATTCAATTCATGCCATCTTTCACTCATCAGAATGGAGTAGATAAAACTATACTTGATGCGTAAACTTTCGCCAATGTCATCAATACTTTTTCCATCTCGATCAGCTACCGCATTCAAAAGCTCTATTAGCACGGGAAAATTATTTTTAAGTTCAATCCAAATCTTGTCATAGTTAAAATCTGTCAAACTTTCATAGCCATTGCCATATAAGATAGAACCTTCTGAGCGCTTGCAAAGTTTGGAGCTTGAGAAGCTAATATATTTAACTTGTAACTTTCGCAAAGCATTGATAACATTGTCACAGTGTGCTTTCAGAATAAATGCTAGAACATTTGCATCCTTCGAGTTGATAGCTCGGGTTAACATCTGCCGCTGCTTCTCACTCAAAAAATGCTCGGTGTCTACTGGTCCTTGATCGTACTGAATTGGAATGGGTAAGTTGCTTGTTGGACATTGTTGTTGGGCCGGTTTTTCGAATAATAATTGCCTGGATGAACTATTTGGAGTTAGACGCTTTAATTGTGGTTGTCGAGTAGAAGGTGACACCTCAACACAACGCTTTACAGAAACAACATCGTCAACGAATTCGTCGTTTTGTAACATTCGCACTTTAGTTATAAACTCGCATATCTTGTTCACGAACGACACACAAGATCTACACAATACCTTTGAATTCCTATCGTTTTCGTTAATGCGTATTCCACACGAAAACTCGACTTTCTGGCAGAGCTCTTGTTCTAAACCAGCTTTAGTGAATATTCTGATCACATGTCGTCTCTCTTTTGCCTCATGACAAAGTCTACAAACGGGATTCCTTGCCGAAATTTTATTTGGAGTCTTGTTCAGTTCTGCCATTTTATACCGCCCTTTGATCGCACCCCAACTTATTTATTAGCTCGGTTCGGAATAATTACAAAATATTCCGCTAATTACACATAAATTAGGAAAATCATTTAACCAATCAGAAGTCAGAAGCGGCTGGCCGATCCCAGGGCCTTTCCTCTACTCCCCCCCCCCGCAGCCTCAACCCTCCCTATAAAGTCCCAAAAGGCCCTGGGAACGAGGTTGGATAAGGTCAATGTTAAGATGTTATATTTTTTAAATATTTTGGCTTTGCATCAGAAGATTCATCATAAATATAGCTCATCAATATGTCTTGTGACTATATGGTGACATTTAGTACACATTTACACAAAAATAATGGCAATTTTGTTCAAAATTATCAAATGATAAGGTGAATGTTAAGCTAATTAGCATAATGATAAGGTCAATGTTAAGATGTTATATTTTTTAAATATTATGGCTTTACATCAGAGGAATCATCATAAATATAAGTCATGGATATGCATTGTGACTATTCAGTGCCATTTGGTGCACATTTATACAATAATAAAGAGAGCTTTGCTCAAAATTATCAAATGATAAGGCAAATGTTAAGCTTATTAGCATCATGATAAGGTCAATGTTAGAGTTATCCAGAGTTATCACGCTCATTACGATTTTCAGGGCTATTGCGTAGCCCTGTTTTTTTTAGTTCAAAGTTGTAGCTGAATCATATTTAACGAAAGTATTTGTACAACCCTAAGCCAAATGAGAAAACTTTCAAATATTTTCACCTGTATGCTACCATTTGTTTGTATTGTACATGTACAATTATAAATTATGAGATTGTGTTGTGACATGCCGTATCAAAATTCAATCGCTTAATATAGAAATCATTCAGGGAGTGAATATAAATAAAACATAGTCCAACGTTAAAGTTTAAAGAATATTGTCAGATAATTCGCAATTACAAGCTTTAGCACATAAGTATTTATAAGTAGAAAGCCGATAGGCTCGGAATGCAAAGGCAAATGGCAACGCATGTGACATATATTTGCATATTATTTATGTAGATACACATCATGCAAATATATTAAAGCACCTATAAGATTTATGTACATACCTTTTCGTTGTTTGATGCATAATCCTTTTTTGTGTAGATATAAAAATCCAATCTTGTTTATTTCATAAAGCTAGGCGCACACACGACGATTTTAGTCTGCCGATTCCTGTATAGATTGTCTAGATGGATGTTTTCATCAAAATGTGGCGACTGGCGAGTGGCGATCTATACCAGCCTCGTACCCAGGCGCTTTAATAGTAAAATATATAACGTTGCATCTATACTTGATCATAATATTAGGGTTAGACCAAGTAGACTCGCGTACACGCGCGAGGCGCGAGCGCCGCGAGAAGGAAAACATGTCTGGGCAAGGGCTGCCTGTATGTCTAAACCTGAATGGACCAACTACCGTAAAATCGTTGTGTGTGCGCCCGGCTTACAGCAGGGACTTTTGCCTGGTCCGTTAACTTACCTGTTGATATCACGTGCGCGGATTGCGAGAAACGGAAGAAATATTGGTCACAAACAAAACTAATGTAATTCCGAGGCCAGTTTTGGCCAGTAATTCTGAGGTCACAACTAATATCTGAAGTTTGTGCTTAATATTACCTTCCAACGCGGATTTTAGCCTTGTAATTTGTAATAAAAAGATCGGTAATTTGTGCTTCATACAGATACCATTCATACAGAGTTTAGCCTTATTCTAGACAAACAGTGCAGGCGAGCGATAGGTGATTTCAGCACCTCTCTGGTAAACTGAGCTCTATGCCTATCAGTCGCCGTTTTTGAAGCTTAAACTGGTCGCAATCCGGCTTTAAATGAGGCCGCAGAATAGACGTCAATTATCCATCTGGCCTTTTTTGTTCAAGTTCAATGTTATTTAATGAGCAATGCAATGTTTTTTCTTAGGCCTATCAAAAGTGGCGGAAAGCAAATGGAAATGAGAAGACATTGCCAGCTCTTTCTAAGTTCACCAATTACCAACTTTTCTTCATCAGCTTTGCTCAGGTAGTTATTTTACCCAGAACATCAGTGACGAACATTAATTTCCCAGTTTAGATGATGTACCAATCATTAACGAAATTCAGAAGCTGCATGGCCCTTGATTTTAACTAGCCTGTACTGTCTTCGTTATCAGTCATTCTAAAATGAATTTATATATTAAAACTTCAATGAAGCATAGCGAGATTATAACTCGTAATAGGACTCAGTCATACCACTATGAATGAACATAATCATCAAAGGTGCAAGAATGGACTGCACCTTATGCACCATATGCACATTACAATTTGGATTACACAATCCATCCTTTCCAGAATTCAACGTCTTGCTCATAGACCCATGCATCTCTATTCGAAAATATACGGTGCATATAACTAAGATTGCGTTCAGACTGATTGAACACTGGTTCATAAAACATGCTCACAGTGCGCTTGTTGAGTGCTACCTCTGGACGTAGTGCCTGTTTCTGGGCACCCCTGCCCAATTTCATTTTGAAGGTTGCCCGCTCTTATAGGCACCAGAAAAACTGAAAAAGTGACGGCCAACAGTGCCGGGCACTCAGTCTGAAGGCAGCCTAATTTGACTTCACTTGTAGAAAACTCGGTAACATGGGTGTTCGTGTGCCGTTTCTCCAGCTTGTAGATAATTAAACAACTGTTCTCAAGCGGACATCCCTGGATGAATATTTCAATAACATCGCATCATTTCTTTTCTCTATTTTTTTTTCAGACATGGTGCGCTAAATATAAATCAGTTGCACATCTGAAAGCTAAAATGAAAACAGATACCCATTCGCCGAATCCAGCCAGGTATGCCCATCACATTTCTTTCACTTCTAGATCTCTGTGCAAAAGTAAATTATGTTACACGTAAATGAGGATAGTCATTGCTAAGTTTTTTATTCAGGCAATAATAGGCTAGTTCCTTATCTTGCACGTTCGTGTGTGCATCCTACATCCAGTGGCGGATCTAGGTAGGGGTAGTCTAATATATATTCTATATAGGAGTAGAATATATTACTACAACTTACATTTTTAGCTACAGCTACAGCTTACTAGATTTTTAATTTAAAAATATTCTTTCGAAATCCATCACAAATAGCGTTGTTGTTAAGGTGTACTGAGTTTAAAATTTAGCTGTGTAATTTATTCTGACTTCCCCTAGATTCGCCACTGCCTACAACGAATTGCTTACGGAAAGCTTATTATTCGAAATTCGAGGTCTATAAACAAGCGAAGATACAACGAGAATTTAGGAATCACGCTTTTTTGTCGACGTTAGCGATCAAACTTTATCCCTCATATATACAAAAGCCCGCGCTTATATATCCTTGCCATTTTTGCATGATTTTATGTGCGATTTTTTCCTTTTCATAGTTGCGATTGAGTTAATAAGTTATGGATGTACAAATAAGGACACTTATACCACAGAATACCTATCAGAAGTAGAACTCCTGTACTTTCTTCAGGCTTCTTTGATAGGGGGGTGACTGCCTCAAAAAAATGCACTTGCTAAGTGACGAATCATGACGAATCACACTTACGAAAAAATAGTATAGAGTTATTCTTCTGATAGGTATTCTGTGCTTATACATTAGAGCATTTATAGGTTTTTGCTCGCCTCCATCCAGTGTCAAAAGAAGAAAATCGATATATATATATTTATTTATTCATTATTTATTTCAAAACTTCATGTACATGAAAAACAACGACACATACATAGGCAGGTGACAACAGGGCTATAACACCCTAGCTAAGGCCACCCACCTCTATTTAAAAACGAAAACAGACATAAGGACAGACGGACGGACAGAAAGACAAACGGACGGACATGATCTAATACTAATCATGATCTAACAGCAAGATGAGTCAAGTGACGGTTGGAAGAAGTTTCTGATGGTGTTGCAACGTAGACATATCGATCGCCAGGTTGAATTGATGTCAATGTCGTAGATATTTCGAAGAGCGGAGGTGTATGTAGTTTTAAGGATTGCTTTAAAAGTGTTATATACAGGAATTTCTTTTAGAGGTGTAGGTAAAGTGTTCCAGAGTCTTGAAGCGCGAACAAAGTAGCTAGTTTGAAAGCATTTAGTCCGAGATTTTGGAACTTGCAGATTTGAAGAGCATGAGTTTCTGAGGTTGTTAGGTGGTAGTGTTGGCAGATAGTTTGGTAAATCAATGTCATATTTTCCATAAACACATCCATGTAGAAATAGTAAGTCCTTGATTTCATGCCAGTAGGAGAGAGGAAGCAGATTTGTCCGGGTTAAACGTTCTTGATATGGAACAGAGAACCTGGGTGTGCCAAGAATATAAGATGTAGCCCGCCGCTGAACTCCCTCGATGTCCTTCATTTAGCTGATGCTCTGTCCAGACCAAACTTCGCTCGCGTAGTCGACATGGGGACGCACAAGAGTCAGGTAAAGCAATCGCTTAGACTGCTCACTAAATGACTTGGTGTGCCGCTTCAACAGGCCAAGCATCCTGCACGATTTACCCACTGCAGCTGATGTATGCTGACTCCATTTGAGGTCGGATGTCACCAGGACACCGAGGTCTTTTTGGCTCGTGGTGGATGTTATAGCATGGCTACCTACCTTATACCCAAAGCACACCGGGGTTCTCTTTCTGGAGATGGTGAGTGATTCACATTTCTGTTGGTTAAATCTCAAATGCCACTGTTGACTCCATTGAAACAGAATATCAAGTGCTGCTTGAAGAGAGTTGGCATCCAAGGTGTCACGAATAGTTTTTGAGCACTTCGTATCGTCAGCGTAGAGGTAGAGAGAAGAGTCGTCAACGGCGGCAGAAGGAAGATCGTTTACGAAGATCATGAACAATAACGGACCCAAGATGGAACCTTGTGGTACGCCAGAGATTACGGGAAGAGGAGAGGAAATATGTCCATCCACAACGGTTCTCTGTACTCGATTGGATAGATAGCTTGAGAACCAACTGAGAACACTTCCGTCAACACCATACGATTTTAGTTTATGGACGAGGAGAACATGATTAACGCTATCAAAGGCTTTGCTGAAATCAAGATAAATAACGTCAGTCTGCAGACCTTTATCAAGAGCACAACCAAGTTCGTGAAGGAAGCACAGCAGTTGAGTAACTGTTGACCGACCACTGAGGAAGCCATGCTGAGCATTGTGCAGTTGTGGAGCCAAGTGAGCGATCAGCCTCGAGAAAACACAACGTTCCAGCACTTTGGAGACGATGCACAAGAGAGATATAGGACGATAGTTGGAGATCATCTCTTTGCTACCTTTCTTATGCACGGGAACAACGTGGGCAAGTTTCCATTGCAAGGGTAAGTAGCCAGTTTGAAGAGACAAGTTGAAAAGAGAACACAGCGAGGGAGCAATTTCATCAGCACACTCCTTGAGTAACCTGGCAGGAATACCATCAGGACCATGAGTTTTGTTGGTGTCAAGCTTGTGGAGTATGGTGGCGACTTCCTCGCTGGTGAGAACAATCGTATCCAGTACTAGTCCAGTAGAAGAAGAATCGGGACCTACATCAACATCAGGAAGAAACAGTTCATCAGAATTTGTGGAGGTGAATGAAGAGAAGAAATAATCATTGAATGCCTCCGATTTCTCTTTCGTGTTGCGGTAGTAATGTTCATCGAGTTTCACAATGTTCGGAATAGAGCCAGATCTTGTGCGGGATTTTAAATAGGACCAAAAACGCTTCGGGTTATCTTTAAGAGAAGTTTGTAGAGACTGGATGTAGATACTGTGTTTCTTCCTGATGGTTGACTTAACCAAACGGCGAAGATGACGAAACTTTTCCCAACATGAGCTGTCCTTACCACGAGATAAGGCCTTCCTTCTGGCTGTCTTCTTTTGGCGGAGTAGATGCATGACTTCACCATCAATCCACGGAGGACTATCACCACGGATTTTTCTTTTCGGAACGTGCCGATCGACCGCTGACGTAAACAGGTCATACCAACGTTGCCAAGCAAGGTCAATGCCACTGACGCCATCCACGGGATCATCAAAGGTTGTGTTCCGCAGTGTGTCCCTAAGAGCCAAGAAGTCAGCGTTCTTGTAGCTGTACACCATGCGGGATGTTTTTGCAAGAAGTTGTGGTTTCACAGTGAAGTCAAACACCAACAAGGAATGATCTGTACGGAACTGCGTCTCATTAGGAGGTAAAATATCAAGGTTTATGACATGTTCTGGGAAGTTAGTAATAATTAAATCCAGTATGTTTCCATCAGAAGAACCAGCACTTGATGGTCTTGTTGGACTAGCGACAACTTGTGTCAGAAAATAGTCATAAAGAGTTTCGCAAAATAGAGATTCATCACTCGTAGGCGACGTGAAACAAGGCGACGACCAGTTGATAGTTGGAAAGTTAAAATCACCAAGAATTACGATCTTCTTGTTGGAATGTAGAGTGTCCACTTTCTGGAGAAAGGATGAAAACCCACTGACGAAATTTAATGAACATTCCGGAGGTCTGTAAAATGTCGCAAAAATAACATTTGGCGCATCTGCCAGCTCAATCTCAACCACTATCATTTCAAGTTCAACTTCAAGATCCAAACGACGACACGATATGAGGCTATTTTTAACCATTATAAGAACCCCACCGGCTCTTCGCCCGTCATGCCTATCATTACGGTAGCACGTGTACGAGAGATCTGCCGAAAGTTCACTGTCCCGAATGTGTGGACCAAGCCATGTTTCCGTTATCGCAAAAACATCAAAGTTTTTGGAGAGCACGAGTTGGTGAAAGCTGTCCAGTTTATTACACACAGATCTAACGTTCATAAGACCACATTTCATTGATGATTTCATTGAACGATTGCGTTTGATGTATGTCTGACCATATGGGACACCGGGTCCAGGATTAGTTTCCACATCACCTGACAGGCCAATAACCAATGCTGAGATGTAAAGGTAGCAACATATCCGGAGACCAAACGATAGTTTTGCTTTCAGCGGTAGTGAATGTAGTTTTACCATCTTTTTTCTTGGGGCGAACGTGCGAATTTTAACAGGCAAAGAGATGTTGATATCCACATGCAAGAGTTCAAGGTTCAGTGAACATGAAATACAGCGTTCCCGACGAGTAAGACCATAAGCCAGAGTGAATAGATGAAGGAAACAAACCAGCGCAAAACGCCATCTCATTCTGTTTCTAATTGGCATTTTAGAATAGTTCTTGATCCAAGTGAGTGTTCTAATTAGGTTGACGTTGGATTCTTGATTTCTTGTTTGCGCACGTGACCAAGAGACGATGATGACGAGATACGTAACGGTTAGCTGCTTGCGCACGCGACAACCAACAAACGCACGAACGCAAACACCAAATTAAAAAAGTTTATATGAAAATAACGGTACACCACCAAGAAGATAATTAAAAAAATACACAATAATTCTTTCACTCCACACAAACTGTAATTGAAAATGATGTAGACCAAGTACTTATCTAACACTGTATGTAGTTGATATTCCAGTTGAGTTAATATTTGCAAGTTAATTTTAGCAATAATGCGGAGCGGCCAAGATTGCTTCCGCAATCAACCACGACCGCTGACCAGTTCAATATATATATATATATATATATATATATATATATATATATATATATATATATATATATATATATATATATATATATATATATATATATATATATATATATATATAACAACATGTGTAAAACAATGTGCCCTCCCGGCTATATATATATATATATATATATATATATATATATATATATATATATATATATATATATATATATATTCCGGCTATATATGTAATATATATATATAATATATATATATATATATATATATATATATATATACACCAATTTGCAAAAACGTTGGCCGCAGATAGATAGATAGATAGATAGTCAAGTCTAATTAGAATTGCATATGATTACATTTGCATGGGATTTCAATCATATTACACAACATATGCAATTCAAATGAGATTTCGAGTATCTATCTATATATCTATCTGCCGCCAACGTTTTTGCAAACGGGTGTATATATATATATATATATATATATATATATATATATATATATATATATATATATATATATATATATATGCACCCGTGTGCGTATACATATATATGTATAAATATACAGTTTTTCAATCTGAAAAGCGCATTAAATATAATTTAAACGATTTCAGAATCTTTGGTTTCGGCAAGTTCGACATCAAGTTCATTGCATGAGCCTGAACAGCGATACAAGAAAGATTTTACTACATTTGAAAACGAAATTTCAATGTTCTACCCAGTCTATTCTCTAAGGTTTCCTTCATCTCCCTCATTACATTTAGAGCCCTACCTTCTCAGGAAGTGTGTTTCGAACGGAGGGGTACCGTATGATACTTGGCAGTAATAAATACTTACGCGGTGTATTCCTACAAGCTAAATTACTTATTGACTGTCACCATGCGAACATACAAGAATAGAGTAGTACTGTGTTACTTACAATAGAAATTTTCTCTTGAATTTTAGAGTTCGAGTTACACTACACAACTCTCCCGAATTCCGTGAGGCATTTGGATGTCCAGCTCCAAAAAACACGTGCGCGGTTTGGTAGTTGGTGTGAGAGTGCTCTAATTTTTATTTACAGACAAATAGTATTGCAAATTCAGTTCCCACTTAGATGCAGGGGCGCACACTATGGAGTATAAGTACGCGGAGAGGGTATAGTCACCCGTATTGCATGGGACCAAGAAAGCTCCGCGAAAACCCGTCTGGGACGAATAATGTTGGACCAGCCTAACTACCTGTCTACCTTTTCAGTTACCTGCCATACGTATCTGTGAAGAAGTTTTTATGGGAAGACTCGGAAATGCCCGTTTACTAAGATCTAGTCAACCAACATTCCGTTCAAAATTTTCACAGATCACTCTCTTAAAACCAAACCCTTAGTTTTCATCGGTCAATCGAATTAGTTTACGTTCGTATGCCTTTGCTTGTAAAGCATATGCATCGAAGTACTAAATAAAAGCACTCCCAGCACCCCCCGGTGCACCCTACATTTTTTATGTGCGCCCCTGAGTAGATGGCCTGACTCATGATATTAGAAAAAACCTAGTGAACACAAGCAGTATAGTGTTAAGTCTAGTTATCTATACCTTTAAGGTGTGAATTCAATATTGTTTTTTTTGGCATTCATAGTTTATTACTATATTCTAATCCTTACGATGTTTAATTAACGTAATATGCATGCTTTATTGAAATTTAAAAAGTATTTGCAGTTTCTTAGCCTCATTGTGGTATAAAATGTCCGGGCAAAATGCGGGCCGCAAAGCCTAGCACTTTTGATGCTTATGCTAATATAGACCCCTTACAGAGTTACCGGTACTCCAGATTCTTTCCTGTCTTACTAGAAAGAGTTATTATGTTCTAATTCTTATCGCTGACAAGTGTCATTGACTGAATATTTTAGCTCGGTTGTTCAATAAATAGATAATTTTGCTTTCCTTAAAAACGGTGACGTCATGCACGAAGGGGCTAACCCATGTTTAAACCGATGGGACACTATACCCGAACAGGGCCATACCAAGCTGCCCGCCTAAAAAAGTGCAACTTACAATTTTTAGTTGTATGTAATGTCATGTTTATAAAAATACACTGTACCCCATTCAAGAAACATCACTGTCCCCCCAGTGCCAAACATCACTGATTTTAGCAAAGATTGCTGGAATAAGTGGAATTTCGGGGGTGTTCAATAAAATTTGCCCATCAGGGGCCGGTTGTATAAAGCCCGTTTAGCTTAAACGGTGGATCAGTCAAAATTAACTTGAATATTGTGCACTGAATATGTAGTTGTAAACAGTATCTTTGAATAAAACGATAGACTTGCTTTCTATTTTGAACTTAACAACCGTTTAAGCTAAACGGGCTTGATACTACCGGCCTCAGATTAAAATGTTTCTAGGGTGCGTTTGCCCTCTAGCTCCCCGCTTGTGCACTCACCTGCATGGACGCCATTGTCAGGTTGCTATTAATTCAAGTCAATTATTTTAAAATTTAGTCAGAATTTCGAAATTTATGAAAATTTATTATATTTGTTAAAATTTAGCATGCAAATATACGTCGACCGTTTGCATTCCGGCCTGCTGTCACTGCTGTGTGACTTTATCATATTTTACTCCGCGTGGGCCAGTTTGATCATATGTAGGTTTTCAGCCTCGGTTCTAAAATTACGCTATCCACTCTACCTTAATAAACATGGCAAAATTACCTTTTAATTTGCTGGAAGAACCTGAAACACGACAGCCTTCGAAAGTACGCATAGTATTGTTTATATTGGTTATACTGCTGCTGCTTATGTCTGTAGCCTTCATTGTACTGTATGTCGTAGAGAAGACACAGGAGAAAGCGACCGATTTATCAAGTGAGACAACCATTAATGGGACATGCATATCTCGTGGTTGTGTCACTAGTGCTGCAGGTATTGTAGAACTATTCCGTTTATTTGATATGACTATACACAATCATCACCCGAACGATTAAATGCCGTAATGTTTTAATACAGAGTTTAGCCCGCCAACAAATTAATGCATTTAGTCTCGCTCTCTCATAGGGTTTGTTCGGTGACATGGTTTTGGATTATAACTTTGAGCCCGAAAAAGTGCGTTGTTATTTTTGCCTATTTTAGTCTGTTTAATTTTGTGAAATAACATTGACGTCCATGTTTACACGGTTGCAACCATGAGCATTAATATAGTGTTGAGCATGAGTTTGACGGGAAGTATAGCATTATGGCGTAATCTTATCAGGATTAACATCCCACTTGTGATGTAATATTAACGATTCTTAACGCATGAACAGGTAAATAGCTATAATATACAGCATATATTGTAATTATGGACTATGCAGTACTGCCAAGTCAATAAGGCCATGATCCGCTTTTGTATAAACTATAAAGGGGCATTAATTATTTATTAATAATGCAAGCACATTTCGAGGTCAGAAAGAGGTCAGCTTTGGCATTAATTAATTGGGCAGACCATTGGCAGTGATATTGCAGGAAAGAGGGTGCCAACAACTCAAACAAGGCCCAAATCCGCCCAATAATCACAATAAAAACATTTTCACAGGCTCTAATCAGCTAGCTAACAGTAACTGACCATGCAGAAATAGCCTTTATTGTTGCAAGCTTGCCTGGACTGATATAATCATTTAATCTTTAAGTTTAAAACTTAGACTAACTTGATCTAGATAATTACAACTACATGGTATAAAATTAATATCATAACTTTCAGGCTATACATTTTGTGAATGCTGTCTACCCTTAGCGCTTATAGATGCACTATGCATTTTTGGCATATTCAACACACCAGAAATGTGTGAAAGTGATGCCCCATGATTTTCTTTTTACTGAGTATATTCATATGAGACTTCAAGATTACTTAATTAACTAGTAGTTGTTTATCTAAAACCGGCTCATATGAGATCATGAAGTTATAAGATGCCTAGACAAAAGGCATGCTTGCTTTTCAGGTCCTTCTTACTAAGAGTAAATTAGGTTTGAAATGAAGATTCTAATTTGCAATTGACTGAAAAACAAATGCCTGCTAAATGCTGGAGTTAAATGAAATAAAGAAAATGATTCAAATGTCAGTTTTGTTTAACACCTGGCTTCTGATTGGTTGATTTTTGTACTCGGATCAGCTGGAAACAGTGAGAATTTCAGTTTGATATGCTTCCTTTCTAGGTTTCACCAGCCCTTCTTCTAGGTTTGCCTGCCTTTTCTCTGTTTTACCTACCTAAACTGCCTAGTTTCATCTTCATATCTTTTTTGACACTGCTCCTTGTCCCAGTTTAGTCAATCCTTCTCATCCTAATGACCTGCTTTCAATTTCATTTTCACTAACCCTGACCTTGCCTTGTTCCCAACTTCCTCCTAGTCCCACCAAACTATTCCAGACCACCAATTCCTCTCTCAAATTAACAAGCCTCACATACAGTTGACATTTCTCCTTCCTTCCATAACCACCACCCATTCCCCATCCTTTTTTTTCAAATGACCATCCTTTTTTGCCCAATGGTTATTCACCATGATAAGCAATTCCTCTCTGCCACCCCCCTGACGATTCTTGGCCATATCTACCACCCCCTGTTTTTCATCCTTTTATTATTAACTGTTTTTCAAAATTATACTTAGACATGATCAGAAAGCTTGACGAATCCACGAAGCCATGTGATGATTTTTATCAGTACAGTTGTGGTGGATTCTTAAAAAGAACTCATCTACGAGAAAATCAAGATCAAAGTGGTGGTGACACTGAATCGGCCGAATTCATTCAGTATTCTCTGAAGGATATTTTCGAGAATGATAAAGTAATGTTAGATTACTCAAAGGTAACTCCATAATATTTCAATTTTATTGGTATGTATTTCACCATTGTATCTAGAGTATGGTGGTTCATGATATCATCGGTGTTGTAAAAATGTATGTTTTTTAAAAAGTGAATTAGTATATTAATAAAATAAATATATATATATATTTAACAATTAGACAACGAGTCCGAGTTGGCTTCGCTCATAGACAACGAAAGCGAGTTGTCTAATTGTTTTAGTATACACCCTGTGCCTAGATATATTAATTTCGAGAAAATAATCAATACACCGCAATTACACCGAAAAATAATTCAATTTTATACGGTCGCGCTATCGAAATTTTCCCAACCGTGCACCATCACGAATAGACAATGGTTGAGTAGCCAATCAGAATATAGGATTTGTAATAGACATTTAGTCGGGTGTATATACTAAATATATATATATATATATATATATATATATATATATATATATATATATATATATATATATATATATACAGGGTGTATCAAAAAAAATGTCCCAAATGTAAAATTTTCGTTTTTCAGGATATTTTGCAGAATTTGGCAAATGTTTGTGTTCCTAGAGATAGTTAAGACTTATCTGGTATACCTAGGCCAAGTTTGGTTTTTCATTCACAAAATTATGTTACCGGGGGGGTGGTTCCTTTCCACTGATATTGAGAGGGCTTGCGCGCGAAAATGTGAAGCTGAAATTGAGATATTACTTAGCTGTCTAAAAGTAGGAAAGCTTTTTAATAAACTGTCAAAGTTTCAGGAAAAATAATGCATACTGGGAGCAACGCGCGACTCCTAAAAGTGGCAAATATTTCATTGCGCGCAGTGGATTAAATCCATCGTTGATTTTAGCGTGACCGATTTCATGCAAGGCTGGGCAAATGAATAAATTAAAGCGAGAAACTGAACACAAAAACAAAGCGATTTAATAACAAGATTTTTATTCGTGATGTTAATCCTCAACATTTCCACCATTTCTTTCTATGCAAACTGCGGCTCGTCTGAGCATGGTAAACACTGAACGGCGAACCATTTGTCTGTCCTGCCTCAAATTCTCCATTTTGTTTGAAATTCTTTCTTGCAAATCGCCTACGCTACCACCGGCAAATCTAGGCGAGTGGACAGACGAATGGTTCGCTGTTCAGTGTTTACTATGCTCTGACGAGCCGCAGTTGCTTAGAATGAAATGGTGGACATGCTGAGGATTAACATCACGAATAAATCGCTTTGTTTTTGTGTTCAGTTTCTCGCTTTAATTTATTCATTTTCCCAACCTTGCATGAGATCGGTCACGCTAAAATCAACGATGCGTTTAATCCACTGCGCTCAGTGAAATATTTGTCACCTTTAGGGGTCGCGCGTTGCTCCCAGTATGCATTATTTTTCCTGAAATTTTGACAGTTTATTAAAAAGCTTTCCTACTTTTAGACAGTTAAATAATATCTCAATTTCAGCTTCACATTTTCGCGCGCAAGCCCTCTCAATATCAGTGGAAAGAAACCACCCCCCCGGTAACATAATTTTGTTAATGAAAAACCAAACTTGGCCTAGGTATACCAGATAAATCTTAACTATCTCTAGGAACACAAAAATTTGCCAAATTCTGCAAAATATCCTGAAAAACGAAAATTTTACATTTGGGACATTTTTTTTTATACACCCTGTATAAATAAAATACTGGTGATAATGATAAATATTCAATGACAATGACGTTGAGTAGGGGAGACAGGATACTGATTAGCCGCTTTTTCACGACTTGATCTAGGATAAAAATTCAGCTGTCTATAAAGCCTTCGTATTTTACAAGTCCTGTATGAATGAAAGTTACATTAGCGATGCTGGAATGAAGCCAATTTTTGATGTGATAGAAAAGTATGGCTCGTGGAACATCACGAACAAAGACTGGAGTGAGGATTCTTGGATTCTTGAAAAAACTCTAGCGAGAATGGCCGTCGATCTTTCAACATTCACATTTCTAAAATTAGATGTAGCCCGAAATATTTTGAACACCAGTAAACCCTTTGCTATAATGGTAAGTAAAATTCAAAATAATTAAAGTGATCGTTCGTTCAGCGAACAGTACTGCTCATAAGTTAAAGAGTGTCAGATCCCTCTATGTTAAGATTGCCCAAATTTTGCATGTTTTTTTTTGTTCATATTTATTTAGAAGCGCAGGGAACATTAATATATAGTGTTAGTATTCAGAAAGCACATCGAATTTAAAAAGTATACGAAGTTCGAAACGTAAACAACCCGTTTGTTTAAATACGGACCTTACTTTCACCCTAAGGTTACGCTATAAAAGCAAAAGCCAGTGTTCGGCCTCTCAAACTCTTTCTTACTGGGCTTACCAATAAACGGTATTTCCCAAATAAGCATGGTTGCTATTTTTACCTTTGGAGTGGTTTGTCTTTTACCGTGTATTGTAGCCTGCTTCAGAATTTACCTCTGCCAATTGCCCTCGGTGCGAATAATGATGGGAATATTAAGATTAAAAGGTGCAATTTAGGGGGAGATGCGAGATTTTAAATACGCCCGGGAATGCATATGCGAAATTGAAGTTGTCCCCCATTGTGTCATGGACGTTGTGTGTTTTTGTACGTTTTGTGCAAGTGAGAGTTTGAGACGAGTTGAGAATGGTAACTAGCCAACGTGCGATTGAATGAATTAAAACTTTTTTTAAATTAATTTGAATTTGAAAAGCAGTTATTTCAAACTAAGTTTCAAGGTGAATCTGTGACCTCTAGGGGGTCCATATTTCAGTATATTCGACCTTACCAAGGTTGAATTTTACATATTCCGCGACCTTAGCCAGAACGAAGATAGTATATTCCGGTATATTCGACCTTACCAAGAACGAAGATACCAATTTTACATGCGATATTTTTAACTATACTGCAATAACTCTAACGGGGTGATACATACTCCGAACTAGTACCCTTAGAGCTTCGCGCTGGCACGGGGATAATCTATACACGTAAATTTGGAAATTTTAACAATACCTGTTATAACTATCGCACCGCCAAAACTCGTATTATGAAAAGAGCGCTCAACCTTCTCCATATCGCTATTGACTCTTCCTTTTAAATCTCGATTATACACGATGTAAAAAGGTAAAACCAAGAGAATGGCACAATATAAGGCAGAAGTTTCTTAAATTTCATTTCTCAACCCGCAGCAGCCCGATTTCCGCCCGACTGCCCGCTACTCATTTTAAATTTAATACTTACACAAAGCCTCTACGAAAGAGAGTGATTCGATTGTGTGTCTGCCCTCTTTGTTACAGGTCAGCAGAGGAAACAGTGGCCGTTCGCTCAATTTTGATAAAAAAGATTTTCCCAACGATATTCCTAAAATCTTCGAGACTGTTCAGGACAAGGTGAGTCTAGTCTTAGGTCACCTGCAGCCTTTTTCACGCATCGGAAAGTTATAAGCGTACAAACTAAACAGCCGTCGGAAATTAAAAATAACCAGAAAAGTAAACGAAAATACTGGGAAAAAATACACATGCAATATTGGTTAAATGTTGATAAATGTTGGATGGACTGTGTTTTGACAAAAATCTATCATATTTGCATTAAAATTTTATTTGTAAACACATTGTAATTCGTTTTTAATTCGAAAATGTGTCATTAATATAACACCAAATCAATGAATGAAAAAAATGATCTCGATCACTTCATGGTTGGCGAGTGCATGCGTGCGATCTTTATGTACGAGTTTTGAAGGATCGCAAAACGAACGAGTGAGCGTAACAAACGAGTGAGTTTGCGATCTTTCACAACGAGTCCATAATAAAAAAAGGAAGCACTCGCCAACCACGAAGTAATTTGTGTAATAAATGGGTATAGAGATCAATTTGACAACGACACGCTTTTAATACGCAAAAACACAGCAAGGAACAAAAATCGAAATTTTATGTATCAAAACATATTTACTACCATTCAAGTAAATTACCTTGTAGACACACCACTTAATTAACACTGCAAAGCTTTCTGTCCGTTAACCCGGGCCTTCATCAGTGCAATACCTGAGTACTTATATATTGATATCACCATGCAAACTTACAAGAATATTATATTTATTACCGTTCAGTTTCTTTACAATTTTCTTCAATAGAAGTTAGATATTCTTTCCGAAAGATTTTATAATGTACTGAATGTGAAAATGTCTTGAATTTGAGAATTATGTTTTGAATCTCACTAGAATTTCTCTTTATAAATAAACTGCCGCCAAAATGACATACGAGAATTTTTCACGTGTGAAGAATATCGTACGTCCAATCAAAAGTCGTGTATGGCATTTTTTCACACGTGAAAAAATCGTACGTCCAATCAAATTGCATCAGTGAAATACGATTTTTATTCCATCATTCTACTGTGCATAAATCTCTATACACATATAATAAAAGATCATTATCATGCTAATAATAGACAAATAATCATGCGCTTGCACGATAGTTTTTTTTGTCAAAGTCCCGCCAGACTTTTATGTGATATTTTCTACCTTTCTGGCCTTTTTCAGTTAATTGTAGGTTTTTTTTAGTTTCTATGCAAATATCTTTCTGCTTTTTTGTTTACTGTAGCAAAATTAATAATTGTAATGCACTACGGAGTGCAATTAATGCCAAAATCATACGAGTGGTTCGCATTAATTGCACGATATAATTGATCTATTACTTGTTAATAATATAAAAAAAATCTGTAATCAGAAAATGCAAGTTATTGAACTTCGATATAATTATTACATTTTTATCACAACAATATTTCGTAAATAGTACAATATTATTAAAACTTTATCAAAATTTTTCTTCCGCAATTCATATTTTGTATCCTGATTGGTGATTGGCTGGTTTTATATACTATAGAGTGACTTCGACAACGACTTCGACGAAAACTACAAGACGTTTATGTCAACGATATTAAAACTGCTTGGAGCTAGCGACAGCATTGTAGACGATGAAGTGGAGAGAATTTACCAGTTGCAGGAAGACTTTGGAAATGTGAGTATGATAGTCGAGTTATATGATTCACGACCTCCTATCAAATGTGCATCATAAGCTACTAAAAATACACGAAATAAAAAAAACAACTTCTCAACGTTTTGACCTTCTTCAGGAACGTTACTATGACGATTTCACTGACATTTTAAGTCTCCTGACAAAGGCATTTAGGTTGAAATATCGAAACGTCAAATCAGGGCTATAAATACGTTCACACGGAAGCGGACGAATATTGATGTTTGCTTAAATTTATCCGGTTTCCTCATGTGAACACGTAAACCTGAGTCTTGGTCCATTTTTACCGTGTGCTAGCAGCTGGACCGAACGAATTCGATGACGGTTCCAAATTTCTCCATTCGCGTGAGCACGAGGATCTGTATGTATACGGAGTGCTGTCGTAGCCTGACCTTTGAGTTGATAATAGTTTCTCATCCATTTCAAATTATGTGTCAGAATAGGATTACTCTTTATGTATAGATAGTTGTTTCTTAACAACTCCATAACCTTTTTATTTGTGGGTCAGCTTTTCTGGTTTATTTAAAGGTAGATTTAAAGGTAGGTTTATTTATAGTGCTGTAGATTAATTCATTACTTAACTCAGCTTTTTTGCTTGCGAGGTATTCTATGCCAATTCTCAAGAATTTATACTCGATTCTAAACGTTGTAGCGAAATTATTAAATTTTGTTGCTATCGCCTATTTTTTACAGGTTGGCACAACTCCTCTTGGCGAGCCAAGTGAATATCACGAGAAGGTGAAATTAATGACACATGAGGAATTAAATCGTTTCACATCGTTTAAGGTATTTCATTGCCTGGCCCTCTTATATTTTTTTTTATATTATTGTCTGCCATCCTACCTGTGCGACGCAGTGATAATTCGGTTTTAATATTTCAGTTTAATTGGACTGTGTATTTGAAAGAGGTTTTCCGTGGTTCCGGGAGATCACTTGGGCCCAGTGAAAAAGTGATGCTGCAAACAAATAATGTGAAAAATGTTATTGACTTTATTGCAGACAAGCCTAAAAGGTATGCATTCATATCAAATATTGTAAATATATTACCATTTGCGCTCAACTGGTCAGTGTCCAACCTCATAACCAGGGCCCAAGAGAAAAAACCCTTGGTACGAGGTTGCGTTTGTTTACGTTTCCAACTTTTTACGTTTCTCGAATAAATAATAATAATAACTCGAAGTAATGAATAATTTAATTTCTAACTATAAAATAAAGCTCCAAGTTTCAAATACCAGCTGTAACAAGAAAGTGCAGAAGTTTGATTATTTATTGATGTAAAAATAAAAGACTTGTTGAAATGAATATGAGTATAATCAATTTCAGTAAGTATCTACCTAATATGGTAAAGTTTTGTGGTTGGCTTTTTGTAACAATCATGAACAGTGTTCATTAACTGTTGTTTTGACATTCAATTTGTATAGTTCACTGTGTTTTATTGTTAGCATTAAACAATAGAAAATTCGTATAGTTAAGAACCGAATCATTATTCTACAATGTGTAACTTTAATTTTGATATAAATTTGAAAATATGTTTTTCTGATAATGCCTAACATGGCCTGTCAGAACCAGCTGAATAAATCGGTAAAGTTAGAAAGCTTTTTCCAATGTTTTCGATTTATTCGCTGATAAACAAACAATTAACTCCAAACAACAAACGTGAACGTGCTGACTGTAATTACAAAGGTGATTATCGAAACTTCTAGCCACTAATTGGTCGAGCGATCTCAGATGATCACGCGCCGATAATAATGCACCTAAGCTGGCAGAGCGGCTTTTTCAAAATGTTTCTAATTTTTAGTTTACTCGCCAATACTATGATGTGGAATGTTATCCGAGGTCTGTTACCAACACTGCCTATGTCGATGAGGAATGCAGGAGAAAAATACGAAAAGGACGAATATAAAAAACAGCCTGATCCCAGGTGGAAAACGTGTCTCAAATTAACAAAGGAATCATTTCGATATCCCGCGACGTTATTGTACGTGAATGAGCACGTGCCAGAAGAGACCCTGGCAACGGTAAGATAAATGACTGATTTCTATTTAGCCGTGAATGTCGTGAACATGTCAAGGTGGCTGATGTGATTATTTCTTGCATGTGTGTGCAGTCATCAATGACCACGATTTGAATACGGAAATAAAACAAAATTTACACTCGGACTATTTCTCATCGGTGAAAGTGACTTGTTCACTACAATTGCAAACTTGGCTTAAGATTTTTTCCCGTTATTTCAATTTCTCCCAATCTCCCACACGTGTTTCTAGAAACACAGGAAAAATTTCTTTTATAATATAACTCGAGAAAACGATTTTACACATTTTCTTAGTCAGATCAGTTATTCACTGAAATAAAGAACGAGTTTATCAATGGCTTGAAGGAACAGAAATGGATGGACGACAAAACCCGCGCTAACGCCCGGCGTAAGGTTAGTGGTGTGGTCTTCACCGCATTTCTGTTTTTCGCGAAGATATTTAGTAACATTTTGTAACCCTCTTACTCTGTGGAGGACTCCGATTAATCCCAAATGCATATTGTATATTAATTATGGTACAATTCAAAAACACCTCATCAGGAGACTTTATGCGAGGGAAAAATAAAGGAAAGCTAGAAATATTCCTTGTGAAATCAGGAAATGGAAAAATTAAAACAGGAATTGGAAAAATAATATTTCAAACTCTTATGATTTACTTTGTCCCTCGCGCTGCCTCTACCGACTTCCCTCACTAAGGGCTTTAGGTCTAAACCTTAGGTAGTTGTTATTCCACGTGAAGAGAGGGTATTCGAAAACGCTACCGCGCTGCTCCCTGGATATTTTGCAATATATCATATATTCTTGGTTTACATATGGCGTCATAATCTTGGTTGACGCTACAAAGTTTACTTCTGCTTTTCAAGAGAGCAAACTGCGTTGATTTACTTCTCCTTGTTTATTTTGTAACTGCTTATTATCTCTGTCGTATTATTGGGTGGGTATTAAAATACAGCAACGGTGAAAAAAATTATTTGTGTCCACGTTTTGACAAATCAACCAAGATGGCAGCAATTGCAAACCAGCTATAAGTTGTGATTGTATAGCTCTGTCGGTGTGTGGCAAAAAGATATAAAAATGCGCTTAGGAATTTTAAAGTAATCTAGTCTCAAATTTCTCATACGTTTGAAGCTTAAAAACTTTGCCAATATCGGACGAGCCACCGCGATTGCTGTTATTTTTAAACATCATCAATGGCATTAATCCCTAATACATTTTTAGCTAAAGATGATGCGAGATAATATTGGCTATCCACGATTTATAAAAATACCAGCGAAGCTAAACAAGGTCTATGAAAACGTAAGTTGGCTGTCATTTAGATTTTCCCTCGTATATTACCCGGCCATCGCATTAACTGTGCAAGGATACTGTTTCCAGGTTAAAGTTGATAAATCTACGCTATTACAAAACCGGATGAGTTCTTTAAAAAATGTAATGATGCAAAAGATTTATATGGCAGGCAAACATCCCGACAACGATAAGTATGTTTAATATTTAAATCCTCTTTAAATCCTCTTAAAATTTAAATCCATCCGCGTTCCAACTTGAACGCTTCGGCACTGTGCCAACTTCAAGGAAACGAAGATTTACGAAGCCATAGAAATAATGACATGTAATACTATTTAACAATTATCCACATTCAATACCTGAACATTATTTATGCAAACCCAGGAATTCCTGGGAATATAACCATTTGAAAGTGGTCAAAAATACAACCATCTAGGTTTTGAGTCAAAATGACCAATATTTTATGGTTAATATTATACCAAACCCTCAACACGAATAGAAACAACGAATTAGATCTTATCTCAGAACTTACAGTCGAATGTTTGATAAGTTTAAATCAGTATATCTCTTTGTGTTTCTTTGTAGATTTCTCGTTGATCTTCCGCCTCTTATGGTCAATGCTTTTTACTATCCCTTCACAAATGGAATGAGTAAGAATTTCGAGATGTTTTGAAATTGTGTTTATTTGAGTTTTTATTCAATGGTGACTTTCGGCAATTCTGCACGCTTATAACTATTGTTAACGGAGGGCTATAGTAGGAAATATAATGTCTCTTTCTGTTATCACCTAAATTGTGATAACAGAAAGAGACTTTATATTTCCTACTATATAGCCCTTCGTTTCAAACCATGCAAGCAAACCGTTTCCCATGTTAGCCAGGTCGAAGATTTTACTATATAAAATGACTCAGATGGGTTGATAGCTAATTATTCTATCAATTGGTACAAAAGTCATCGTAAAAGCTAGTGAAGTACCCATCCGCTGTTTTTTTTTGCTTTACATGAAGAATGCAGGTATAACGGTTTGCACATGCATACTGAATCCACAGTTGTAACTGCATACTAAATATACCTGAGATGAATAACGATATTTATTTCTTTCGTTCATTCGTTCTCATTCATGTTATTACTCTCTTATAATATTATAGCCATCTTAGCTGGAATACTACAGCCACCTTTTTACAAAAAAGACACGCTAAAGTATGAATAGCATATGTTATTTGCATATTTTTATTTCTACTTAAATTTCGCTTTGATGCTTCTCCTGTGATTATCTATTTATTTAACATAGGCGTTATAGAACAAAAATGCATTCAGTTAAAAGCTTTTGGTGTGAGAAAAACGTTTTTCATAAAAAAGGACATCTAAAATTTTTTGTGAACTTTTCTACTATGATGACATTGGCATATTTAAGATTACATATGAATTGTCAAAACGCAAATTTTAAAGTAATGAGTACGAAGTGATTCGAAATAATTGCAGATTTTGTGGCGACGCAATTTCTCTGCATTAATATATAAATTAGGAGAATCGTTTCAGCAAAAATTTACTTCTTTACAGTCTCCCGAGATTCTATTGTGTTATAAAACAAGGTCGAGAAATTTCTAAGAAATGTATAATCCTCCTTCTTCATAAAAGTTCGCTGCTGTTGCATGTATAATAAACCTTTTGCCTAAAATGGCTCAGTGGAAAACAGGTATATGTATATCTTCGATGTGCCTTCATGCTTCATTGCTGAAATATTTTTTTTCCAGAGCGTTGACTTATGGCTCCCTTGGTATGATAGTTGGTCATGAGATAACACATGGATTTGATAAGGAAGGTATGTTTTAGATTCTGAAATTACAATGGTTATTTTAACTGATTGACGAAGGAGAGGTCGTCGATCGCGGTATATGTATAGTAAAAACAGATGTTTAGCTCTAGAGCATGTTAAGCTTGGATAGTGTATCTGTTTAGGAGAGTGTATGCTTATGCTTCCTATTTTTTTTTTACCTAATTTTCTATTATTTTTGTACCATTTGGGAAACTACAATTTCTCACGAGGGAGTGTACATGTTGGATTGTACGAAAGTATGGCGAAAATGAGCGTTACAAGAGTTTTTAACGGGAATGCATGTATTATAAACATGCTATGCAAAAACGTGCGCAATGCAAGCTTAATACCAGATCCACCCAAATTATTATGAAAAAATTCCGCTAATCTGGTGTTCTACTCGCCGTGAAATGCAAAATTGTTTAGTACCTTTTTTTCAACACCCTGATTTCCACAAACAGGTAGTCAGTACGATGGAACCGGGAACGTTAATCAATGGTGGACTGACAAATCAAAGGAGAATTTCGTGAAAAGATCGAAATGTTTAATTGACCAATACAGTAAAATTAAAGTGTTTGGTGTACAGGTTTGTGTTTATGTGAAATGTGATGTTTTCGCATGTCAAAAATGAAATTATAGTTATTGTTGTCTTTAAACACAAACTGCAAACTATATAGGTAGTATTTCTCAGTTCCGGCTATCTAGAAGTTCGTTCATTCATTTTGTTCCTTTTTCGTAGGTATAGTTACTGCAAGGTGCTCTATATATATCGCGTATATGCAAAGTTAGGTTTTCTTAGAAGAGCGTGTCTTTTAATCAATTGCACGAATTTTTAGATTAAAAGAAGTTGATTTTATTAGCGCATAACAAATAAGTTCATTTATAGAAGAATGTTCACTGTAAAATAATAATCTTAGGTACAAGGCAATGTCACCCTGTCAGAAAACATCGCAGATAATGGTGGATTAAAATATGCTTATAGGGTAAGTTTAAATTAATATCGGAAAGAAACTGGATGTTATTTTACTTGTATATGCGTTACATTTTTGCAGCTTATTTCAGGACATAGTAATTATAAACAATTTTTGGATGAGGCTGACAGGATATCCAGAATAATTCAGGCAGATAACATTGACTGAGGCCTGAATTATTTTGAATTTTCTGCGAAAGCCAAATTTAATATTTTTTTATTCATGTGATTTCGAAAAAAGCATAAACAAATGGTCAGTATTCAAAGACATTTAATAAAATTGATGCTCAAAACATTATTTGTATAGTCCGCTGAAACCTGATAGATTTTAAAGTTTCCGTTGAATACATCGAGCCTTCCTTTCTTCAGGCCTCGACATGAAATGTTTCCAGGTATTTTACGAGGGTGTTTGCTTCGGTAATTCTTCCATCTCCTGCCTTGAAATTGATGCGAAACGAGCACTCGTTCTTGCAGCCATTGTAAATTTCATTATGTAAAAGATAAAACAAGCTCGCAAATTTCCTGCGCTTGTTCACGATAAGCGCGTGCACGGACCAATAAACTCCACAGAGAACAACCTAACCGCTGAAAAATATAGCGCAGACACCGATGGATATCTGAAATTATCCCTATATACATTTTCAGCCCAATCAGCAGACGATTACACTATCTAATGAATTATAATATCTGGTATGTTTTAGGCATATCAAAAATGGCGGAAAAGAAATGGCATAGAGGCTAATTTACCAGGACTTAAATTTACCAACGACCAACTTTTCTTTATTAGTTTTGCGCAGGTATCAGCATCATTTACTTTTAGTTTATTAAGTTAAACGCACAGAAGATGAGCACAATTAGCTAGGTTATAGCATATGAATTTATTGGCACTATACGGCTCTACCCGTGCCTAATTTTATTAGTGCTCAGGCTACGAATATAAAGGCCGGGCAAGCATGAAATAAGCACGGGTACCCATTAATATTTAGTCATGCCGTGCCGATAGCCCCGTTTACGCTACACTCGAATTATTGGAACGCCACGGCTAAATGGGTACCCGTGCCCAGCCATTTTACCCATGCCCGGCCTTTGTTTTCGTAGCCTGAGCACTAGTAAATTGAGCCCATAATAGTTACCCATTTTAGCCGTGCCGTGGCCATAAATCGAGTGTAGTGTAAACGGAGCTGATGAATCGAATGTCGCAGGGGGCGCAAGTTCAAAAAAAATTATGGGTTGTGTCCAATGTTCTGGGACCGAATTTGCACTCCGCTGCTACTGATTTTCATTACAGATATACTGATATAATTATGGAAATCACAAAAATAGACCAATAGATATTAAAGCAGTTTTCTGACACGGAGTAGATAATAAAAGAGAAATCTTGCGTCAGTACAACGACACTGCAATAAAACTAACAATGCGTGTTTTGGCTATATATAATTGACTTATGAGTCATAACTCATATGACTATGAGTCATATGATTGGTGACTACTGACTAGCAGGACCGACTAAAGAATTTTGGGCGCCCGAGGCCAAATTCTCGTTAGGTGCCCCAAAACCATTGCAAAAAACGCCATAGTAAAGGCTCTGTTACACCGTGCATTTTTTCTTGCAACTTGCAAATGAATGCAATTCTGCTTTAAAGAGATGTAAATTAAATAGGAGTCTTCAAAATGTTATTTTAAGAAAGTATAATAATCACAAAGTTCGGTAGTTAACAAATTCACATTTCTCAAAAGAAGAATTGCATTGCACGTTGCAAGAAAAATTGCACCTTCTAACACAGCCTTAAGTTCATGTAAATTTGAACTGTTGTAATGCTGTAATGCAAAATTTTGAAATTTTGGAGTGAAGCAAATGCGATTTCTGGCGTTTTGGGGATGAAATTGTTGCAATGTCGAATATATATTTGCATTACCTGAACTATAAATAACCCAAAACTTTTTCTGAAAGATGACTATATTTATTTCCAATGATAGAAAAGCATTCTAAAGAGGAAGTTTTGGAGTTTTTTAGTCATGTCATGTCATGGAAAATATATCGATGTTGTAAACAAATGAATCTGTTACGAGCAAATATAGCGATGTTACAAAACAATAAATGTTATTAGTCAATATAACGAAATGTACAAGACTTTGTACGATCCATCCTGACTGCGGTTTCGAGTCTGCAACACACTCCAGAGGCGCCTTCTAGGCTCCTTGCGCAGAGCAATTTTCCGCAATACGATTCCTTGCAGGCAGATCTAACCATCACTTCCAAATTCCTCGTCGTGATCGTAGCATCTCAACCAGCACTCACGACAGTACTTCGTCAAGACAACCAGCCACATGCACGGCCCACGGCGTCTCTCAAACGACTTTAACCCTTTCCGGACTACTTCTGATTTATTGTTTTGTTACATCGATATATCTGCTCATAAAATAGATTTATGAGTTATAACACCGATTTATTTGTTTACAATATACATAAATTGTGCATGACATAAATATATGTGTTTTGAACATTTTGTCCCTAAAAAACTTCACAGGAAGTCGGTCATAGAACATAGCTAATCAAATTATGATTAAATTGAACTTTTTTCAATACATATGTCATTAATAATTAAGATTCAACTGTCTTGTAGGTGTGGTGTGAAAAATATAAAATGGACAGTATCGAATTTCTCATTTCTGGCAGTCATTCTCCTAATCCTGTGAGGTGAGTAGAAAACATTGATAGCTGAATAGTAACTATAGGAAGTATACTAGGAACCGCCGACCACCACCCTTTTTTTAATTTAAGGGTGAGGGTTCCTGTGCACAATTTCCCTGCGTTCAGCAAAGCATTTGGATGCACGCCGCCAAAAGATACGTGCGCAGTGTGGTAAAGAGTTCTATTGCGGTAATTATGAATGGTATTCCTTTATTATTGCTCTGCATAATAATAAAACGAGGTTAGATTATGATTAATTTTTATTTATGTTCAAACGCGAGCAAAATGAGAAATGAAACGGAAAAAGTTGAAAGTCAAATGGGAACGTCTTTGAACGTTTGTGGTCAGAGCAGCATGCACACGAGAAACGTGGGTACACTAGTTCCAGCTCTGTATCTATTATTTTCTCTGTGATAACATATAATTTGGATTTAGAGCGGAATTAATACCCTGCTCGGCGCTTTGCGCCGCTCGAGGCTCGCACGACAAAAAGCACTGTCGAATGGCATTTTTGTTACAAGCAAGCATGCAAGCACGGCGATCAACAACAAGGAAAGTGTGTTGCTGCCCTTCGTAAGACACCGCAGAAATTGATATATTTGTAAAATTTTAATTCAAAAAACTCACTGGTTCACATGTGTGCATTTCTGTTATGCTCTCATTGAAAATACTACTAATTAAGTTAAATCAAGTTTAAATTCTCTTTCTCGCTTATCAAAAACTTTTATCAGCTGTAAAATGGCCATTAAAGGTTATTATTTAAAATAACCATACAAGGTTATTTTATTTATTATTATCATTATTACAACTTTATTTAGTGAGGATAAAACGTAACAGCAAAAGCTGACAAACTTGTGGTCCTCCTAAAATTCTAAAATTACAGACATTATAGACTAAGAATGTACAAATATTAGATATATGTACAAATATTAGATTATTATGCATGTGTAAAGTTAAGTATTAAAAATCATCGTTTCAAAGTTATTAATATGTTTATATGTTAAAAAAAATAAGAACGTAAGACTTTATTAAAAATATTTAATGTTTCATAAAATGCTCATAAAATGTCAGTGTAAAAAAATGTCATGGTGGTCATATTTTCATTGCTTGTAGCTATTTAGATATTTACTTTCTTTTGGGCTCTTGAAATTCTTACGTATCACGAATGTAGCCCACCATATTTGATGGCATGAGTCTTTTATTTAACTAATTACTACAAATTTTTAAACTTTAAAAGTCTTTCAAAATGTCAGACTTTCAAAAACATCGGCTATCGAGATACACTGGCGGTCAAAAAGAACTGCTCAAATGTTGTTATTACCGTGTGTAACGGGAATCGTGACAATCAATATTTTACGGTCAAAAGAACTGCTTAGACACAAAATCTTGAAAAAGGAACAAACATAGGAGAGGACTTCATAGGCATTATGGATAATTCTCTTATTCCAAGCAGTATTTCAATAATGTAATGCAACCTATCACACTTCAAAGATAATCAAGTAATGGTTTCAGGAAAAGGGAGTGACAGAAATGGATTGGCTTGCACGGTCAAAAGACTTTAACCCTATTGAAAATCTGTGGAACAATGTCAAGGCCTAGGGATAGTGCAAGAGATTCATAAAGCGTCCATGATTTATGGTTTGCTGCATAGGATGAATTTCGTTTAACTAAGATTACCACCTTAACAGAAAGTATGCCACGCCGGTGCATGTAAGTCTGTCAAAGGAGGGCAACAAAATATTCATATTTCATATAGTTTAGCATGTAATCTAGTCTTTACTCGTATATGCTGCTAGAGAGACATGCATTTACGCTCACGATAATTTGAGAGCATTTAAACTTATTTTGAGCAGTTCTTTTTGACCGCCAGTGTATATCCAGCGTATATCCGATACTGAGATCTAATTACGTGACGTCAAAAGCTGGGTTGACGCTTTAAGAATAACAATTAGATGTTTACGCTTTAGTTTAGAACTCTTACAATTCAAACGCTATAATTTGAGACACGTGCGATTCTAATACCATGGATTCATCACTTCGCTGGATCGTTAATTTTAAGTTATAAAATGAATTTTCACCCAGCTTATGACGTAACGCATATCAGAGCAAGAATATGCTTATCCAACATGGCGGATGGAAGACAATTCCATTCGAAAATATCTTGAGAAGTAATAAAGTTAACAAAAATCCGTAAACTAATTGTATAAATAATCATGACGTTGTTTTAAAATACCCAAAGATAATTTTTATTGCCGTATCCCTTTAACTGCAGTTAGTTAGACGTTAACTAGTCTTTTATACAACTGGCCCCTGGGAGATTCTCCGTTGATTCCTAATTGAATATGTTTGGTTGCAAGTAGCTACCCGATCAGGAAATTCCCCCCATAAAATTTCGGGCTTTTCATTCTGTTTCTCGTGGTCGTTTCAGCTTCGTGCATGTTTTACACAATTCTCATTAAAACTGTTTGTATGGAACTCCTGGACAGAAAATATTTGGTAAGTAAATAATAAGAACTTACTGACTGAGAGTGAGGTCTGTACGGTAAAATATCAAACCGAGGTCGTGCTGTATTGACCGAGCGAATAGCGAGGTCAATACACCAAGACCGAGGTTTGATATTTTACCGTACAGACCGAACAGTCGAAGTTAGTAAGTTTTTTATTATATGGCATATTTCATGCAGACATTGTAATGATTAATTCTTTATGAGTAATTTTAATGATCAATCTCATCCGGGCACACGACACCAAAACATCGGCCTAAAGTGAAAAAAACCGCTCTATTTTGTAAAATATAAATTTATTATTTTTATTTCAAATTCATTATTTTCCGTTTAAGAATTTAATCTGTTTTTCAGTTTAAATTTAATTAGTTTTTGCCGTGAGTTTTGCCTTGTTTTCACAGGGCAATAAGAATTGCGTATTGCCCGTGGGCAATACGGGGAAATCCGGACCTGTCAGCAGCCAATCAAATTGCAGAATTAACCAAAACAAGTGCTTGCCATATAATAATATTGCTTATTTGTTTCATACTATATCTACTCCTTACATATAGGTATCTTTTGGGCAACAAGCAAAACTTCCAGGAATACTGTGTTATACCACTTATATCGTAAAAATCTATTGCCTATTTTGCCTATGGCCTATGTGTGTCTGTGTCATTATATCCACCTGTAATAATAATAGAGATTAAATTCGCGTGTAACAAGGCGGAATTTCGTTTTAGATTAATCAGCTATAGTTTGTTAAGATTTTCAGTAACCCAATAAAGATGCATGAATTTTGACTACTTCCAGTAAAACGGTACATTATTTACTGTTTCGCATGAAGTATTACAAATGTAGACACTCTGATTGGTTTTGCCTGAAAAATGTAAAAAAAAATTCTTTTATTAATATGCAGTTGTCAGTATATTGAGCTATTAAGTGTGGACTTCCGTTTCTCCTGTAGTGCCTATATAGAATTATTTTGATAATTCTTTTTAAAGCTGTTTGTGCGAAATGGATTTCAGCGAAGAAAATGTTTGGTGAGTATTCATTTTTTCACGATTTAGCTAGTTAATGTAGGAATAGAATAGCGAATAATGCGTCAAAAATCCAGGGAACATCGCAGATATATATAATTATTCGGAATACTATTTTATTTATATCAGTAACGTGAGAACATTGCCACAATTTGTTCTTAAAGTTAGGTAGTTGTAACCGAAGACCTTACGACGCGACAGCTCGACGATGGTCTACAATTCAACGACTCTTCATTACAAAAGTAATGAATGATTTGTGGTGATAACTCATAAGAATTCATACTGTACGGCTTTGTTCTGTGCAAAAGGTCAAATTTAAGCCTGCTTTCCATTTAGTCGTAATTGTCGTGAACAAGTCATTTTCACTGATGAATATACTATAGTCCACATGTTTATAAACTTATGTATATATACGATTTCGGTCATTGTTGTCTGAATATTCACACATCACATCAGCCACCATGACAATCAACACTCACGAATCCACCAGGAATTTACTATGTTTACACTATTCTCATACCGTATTTGCATGGTCACGAGATCAAAATTATCCATGTCATATCCAAGTCAAACCGAGCCAAGTATGATTGCATGATTTCCTTAACGCGATGTGCCAAATGAAAAGTTCTGGGGACCGTAAACAACTTAAACTAATGTCGTCACCATGTGAATCAGTCATGTAAAGGGGCTCTTACATGCAGGACCGTATAGCTATAGAAGCTCAATTGTTGGGGATATATTCCCGACCGAATTCTTTCGATAACGATTGTTTTTACTTTTATTCAAACATAACTCATAAGTATATGATTTGTTCTCCGGCTCCAATTATATACTAGTAGCTACGAATTAATTTGTTTTAATTCGGTTTTCATATGTCGGATTTCTCATAACAACGAATTACAAAGAATTATGGCATGCCAGTGAAATGCAGACGAATTATGACGAATTGTGTCATATGAAATCAGCTTTTAGACTGGCATTATATTTTATCAAAATACTCCATTTTACTAGTTCCAAGCATTAATAATTCACTAATGAAATTTCATGTGGCTTTTTTGTTAGTTTAAATTGACGCGGCATCGTCGATCTGTTGTACATCTTAAGCCTGTTTTCCACAAGGCGAATTTGTTCGCGCGAACTGATAAAAAGTAGGAACGATTCTACATTTTCGCGGTGAATTCTTTTGCAAGCCAATCACATCGCCGGATTTTGGATATCGCCTCGCTCTGGCGAATGGATTCGTCTAGTGGAAAACGGGCTGTAAAGGTCCCTTATTTCGAACAAGTTCGCATGTGTTTAGTCTAGCAGCAAATAATACCACCCGATATCCATGCAATCTTAAATAGGAATGCGTTGCCCGTGATTTGTAATGGACGTTTTACGAAGGAAATTAACCCTTACAATAACTTGATGTAAACTATAGCAAGACTGCTAATTTTTTTACGAGCAAATAATGTATAGCTAAATTTATAAAATATAAGCATCACCTTGCACTTTTGGTCCTGAAGAATGCTAAGTATGCAGTTCAAGTACCTTTTTTGAAAATATTTGTAGGCCTTAATCCTTTCATCAGTACTTAGTATACACGTTTAGTATACACTTTTACGGTCAATTAATGTATGCATAAGGCAACATAAAATTAAATATAAGAATAAGAATGAATATATAGAACTTGAACGTTTGAACGTATGAACGAACGCAGAAAACAAGATGAAGACTGAATACGTAGACACAATTTGTCGATTGGAATGACACTTTTATATTTTTTTATCCACTTTTTTTATTGTCACTTTGCTTATAAGATCCTGTGCTTTAACAAAATAGGATTAACTGCTTTGCACATCGCTTCTGCTCATAACAATGTGTGGGCCATCTTGACTAAAGTTTTCTGAATTTCGCATGCATTGCATGTGCATTTTTCCAAACGTAAACTCTTGTTCATATTCGTTTAGAAAATACTTTTAGTGTAAAATTTGAAGATAGTTTTAGTGTTTGCATGTTGACTGCTTTATAAACCGCGTTTTTTTGTTGCGTGAAAAGACTGGGGCATAACTTGTAGGCTTTCACTGATCACCTAAAGAAATGCATTAACTTTAAATTAGTCATGTTAGCAATTTGTTGTATTTAAATTTTAATTCATGAGATAAGATTGGGTCATTTCCACTTACTAGTGATTTGGCCAGGACCTACAGGCAGTGAGACCATAGATTATTATTTCATCAAAAAAACTCTAATTCCTGTGTACGTTTTGTTGAACATGACTATTACTTTGGTTTTCCAGTTTAATTGACTCTGAAGAACCTGAGGCCAAGCTTAAAATACGAAAGCCTTCCAAAACTCGCTATCTTTCGTTCATATCAATTTTACTGGTATTACTGCTGCTTACTCTGACCGCGGCCTTCATTGTACTGTATATGAAGAAAGGGGTGGATTCTTCATGCAAGTCCGGTAGTGGGATATGTACATCTCCTGGCTGTTTCGCTAGCGCTGCAGGTATGGAAGCAGAACTAAAATGCAAACTACAGGGTTTCCAAAAAAAAAACATTCAACATTTCAAGCCTATAGTTGCTAAATGAAAACGTGATTAACTAATAGAGAATGATCTCATTTTAAAGCTCTTGATTTCTCTTTTCAACGATACGTTTCTTTTTTTCCCTTTTTTCTTTGGTATTTCACACAAGAAATCTACTTACAACTTCCGCACAACCAATGAATTTAAGATGTACCGTAAAAGAACATTTTTCATGTCACATATATGCATAGCTATTCAGAAATTAATGTTTTTCCTTAATACTACCAAACTGTTTAGCAAAATAATATTCTTGTATGTTTGCATATGGTGACATCAATAAGTAATTTAGCTTGTGGGTACACCACGCGAGTATTTAATACTGCAAAGCTTTCGGTCCGTTAACCCGGGCCTTGTTGAGACGTACTTCAAAACAAAGTTTAAATTGCTAATTGCATTTTTGGGAAACCCTGTATATATCGTCCTGTAACGAAGCAAATGTAATTTAACAACCTGAAAAATAAACTTCGTCTCACCTAACTTTCGGTGATTGTTCGGTGATTGTCACTTGGTTTACTGGGTGAAATGTTGATCTCTTTAAACTTGAATACAGAAAAGCAGAGCGCTATTTCTGCTTATCATTTATTCATGCGATAGTTCACGAGTTGATTTGAAATCATCGTCGCATCATGAGGCGTCTCGGCAAAACTCGGGAAGTTATGCCCCAGGTGCCAGTTGTATGAAAGCCGGATATCGCTATCAACCGTGTTTTTTCAATCGCTTTAAAATCGCCCGTTTTTTGGTATAACTTTGATTAAATCTTACTATTCCTAAATCGCGGATCCTCTTATTTAATAATGGTTGGTTCCAAAGCAGAAACTCCATTGCTTTTCAAACTTTTTAGAACCGTTAAAAATCACTATCCGGAGATAGCGCTATGCGGCTTTCATACAACCCACCACTGGAGTTAATTTTTCCGTTCTTCCAAACAACAGAATAAAGGGTGAAAATTTTCTATTTAAAATTTACATTTGAGTGAAAAACAAACGTGTCTGCGCATGAAAATAATAGAATTCCTTAATATATTCAAGTAAGTCATGCTAGAAACAAATGTTCAGTTTTGTCGATGATCTGGCTTCTGATTTGCTGATTTATATGCAGATCAACTGGCAGTTGCACGTCTAGGAAGGATGTCTAAAAATCCAACACTCCCCCCTCCCCTTGGTCACCTTCCTTATTTTGAGACTTGGGTCTTGCAGTCTTGCTATAAACTGCCACGAAAAATATATGTTTAGGCATCGTAGAAAAGCTTGATCAATCCACCAAGCCATGTGATGATTTTTATCAGTACAGCTGTGGAGGATTCCTAAAAAGAACTCGTTTAAGAAAAAATGAATTTCTAAAAGATTCGTTTATCGAAGGGAAAGAATTCGTCGAGCAAGCTCTTAAGAGAATTTTCGAGGATGAGGGATTGATGTCCAATTACTCTAAGGTAGAACAAAAATCACGATTTATTCTGATTTTAAAATTTCAAGGGAGCAGACTTAAATGTAGGAGCTGTGTGACCTCGTGCGCATCTTTTCTGCGCATATAGAAACTTGAAAACTGCAGCCTGTAGATATCAAGTTTCATATCAAAGATGGCGGCGCCGTGTGTGGGAGCGCATGGCGGCAGACGCGACAATTCAGGAGGGAAACGAAAATATAGTGGTTCGATAAGCTCACAAAAAAGCTGGAATAGTGCGAACAAACGCATATATTTATCATTCAAGATATTTGAAGCATGGAGAGATGCGAAAAGCGACGCAGGGTACGAAAAATGTAGCCATAGCGACTTTGCTGCTCATCTTCTGTCCTTGGAATAGCAGAGGGTAAGTTAATAATTTGAAACAATTCGATTAAAGGTAAAGCATGGCTATTAAAAAGGATGATGATAGCAGTTTGGAGGATGTTATGAATGGTGTTTTGGTAAATTCTTCCCAACAATTTTTAGGTAAAAAGTGTATGTTTTTCCTTGTACAGATCGCATGAAGCTACACAGTCGGCCATTGAAGACATGAATGATGAAAGAACTATAGAGAAAAGAGGTGAAATATAAGGTAAGAAATATAATGTTGTTTAAGCTTAAGCTCGTTTGTTTTATCCTATTTCATATCCTGTTCCGTATGCTTTTATTATTTGCTTCTTTATCAGTGAAGACAACACGTCTGATTTTGATAATGTCTGCTCTCTGGATCTGCTTCTGTCAGTGTTCCAATCCAGATGCCAGGTACCTGGGTGTATTGTGCAAGCAGCTGTCTCTATCCTGTTGTCCGGAAGTGATTATGCCAAAGTTGAACGGACGGCAAGATTCCTTAATCCTGCATCAAAGAATAACTTTGATCATAATTGTAGCTACTATGATTCCTTGTGGGTGTGATAGACATAAAATGGTACATATATGTATATGTATAATATACATGACAAAAATAATTTACAAAGTGTAAAATGTTAAAGGATGATAAATTGCCTCTGCTATATGGCTATATAAATTCTACCTTAACATCCTTGTGCTCTTTTTCTCTCTGACTTTCCTCGGATTTCATGGGTTTGTGACTCAAACGAAAACCTTGCGCTCCGCTGCTTGATTTAGCACGCGTGTTCGTGCTGCTGGTCTGCTTCTGTCGTCTCGCTCTCTGTCGGGATTTTTTGCTATTTCCTATATTGTCAGTTTGAAAGGCCTTCTAGTCAAAAGAAAAATATTTTCTATGGAATTACCGTATTCTTGCAAAGTTTGGCACGGGTACCGCATTTACACTCGCTCGAACACAATGAATTATTCCCTTTGCATGGCCATCCTCTATTTCCTTTTCTCTTGGTTCTACACGAGCTTTTGCTATCACAACGGTTTGCCTATGAACGTAAAATTATAATAAATTCAAAATTAAGACCCGGTTTACACGATGCCGTTTTCATTTGAAAACGGTATTAAATTATGCAGTTTCGGCCTTGCCTTTGCATGATACCGGCAAAATTGAAACGGAAACGGCACAAAACGGTAAGATTGGTAAGATTGTAGCCTGGGAGAATGGTAAGATTATGACTAAATGACTTCTTAGTAATTAATCCACTCCATGTAAAATTACCAGGCTGTCGCTCGGTCTTCTCTGTCTACTATGCTCGGTCTGCTCTTTTCGGTGTCAGGTTTTTTTGGCAACGATATTCTTTTTAAAAATCGTATCGAAAAAGAAATGCCACATGATAAACAATTATACACTGTAAATTCAAAAGAGTCGTTTTGACCAGGGCGAGTCATTTCAACACCTTTATTCAAAATGTCATTTTTACTCCTCTAATGTGTCGTTTCGACTCTAATAGTCGTTTTAACTCCGACATTGGGTTAAAATGACAATTCGGAGGACTCGTTTAGTTCTTTTGAAGGGTCACAAGACTCTCGCAAGAGTCAATAGACTCTTAAGTAGAGTTCGCATGGAGTCATGTGACTCGTTCTTGGAGCCAGATGACTCTTTGTTGGAGTGGTGGAACTCTTTCTTAGAGTCATTCTGGCTTTTATAACAGCCACTTATACATAAAACAAATAATTTGCATGTTTAAAATATTAAATTGAAGTCATTAGGCATGTTACATGTATTACAAATCCTTTGTATTTGAAGCAAATAACCAGTCAACACATTAAAAAAATACTCAATTATTATGACACAAATACACTTGATATTAGTTGTTATCGTTTCTTCATGTATCGAGAAAGTCTTATAAATTTGTTAAGTTGCTTATATGTGTATGTTTGTGTCTGTCTATTTGTAAGTTAGTTGTGGAACCCCGTTATTGGAGACATATCTCTGTGTGGTGATTCCAGCCATTGCATGTGTGTAGTTCATTTGTAGTTTATGTGTAGTTCATTCTAACTTTTTAACATGGCAAATTTATAAAATAAAATAAATATAAAAAAATATATTACGCTGCATGTATATAGGTTTTATATCTCTTGAAAATGTCAGCTGGAACAGGATATGCACACATAAAAATATATTATACATAAATCCATTTTAATAGTTCTGACTCATGCTGGTAAGTATATGCTGATATCAAAAATGACAAATAAGCAACAAACGTTCTGATTGGCTAAGACAGAAAGTTTGAATTTCAATGAGAACGTCAGCAATTTAACTGTCATTTCGTAAACCTTTTTGTAAAAGCGTTTCATAAACTTTGTGCAAAGTAATTAAAACGGGAAGAAACAAGATATATGAAGCATGACAGATAGCAAAGATGAACAGGGATACAATCAAGACCGAAAGCCGTGTAAGAGAAATAATTCATAATCTGCATGCAAGCTTATAAGTGTTTTCAAAGGGTGCGTGTTTACTATGTTTCTTTCGTATTTGCTTCGCAGTAAGAATGAGCTGTATTTGTATAATTTTCAGCTTTGTATGCCGTTTATTTGTTTAATGTTCAGCTTTTTGTGCAAACGGATAAACCTGGGAAAGGCTATTACACCTTTGCCTTAACTTCAAAAAGTGTTTTTGAAAGTGTAATTTGAATTTTGATATAAAAAATACACACTATGTCTATGAAGTATAAAACGTTTAGCCGTCGACTCTAATTACTGAATAAAATAACATTTGAGGCTTTTTCTTTGTCTCTGAAGTTTTGTACTGTTTTAATCGTTTGAAACTTCGATTTTAAACCATTACTTAATTAATTGCTGCTAACATATGGCCATTTACCATATTTTAATTTTAAAAATGTATATCCAACCCATTTTTTAAAGACACCGGACATTTGACAGATGGCCTGTTGGCCGATATTTTAAAGCCTGCATGCTTATATATAGATATTTATTATATAATAATTTCTCTTCAAAGAAACATATTTGCGGGATGCATGTATGGTATGCTGTAATACTCACTGCATATACATTATTAAACATCGTTTACTCAAACTCTGCTTTTGTATTATATGCAACCTTCATGAAACTAATATTGGTGTACAGTACTATAGTAAAATTGATGCCACAGAATAGTCGTAATGACCTCAAATAAGAGTAAAATCGATGTCAAAGAGGAGTGGAAATGACTCCAAATAAGAGCAAAAACGATGCTAAAGAAGAGTTCAAATGACCCCAAATAAGAGTACATTGATGCCAAGGAAGAGTTGAAATGACTCTAAATGAGAGTAAAATCGATGCTAAAGAAGAGTCGAATGACTCCAAATAAGAGTAATATTGATGCTAAAAGAAGAGTCGAATGACTCCAAATAAGAGTAATATTGATGCCACAGAATAGCCGTAATGACCCCAAATAAGAGTAAAATCGATGCTAAAGAAGAGTCGAATGACTCCAAATAAGAGTAATATTGATGCCACAGAATAGTCGTAATGACCCCAAATAAGAGTAAAATCGATGACAAAAAGGAGTCGAAATGACTCCAAATAAGAGTGAAATTGATGCCAAAGGAGAGTCAAAAATCAAAATGACTCTTTTAAAACGACACTTTTGAGGAGTTAATTTGCATTTTAACTGTTGCAAGAGTCATTTTGAAACGACTCCATGGGTAGTCAAAATGACTCTAGTTAAAGGGTTAAAATGACTCTTTACAGGTGTCAACCCAAAATGAGTCAAAATGACTCTCTTCAAGGAGTCGTCCTGGGGTCAAGAAAACGACTCCTTTGAAGGAGTCAAAATGACTCTTTTGAATTAACAGTGTAATGCTGTGACTGCATCGTGTAAAAGCGGAACATTTTCGAACCTCTCAATTCAGTTTTGCACCGTTTTCAAATTATGCCGGCATCGTGTAAACGGAGTCTAAAAATCTTGCTTTCTTATATGCAAATATATGGAAATTTACCATATAGATTCCCCTAATATTGTTTCGCTTCACTCATCCTTATGGCGGCATTTGTTCCGAACGATTTCCGACAGTTTCCGATCTTTTTGTTATGCGATCTTTTGATCTTCCGATGTTATGCGCAGAAAAGATGCGCACGAGGTGACACAGCTCCTAATCCTAATGTCTATCTAATCGATCCTGAATATTTTTTCTCAAAAAAATATATAAAGAACGCGAGAATTAATCGAAAAGTGATATTAAGTGAAAAAGGAAATCAATCATTAGAATGATTTCCATTGCAATTACGCGTTTTTAATTTTCAAAAGAGGCAACTTTTGAAACTTTATTTAGGCAACAAATAGGGACTTTCAAAAAATTGAGTACTAAACTTAGGAGATTGTGTTTGGCTGCGAAATATTGTAAAGTACGGAAAATATAGCCATGCAAAGTTGGCAATTTTATATACTTTTTTACTGATTTAGCTACATGCACGCTTCCGGCCGTAATAAAAAGGTGTACAAAATTGCCAACTTCGCATGGTTATATTTTCCGTATAACTTAACATTTTTCAACCAACTAACTTCAATATGCTCTTTTTTACTGTGATGGTTCATTTCCTTCTTGTTGCCTAGTTCGTAAGTTTGTCAAATACTAAAAGTTTATAATTATATAAACTTCGCCGTCCCAGTCCAGCAATTTGAATGCAAGCTTACATTAAATAAAGTAATCCAGTTGATTTGTGAAATCTGTTCTGAGGTGCAATGAGGTGCAGTTTTAGTTGAGTTTAAATTATATATATATATATATATATATATATATATATATATATATATATATATATATATATATATATATATATATATATATATATATATATATATATTTATATATATTGTCCAACTACAAAAAGGAGTGAGTGAGAAAACAGCGCGGTCTAATTTGTACATCAACAAATTTATTGTTAAATTTCTGTTTTGGAGAGGTGTTTTTCAGAATTTGACCTTTTAAAGATTAAAAACAACATAAAGCGAAAAAAATTCCGTTCGAAGGAAAAATTTCGCGTAGTGGAAAACCACCCTATAAGTATATGTCTGTATATCAATTCTTTCCTCAACCAAATATAGGATCAAAATTCAGCTGTCTATAAAGCCTTCGTATTTTACAAATCGTGTATGGATGAAAATTACATTAGTAATGCTGGAATGAAGCCAATTCTTGATATGATAGAAAAGTATGGCTCGTGGAACATCACGAACGAAGATTGGAGTGAGGATTCATGGTACCTTGAAAGAACTTTGGCTAGAATGAAAGTCGATCTTTCAACAGTCACATTTGTAGATGCTGCTGTAATACCAAATATTTTTGACATCACTAAACCGAATACTATTTTTGTAAGTAAAATACCATTTCCCCAGTTTATATTTAAACTAAATTTGAATCTGCAAAAATTTCAGCACCGCTAGAAAGTACAGTGCTGTCCAGAAATAACCTAACACTGCGGTTAGGTTGCAGCTAGATTCCGGAAACCGCAGACGACCGCAAGGGAAAAATACTTTCAAAGTGGCCGTTCGCTTCCAAACGAATTGTTTTAAACAGCTGAGACCGACAACAGAATAACCAAATCGAAGGCCGAGGTTTCACCTCCGTCTTCCCGCGTTTCGACCTCCGTCTCTTCTTTGTTCAACCGCGATCCGACCGAGGTTTGACCTAGGTTAACCGCGGTTTTGTTAGGTTATTTCTGGACAGTACTGTATAGTAAAATATTCAGTAAAATATTGGGAAATATTTGGAAAGTTTTTTACAAGTTATTAGTGACGTTCGAAAAAGTCTTAGCATCTTTACCAGTTCCCTCTCCCGCGTAATTAGGTTTCTATAGTTACAGTGCTGAGGAACACTCCTTCGATTTGTTAATGCTTTAATTATTTTCAACTATGTTTCGGAATCAATAATTCCGGTTTTGTTTTCGATACGTGTATTTATTTCATCCAGTCAGCTAGTGTAGTATTAGATCAGTGGTATGACATATAGTCAAGCAACTGCGCGTTGTTTTCTAAGTCATTATGTTTCTGCTACTTTTGTCTCAGGTTGCAAAAGCAGGTCAGAATTTAGGTACTCAGGGCAAAGGATATTCTTATTACAAATTTCCTCAATCCTTGCGGACTGTTCGGGTAAGTCTCATCATATGGTCTCATACACACAGAACCATTTTACGTACGAAGGCTTTTAGAGGGATAAGGGTGAGTTGACGATTCTCATTACCAGAAATTTGCGACATGATAACTTGCATTTATACTAATTTGCATTTAACTTTCAGCATAATGGCCTTCAACTTTTACTATCAAATACATATAGTAAGTATACAAAAACTAAAAATGCCGTTGCCCTAGACCTTGCTTATGCTGTTTGCCGACCTCTGGGTCAATAGAACAGCCGTTTCCCAACGTTTTAATGATCGAATTACTTACCTTAGGTATTTCTACGTTTGGCCAACTAATTGTAAACAAATGTGTATATAGCCTTCGTATTGTTCAAGTTCCTGATAAGACTGATAATATTTTTTAAAGTGATTGCAGTGAAAATCAAGCCGTACAGAAAAGTTTATACGCAAATACGCAAAGTTTATACGTCAATTCATCAACTACCTGAATCGAGATACTCGAATCAATGTGAGCGATTTTATAAGTTCGTTGACAGAACACGGATAAAACTTTGAGCAATATATTTTTAAATTTGGCAGATTGCAGAAATGCCCAAGCTAAAAAATTTGGTCTCTAAAACGTTTCTAAACAGCTGCTCTACTGATCTAGAGGTCGGCAAACATTAGGCAAGGTCTAATTATAAGGCAACGGCATTTTTAAGTTTTGTATATTTACTATATATATTTTATAGTAAAAGTTGAAGGCTATTATGCTGAAAGTTAAATGCAAATTAGTATACATGCAAATTATCATGTCGCAAATTTCTGGTAATGGAACACGGACAAGCCCAAGTATACTCCTAACCTGGTGTTCATGTACATGAATGATGTTCTTATAATAGTATAAATGAATACTATTTGCTTTCAAATAACCAACACAATAACCAGATTTATCAGAAATGGTTACATCCAAGCGTTAACCGTACGTAAGGAAATGCTATGTTAGGCCTAGGTCAAACGTTTCTTGAAGAGAGAAATATATGCGTGTCATTGTTGTTGCAGTTTCTCACGATGACGAATATACGCAATTTTTGGGGTACTTTCAATTTTCCTAAACGCGTTTAAACAACCATAGCAATGTAAGAAGTATTTTTTAAGAGTCAATAGACCATTTGAACAATAAATTAAGCCCAATATTAAAGACAGCCGCCCTGACAAGGTCTTGCGCTCACAATTTTTTAAAAAAGTACCCCAGATGGTGATACATTCGTTATCGTGAGAAAGGCTAATTAAGGTCCATCGATCAGTCAGTTCAGCCAAGGGACGCACATGTTCCAGATGCGGCGGCAATGATTATTTTGAAATATGCTGGACCTGATCTTAGTACATGCTTAGTACAGCACCAAAACAAGCCATCTCAATTTCTACATATTTGTGGTCTTTTGACAGTCCATAATCTCTAATTAAAATTATTACTCGTGTGTAAATGCAGGTGTATGTAGAAATTCCTTGTTTTTTATCTTTTTGTGTCGCAGGATGTCAATGATCAGACGTGGCGTCCCCTTACCTCTAGATATAAGACGTTTATGTTGACGGTATTCAAATTGCTTGGAGCTAGCGACAACATTCAATTATACAAAGACGTGGAAAGAATTAATCAGTTGGAGCAAGACTTTAATTATGTTAGTATGTATAAATAATTATTTAATTAATTATTTAACCTCGAAAAATATACAGAAAAATTCTGGAAATTTCAATTTTAGGGCCTTCTCATCAGGAATGTTAGTAAGACAGTCATTTTGTCGGGAAAGCCCACCTCGTGATTTCAGGAAAGGCCCTGGGATCGGCCGTTCAAAACACCCACGGGTATTGGGTATTTTGGATAAGCACAATTTATCATAAAATTTTGCCTAATATTTTCGAAATGGCTCAACGGAAAATATTGTACCATTAAAGTATATCGGAATTGTACTATTTCGGAATAATTATAAAATATTCCGCTAATGACATATAATTTAGGAAAAATCCTTTAACCAATCAAAAGTCGGAAAGCGGCTGGCCAATCCCAGGGCCTTTTACCCCAACCCAGAATCAAGGTAAAAGGCCCTGGGAACGAGGTTGCGGGAAAGCCTATCGGTCGAAATGTTGAGACGATTTTGATAAAAAAAAATTTTGAAAAATCCGTTACATCATCTTCTGTTTTTACCAACCAACTTTTCACGTGTGCTTAAAGCTTACTGGCACTTAATGTGGCCCTGTACAAAAAACTGGGTTTTCTTTTATTTTAAAAAATATCAAAATCTTTTTAAGATAATAAAAACATGGAGTTTCTTTTAGCTTTGAATATTCTTGCCTAGCTTTAATATAGCTATGTTTTGATTTATTTTTCCCGAGACTCAAAGAAGTATGATTTTTTGTTTTTTTACGAGTATGATTTAAAAGTTTTCTTGACACAACTCTTGAAAACAAGTTAAGACAACCTTAAAAGGAGTCGTTTTCAATAACTGCACGGTCAGTGATATACCTCCCTGACCTTTTACAGACTTCGTCGCAATAGAAATTACACAATTATATATTAACAATGCAGCAACCGAAAGTAATCTTGTGAAAAATCAACATATCATAGGTTTAGTAAAATGATGAATTTTTATCACATTACACTTTAAATAAATCAATTGTTCTTCAAGAACGAGAAAAACTACACAACGTACGCTAGAAAGAGTATAAAACGCAGAGCAAAGATAAAACCTCAGATTAAAGCTATTGAGATGCCGCGTGGGACTATATGAAATATGAGATATTATTATTTATTTAAAAAAATCCTGGTTTCTGATTGGGTAACACCGTAACAGCTAACTGTTAAATTGTCATATCAACTCGATGGCAAACCAAATATGGACACCGAATCAATATGCAAAAAATTTTAGACGCGTTGGCGCATATTGCTATGAGAACCGCAATCATATTGATTCGCCGACGCAATTTCTAATGACCACGACCGCTTGCGAGGGACTAGGGAATTATTTTGCTTCTTACTACGAATGGATGAGCAATTGTTTTGAATTTTTTGAATTAATAATAAAACAATTCTTGAATTCGTTTTTCGCACAATATGAGGAAATATCAAGCCCTCATTACCGTTATCAACCTCGGAATTCGGCTTCAGTTGATAACGGCAAATTTCGGGCTTGGTAATTATTCATATCGTGATCAATAATTGTTAAATATTTGTCAACATTTTAGATGATTGTTATTCCTAATAAATAGGCCTATATACTTTTAGAATATGATTTTTCCAGTTTCTTATTAATGAAATGATATAGTTCACTGTTTCGTTTAAAACTCAATGCCGTATCACTCTAGTTTCTCTGCCTTTTGGTTGTAATCTTGCAGGTCTAAAAATTTCAATCGCTAAATAAAACAATGACAAGCACTTCGATCATTAAATATTCATAGGAGCATTATTTTGATGGTATCTGCATGTAGCGATGACAAAATATTGTTAAATATTGTTACAGAAAGATAATATAGATATTTTTAGCAATCCCCCCCCCCCATCTTACTTGGCTCCCTCCCCGTCTTACCTGGCTCTCTCTCCATCTTACTTGGCTCTCTCCCCATCTTACTTGCATGGTTCTCCCACCCCCATCTTACTTGGTTTCTTACCAGTCTTACCATGACGTCATGCAGGTATTGCGTTGCCATCTCAAATTAGACCTACTTTTAAATTACCGAGTATGCGTCCGAAATGTTTAATTTCCAATAATTTAAATTATGTAAATATAACGACCAAAATTAATACGAGTTTCACGTTCATTCCTGTAATTCTGCCGTTTACGTCATACTGTCCTACTGACAACTTATTTTTTGACAAAGCCGTTTTTAGTTGCTGGAGTGATTTATCTGGTTAATTCTCTTAACCTGTTTTGAAACCTTGACCGGCAAAAAGTCAGACGATTCGCGAATCACTGAGGGGAGTTTTCCTCACATTAGTTCTGCATAAAAGCGCGCAGACAATGAAAGATTCCGCTTCGTGCGCAAAATTCCGCCTAGTGGAAAACATTCCTTAGATGGACTGTTGACATGCTTGATGCTTATCACTGTAAACATGCTTTTAATATATAATCTTAAGCTTCTTGAAAGACAGCAATAACTAATTATTATCATCCCCCATTGTTTTACAGATGTATGAAGAAGATGTACCTTCTTTTATGAATACAAATGAACTGAAAAAGCACTTAAAAATTATGACGTTGCAAGAATTGAATAATCACACATCGTTTAAGGTATATATTTTTGATCGTAGCTCACGTTTAGTCATTTGGAAAGTGTTCCAAGGTTTTTAAAGGGTTTTTTTATTTACGACGTGTAAGGCAAATTTTCTCAAATAAAAATTGTAACTACTGCTCAAAAACTGCCTAAAACGTCACTAATAATGAAAATTTTAACTTTGAAAAATCTCAGAGCTGACTTAATTATTAAAACATTATAGAAAGATATCATGTAAAATATATAATTACAAACTCATGTATTTATGACTGTTTAACCATTCTATAGTTTAACTGGACTATGTATTTCGAAGAGATTTTTCGTGGTTCCGGCAGATCATTTCACCCCAGCGATAGATTAATGGTGCTAGTCCCGAATAACCTAAAAAATGTGGTTGACTTTATCACGGGAAAGCCTAAAAGGTAAGTGTGTACTTTTACAATTTGTTTGTTTGTTGAAAATTCAACAAATGTATTTGTCACGAAAAGAAACTTTGCTTACACAGATCAACACTCTTTAAGTTCTCGTAATTCAAAAGTGTGAAACCCTAATATAATACTAATTACCTCGACGAAATTTTCCTGGACGGTTTACATGAAGTAAGCTGGGGTAACCATGGTTAGAACTATTCTTGCGTTTATTACAAATAATTTTTCAATTTCCTTTCCTTTATTTAGTCCAAAGGACCTATACTCTTTTATAGAAGTTATCGTTACATTCAGCTTCAGTTAAGAAATACTAAATGCTTCCTAATTTCACATGACGTGAACAAAAAGCGCCTGGAATAATAACACATAGTAACACCCATAATGATCATTACCAATTCATTAAATATTAATGATTATCGTTTTGATTATCATACTATGGATAATTAATGTGGTTTCTCTTTTCAGTTTACTTGCCAGTACTATGATGTGGAATGCTATCCAACGTCTACTACCAACACTGCCTCTCAAGATGAGAAAGGCAGAAAATAATTATAAAGAATATCTTTCACCAACAAATTATAATTCTCATGCCAGATGGAAAACCTGTCTTAGTTTAACCCATCAGCAGTTCACATATGTCGCATCATTACTTTATATGAATGAAAACGTGCCCGAGGAATCTATAAATATGGTAAGGGTTCACGATTGCTTACCGAGGTAGCATCGGCATCGTTGGTCCTAATTGCATTAACACTTAAGGTCTCTGCAAGCAAGTTCGCAAACTTTTTTTATAAAAGTGTTATATATAAAAACAAAAAGGCTCTTGCTCTTCAAGATTAAAAAGCGTAAAAGGAACGATTTATATCTATATAAAGCTTTGAAATTTTTTAAATCAGTAGGCTACGTGCATGTCTATAGTATACATATTTGTTTACAATATTCTGTGTTTGCTGTATGAAGAAGGATGCAGTTTATTTATTTTTGAGCTTGTTATACGTAGTTTTCCAAAGTCATATTGGGCTATGAAAGGCTTTTACACCATCGCTTTAACTTCAAAAAGGTTTTTTAAAACATAAATGTATATTTTAATATAAACACTTGCTTCAAAATCAAATCTTTTACAGTCAACTGCATATATAATCGAAGAATAATTCATGAAGTTCTGTACTTAAAGATTTTGTACTATTTTTATGTTTTTCTGAAGCCTCGAATGTTGAAATTTCAGCAGTTACCCAAGTTGATAGGGTATATAAACACCTGTAGAAAACGGGGGAAATCACCTTCCATGTTGTGACTATATTTTGTACCGACCAAATGATAAAAATATTGAGTGTTATAGCTAATCTAGGCCCAGGAGATTATTTTCTTCGTTGGAAATGGCGAGGGATGCTGCATGCATGTATTTCTAGTTAGTAATTTTTAAGCGTACTTTTATCATCTTTTAGTCATCCAGAATATTGAATTTCAGCAAAATACTTCGATGTTTTTTTGCATAGTGAATCATCGATTTGTGGAAACACCACGTGAATTTAGTATATGCGAAGCTTTCGGTCCATTAACCCGGGTCTTAATCTGTGCAATTAACTTAATTTAAAAAAGTGTAAACGTCACTTGTCATCACGAGTCCCTGGTTTATTTGCTAGAGCTTTAATTGTATGGTAGAACCTTTTAATCAGCAAATTCTTGTTTGTTATGATTAATTCACTGGCGTTTTCAGACCTCAGAATCTCAATGCTGCATAATGCATATTTGTTTAAAAATTTTATAGGCGAAGGAGTTATTTACTGAAATGAAGAAAGAATTTTTGAATGGCTTGAACGAACAAGAATGGTTGGACGACAAAACACGAGCGAGCGCACGCCGCAAGGTCAGTCTATAGAAATATTTGACAAAATTTAACAACATTGATAATTTGCGGTTCAGGAGGGTGGCATATTCATATATTCCTGTTAACAGACTGGAAAGACAATTTCAAAAGAAACTGATCAATCATAAAAAAGCTATGATTTTTACTCGGTGATATTAATGCCGAGGGCTTGTTTTATTCAATAAAAAAATTAAGAGCTCAAATTCCTACTACAACAGACAGTCCGAGAAAATACGATTTTTTACAGCTTATCAAGATAAAAGAAAATTTTGGCTATCTACAATTCATAAAAGATCCCGCGAAGCTGAACAAGTTCTATGAAGAAGTGAGAAGTTTAATTTAAATATTTTCTTATTGGAATAGTCCATGTTTGACTATTCAATAATTTGTTATCTAGGTTAAAGTTAATATATCTCAACTTTTGCAAAACCAGTTAAGCTCGGTGAGGAATACTTTTATGAAGCAGATTCAGCTGTTTGGTAAACTGTATGGCGACAACACGGTCAACACCTATACGTATGTTCAATATTTGTCATCTTGTTATAAAGGTCATTAAATCTGTCATTTTATTATAGTTTTTATCCTGCATTAATATACAGTACACGCGATTGGTCAAAATCAATCGCGTGGTTTCTTGTTGCCTGGCGACAGATCATGGGAAGCATATATAGTTTATTCGCAATATCCCATGAAAATCGTGGTTTGTTCAAAAATAACAACCTGCAGCGAGGCTTGGATCTTCAATCTAGCAATCAATGAACTCAGATTGTATATTAAAAGTGTTAGAGACTTTATGTTCGTGTTTTGTTGACAAATAAACGCACTTGCTGACCATACAATGAACTCGAAATTTCAATATCGCACTCGGCCTACGGCCTCGTGAAATATTCGAATTTCTCGTTCATTGTATTATGGTCAGCGCGAGCGTTTATTTGTGAAAAAAAACATTCACAACAGTCTCTAACCCTTAAATATCCCATGGCCAGAATCTGATTTGCATATCTGCATGATAAGGTATAATTTTATTGCAGCACTATGCAGTATTTAAAGCGTTTTAGATGTAATAAAACGCAAATTCGTATAATTATAATACATTGTTCTCGAGCAATACATTTGTATTGTTGTCCAAATTTGTGTAAATTTATATCTAGGCACTGTTGTCGAGCAATAAATTTGCTCCATGTATACAATGATAATTGGGATGGATTATATGAAGAGTACTAATAAACGTGAAAGATTATATGATGTGGCATCCTAAATAGCATTCATGGTACTTTACCACGTATAAAGCCCCCACATGTGACTTCTTAGGTTTGATTTAATGGGCTAAAATGCGTATGAAATGATAAGGAGTTGCAATTAACAAAACAAATAAATAATAAGTAATACAATACAAATAAATTTACCTGTGTTTCTACGAATCAGTCATTTAATTATTAATTTACCCTGCAAATTTTAGGATCAACTTTAGTATTGTACTCCATAATTTATCTTTATATTGGCTCTAATTGACTCACTCACTGATTATTTGTTCTCAGACTATTTCATCAGATTATTTCACCTCTTGCTGCCAATGCTTTCTACTTTGGTGTAACAAATGAAATTTGTAAGTAACTTTGGGGGGGGGATCCCTCCTTTCTCATTTTAATATTTGATCACTTTTATGCATGGGTATTCCTTTGTTTGCACGAAGAAGTGCAATGTTTTGTCTTTTAGTATAATTCATACATCAATGCTTCACCAGATATCATTATGTTTCTGTCTTTATATAGATATTTTGGCAGGAGTATTACGGCCACCTTTTTATCATAAGGACTCACTAAGGTAAATATAATTTCATGTACTCAACCTCATTTTTTATCCTATACCATGGGGGTTGAGTTAGAAAATAAGCGAGAGAGGCGAATAAGTAAAAAATAAATAACATCTGCTTTAACTCGACCAAAATAACTCAAAGAACAACTATACGAACAATTCGAATTCGTGTTTTGATATATACATGCATAGTGTATGAAATTCATGTATCCAACAACAAGAACCTGCTATCCAGGTAGAGTCGCAGCTCCACGCAAGAATTATTTTCTTTGGCTAAACTTTACAATACATTTCTGTTTCAACCAATAGCATAGCTTTAGAAAGCATAGAAAAGTATTATCCAATTGAACGAAAGCTTCCGAGCCCTGCGACATGATCCAAGACATGCTTTGCGTTTAAGAATATTTTTTTACAAAACAAAGAGCAACTAATTTGCTTGCTGAAGATGCTAAGACATAAAAACGAGAAATGATTGGCAAATTTAAATATAATCATTAAATTCACATTTTTCCATCCACCACTGGCAAGAGCTTCATTCTTACTGGTAATATACAGAGCTCATAATATAACTAGTCTTCTTTGTTATGCGCATGCGCCATTATTAGTTCTTGATTGGCTGAGACAAAAATTTGCATTTTCAAACGTCAATGCACATTAACTGTCATTTTGCAAAATTTTGATGAAAAGTTTATATTTCATAAATATGGGATATATTTATAACTTTTTAATACATTAATTAAAGGAAGAGGGCATTTTACTGTTGAACAAGTTTAACAAGACCAAATTTTCGACCGAATGTAACGTGAATAATGAAGTTGGAAGATTTTCCCTTGGTATCATTTCTACCAGCACAGTTTTAAAAATTCATTCTGCATGCATGTATTTGTAGTCCTCGAGCCGGTGCGGAGCGCCGTGCGAGGGTACTAAATCCGCCCGGAGATTAGGAATTACACCCGGGTATTGTGACAGAACATAGCGGAATCCAAAGTTGTCCAAATTCTATGTCATGGACCGTGGACGTTCAATGGTCATGACACTTGTGCGCACGCGCAAAACTTGAACGAGTAAGGACTGGTGATTCGCAAATTGCTGATTGGCTAAGACAAAATGTTTGTATTTCAATGAAAAATGTCAGCAGTTTAATTATCATTTTGCAAACTATTTTTTTAAAAAAATGCTTCGTAAACAATATGTTATATTATCGTTTAACTCCAGAAAGAGTTCTTGAAAGTGTGATTCGTAGATTTGATATAATAAACATCACTTTGAAGCTTTTATAGAGTCGACTATAATCTCTGCGTGAATTCAATAATCGAAAAAACAACATTCGACGTTTCGTGTTTGGGGATTTAAATTATTTTTGCTGTTTTGAAGGCTTAGCTATAGTGAAGTATTAACCAAGTCTATATGACTATAATTGCATGCAACGTAATGCAGCGTGTAAACGGGTGATTTCATTTCACCTTTATGACTGTGTTTGTTTCCGAAAAATGTGAAATATCAGCAATAATATTGAGGTTTGGCTAGCTGAGGAAAACAATTTGCTTCGTTTGAAATGGTGAGGGGTTGCTGCATGCATGTAATCACTATTTCTAGCATAGTCATACTAACTCAGTTTCTTGATAAAAGACGTCGGGAAGTGTTTTTGTCTATGTTGGGCAGTTGTTATACCACATTAATGATGCGAAGATCTCAAAATATTTTCATATTTGCTTCGTTTATATGCTTGCTTTTATTTTTCGAGTATTCGATCATTTTTGTTTCATTTTCATTTTAGTTAAACTTGTAATCCTCTTGCTTCCAATTTCAGAGCGTTAAATTATGGATCCCTTGGCATGCATGTTACTAGCGCATGAAATAGCACATACTTTGGGCAAGAAAGGTATGATCAAGCTTCCATTGTAGAAGGAAGAGTTGCGCGCTAGAAATTTTAGGTACCCCGGTTAAATGTATATGTCTGTTTAAAGGGTCCGAAGAAGATGGCTAAGAATTTCGTTGTAACTAACCTTCAAGCATTTCATGGCCAGAAAATTCGGACATATTTAACATTCTACTTCCGCCTAAATTTGCATATGGTGTCAAAATAAAGCTTTGTGAGTTTATAGTAAACTGTAATGTGCACAGTACTAAACGCTAAAAATACACCTTTAGGTAGGTCGATTATAATTTGCCTTAATTGCTCGTTGCAGAGCAAGTTAATCTTAATATTTTTATACAGTATTACAAAATGTTTTATCAGTATTCGTCCTGCATTTTCAAAACAAAGTTTTGGTCATTTATCACGTTGAATACCATATAAAACGAGAACCGTAATAGCGTAGAAATAAAATAAAAATGCAGAGCCGACATAAACCTTTGCCAGCAAAATATTACCTCAGGATCTTCAATATGACACGAGTTACAAGAAACAACCAGGGCAAATAGCAAAGATGCAATGATTTTCTTAAATTTTGCAAAATTTAAGAATGCGCAATATAATTTATAGTTCTGCAAACGAATAATATTTGAACAGATATGCAAATTTGCTACGGCAATCTGCATATTCCATGTCCGCAATTTCTGGCCATGTTACGTATACCTTCAAAGTTAAAAAAGTTTAATAATCGATTTGCTATCGCACAATTGTGCGCTGTAGTTGGGGATACATTTACACTCTGTGTAGATAGATAAGACCTTTTAAATTGTCATATACGTATACCGTAAAAGATTGAAAAATGCGGTTAAAAATGAATTTGCTATCGCACAGTGGCGCGCTGTATTGGGGTACGTTTATGTACGCTGTACATTCGATGTTACGCGCTGTGTGGGTATTTCACTTCGCAAGTCAGGCTATCCTACCTATGCTCCACGGCCACTCTGCGGCAAAACCATGCTGGTTATGTGACAGCGCAAAATTGCCCAAAATATGGGAGATTTTTAATTAGTGCTTGGTTCATCTCTAAGGGAGGGGTGGTAAAGTCAATATACCACTTCTGCTATTTTTAGCACTTGTGACAGTCCAGATGGGTAGGGATAAAATGCGTATACGGATTATGGATGGCGGATTGAAAAATGCGGATGAGGGGGTAAAATGCGAATCGGGAGGATAAAATGCGGATGAGGGGTAAAAATGCAAAAAAAACATGTATGCTGAAAGCTGGAACTTTAAAAATATGAATTTATTGCATGCCTTTCTTAAAATTTGTTTATCACCGCAATGGATGCCGCTGTGCCGCATGTGTTTTCGATTTCGTGCAAGAGAGAATCTGCAGATTTGTGAAGACATTAATTTTCCATCGATGTCTGTTTCTTTTTATTATTTCGAGCGAGTTGACTACAAATGGACGTATGACAGTGAAGACATTAATGGCGATAAAAATCCGCTGATAAGACGATGAACTAATGCTTTGCGTGAGTTTCGGTGAAAAAGAAGACGTCATAAAAACAATCATGACCCGTGTGCAAGTTAATATTTTCCGGGGGGTTACAGATGGCATCCTCAGCTCTTTCATGTAGCTTTTTCATATTGGGTTGATTAATTAATTTAGTATTGCTTAAAATTCGATCGCAAATTCCAAGAGGGAGAACGCACATGAATTGGCTGCATCTTTTGTCGGGTGCGACATGCCTGATTTCTCCTTGCTGTTTTGCATTTCTGTCTGATAATTTGGCTTAAAGTTTTGTGATTGTTTTGTTTTGTTCGCATACATTTTATATAAATGACACACTTGATAATTTTACTTATTTTCGTCAGCGAATACTGCTTTGGATGCATGTCAAGGTAATAAACAGCTACTGGCAGGGGTGGATCCAGCACTAGTGCACTAATTTGCATGACACAAGAAAACTGCTCAAAATAAACTTTTAGTTTTGTAATGCAAATTAGTGCACTAGTGCTGGATCCACCCCTGGCTACTGGAATGCATATTTGACATGTGGGCATCATATTATTATATCGTTAATTAAAGACGTATATCAGCGATTTGATCATGAACTTGTGCGCGTTGGTTCAAATTAATTTTTTTGCATTTTATATAAATGACACACTTGATAATTTTACTCATTTTCGTCAGCAAATACTGCTTTGGATGCATGTCAAGGTTATAAACAGCTACTGGAATGCATATGTGACATGTGGGCATCATACTATTATATCGTTAATTAAAGACGTATGTCAGCGATTTGATCATGAACTTGTGCGCGTTGGTTCAAAATAATTAATTGTCGTTTCAAAAGTTGCAAATTTCACTGAAAATATCTCGTAACTTATGAAAGGAGCAGAGAGTTTTCAATAAATCAGCCTTTATGTTTATAAAGCCTTGACGGGCATCCAATATTCAGTATTTCCTGAATACATCAGTTAACGAGCACAACTCTTAGATATCAAGATAGTGCTTTGAACTGTTTAATCGGGCGCTGAAGTGCTAAATTTATATTACCTTTTTCAATACACACTGCTGACTTCGATCTCTACAAACAGGTGGGCAGTTCGACGAAAACGGAAACATCAAACAATGGTGGACAAAAAAATCGCACAAAAATCTCGTGAAAATATCGAAATGTTTCGTTGAACAGTACAGTAAAGTGAAAGTTTTTGGCGTACAGGTTGGGTTTGCCTGTGGTTTTCTTCTTATTTCTTTTTGTATTTCGTTTGCAGTTTTTTTCGTTTGTCGTTTAACATTATGTATACTGCTTCTACAACGACTTCACTTTTACATATCAAAAAATTATATTTCATGTCATAATGGCTACCGAAATAATATGCAGATCGTGCATGGTTTAACTTGCCGGTCGAGCACCAATCTCCACTGCGAGGAAAGTCAAATCACATATGTCTTTAATAATGTCAAGACATTATTATATTATATTATCATATCTTATATCAAATATTCAGACAAATATATAGCCGTTATGGCATGAAAAGTTATATTGTTAAGCAATTGTGCCATTACGGGATGATATAGTAGCTTCGTAACGTATTCTTCTGAGAAACCCTATATATGTTGAGATGATTGTCACAATTATATTTATAGACTCATCATAGACTCATCGCTATTGCTTAATTGTCCAATTAGGTTGACGGCAATTCCACCCTTGCAGAAAATATTGCTGATAATGGAGGATTAAAGTATGCTTATAGGGTAAAGTGTAATATTAGTATCTACATAGCTACCTATGTATAAAAGTGTCCCAGCTTTCATTAGTATAGTTATATAATGCCCCATCATCTCTTTTTTTAGGCATATCAAAATTTTAGGGGAAAATACGGGAATGAGGGAATGTTACCAGCACTTCCATTTACTAATGATCAACTTTTCTTCATTAGTTTTGCACAGGTAACAATTTGCATCAGGCAATTTTGATTTGCCGGGATGCAAGAATTAGCATATGCAACTGCTGATCATGTTGCGCGAAGTCTCACGCAAGCTGCCATCCCAAAATATCAGTGCACAAGTACTCGGTCACATATGGAATCAAATTCCTCCTCCGTATTTATGAGGAGGAAAATCCCTCTCGGACGACAATGCTCCTTCTGCTTACAGTTCCATTGAGGCCGATCGAATATTCACGTAGGCGGCGACTTAGGCCGGATGAATATTTCTTCGGTTGTTTCTCCGAAAAAATTAGGCTCTACTTGCCACTTATGCCGGGATAAGGAATTGCTAAATGCGTTTCTGTGTACAACATGATCCAAAACACGGTATGATCAACGGACTTGACAAAGCTTGAATATGCAAGGCGGTGATCATGACTCTTAAGTCCAAAAAGAACAATACCGCCAATAAGAACAAAACATTTTCCTTCTTTAGACGATGTGTGCAAAATATAGCGACGACATAAATTGGCTGAGAGCGACGGTTTCTATTTATTCTCTTGATCCTGTCAGGTGAGCAATGAATGTTGTCGGCTGAATCTCGTGAAAACCACATTTCACGGTGTCCTTTTAATGTTTCAGGGTGCAGGTCCCTTTGCACAATGTCCCTGCCTTCAGTAGAGCATTTGGATGCACGCCGCCGAATAATACGTGCGCAGTGTGGTAAATTTAGAGGGAAATAATCCTGGAGTGTACTTTATTACGTATTTCAATGATTTTGTAGTTTTCTTTTCTGAAAACAATTCCTGATCACCAGAGCAGGAAATATCAGGAAATTGTGGCAAAACTTGGCAACAGTCTAATGAACAGTCTAATGAGCAGTCTAATGAGGAATAGTCTATAATCGACAAAATTACAGTAACACGGTAGTACGCCAATATAATACGATAACGTAGAACAGAATTTTCGTAGTCTAGTATGAACCTGATTAAGAAAAAACAATTCAATTTTAACCAAAAAGCTTCGGGCACTCTTTTCTTTGTGGGAATCAAAGAAATATGAGAAAGTGTTAGAAATTAAAAAATTTTGGAATGAAGATGTTTTCATCAATAAAATAGGAAATCATGATATGTTTGTATAAACACTTAGTCAATACATGCACCACCGATCTATATATTGACAGGTTAACCTACTATGCATTATATATTAAGGGATAAATTTTTCTGTTCAAAAGTGATCACAATAAGAACTGAGAAGCACTGAAAAAATCATCATTTTCAACCAAAACAGTTTGTAAGGGAAACATCTTACCTAACTCTAATTTAGCGAATTTCCAGATGTTTCAAAAAAAGTCTAAAAGTGCTAAAATAACTTCTATCTCAGTATGAACCAGAGAAACTTGAGAAACCTAAGAGAAAATTGAACCAGTTTTTTCCAGTCCGATGGTTATCTGAAATGTAATTTTCTGATCATTTTTGTTATGGATTAGAGTCAATATTTTTCTCCCTATATTCAGTTTATTTGCGACAGTACGCTAGTTGTAATTTTTAAAAAGATGCGAATATATAAGTTAAGAGCTTATTCGAATTCTAAATTCTAAACGACTGTTTAAAATAACGGTCAGTTCTCCATGATCTTGCAGCTCCATTTAGTCAAAATAGAATATAAAGAACGGATATTGCATTGTAGATAAACATAAAAAAATTTCGATCTAATGTCTTTAGTATTATATAGAAGAACAATAATTTATCGTCCATTTTTCATATGGCGAGGCACCCGGCCCGGTACAGATTTCGACACGCTGAAATAATGTTCTCCTATGTCAGAAATATGTGTCCCCTCACCAACACACAGATTAAAAAAAAAATTTTGAAAAGTTAAACCACAAATGCTGGAATATTTTCAGAAAGTTGACATAAAACACGGTTGTCAATAAGTCAAAATTGTATTTCTAAAAAGATATTGCACGCGCGCACGCAAGAATGAAATTAGTCAAACTATGTAATACGTCATACTTGTCATAACTTTTGGGGTGCGTAGTCCGTGGCTGTAGTTGATGTCTTCTTTCTTAGAGTTGGTTAAAACAACATTCCATGAAGATTATTCAATTATTACAGGTATACCAGGGAGCCACTAAAATATACTATGCTGCCCCGCAATATTATAAGTAGAAATGACCAGACTTAACCTTCTAAGTTTATACACTGGCGGTCTAAAAGAACTGCTCAAAACAAGTTAAAGTGCTCTCAAATGAACGAAACTGTCCCTCTAACAATATAATTATACGAGTAAATATAGACTAGATTTTGTTGACCCTCTTTTGGCCTTACAATTTGACCCTCTTTCGGCCTTACACCAGCGTGGCATACTTTCTGTTAAGGTGGTAATCTTCACGGTGAAAAGAAATCCATCCTATGGACAGTCTTTACAGCAACGAATTATTTAATTTACGCCATAATCGCAGTCGACTCTATATAATCTTTAAAGTGATATTTGGTTTATCAAAACTCCGTATTACACTTTCAAAAACTCTTTTTAAAGTCTAAGCGATGATGTAAAGTCTTAAATCGTTAGTTAACCCTTCGTAAAACGACATACCAAGCTCATATAGTACTTGTGAAATAATGCATTCTAATCTAGTACACTCGCACGGTGCTCCCCACCGGCTCGGGGACAAGGAAATTATAATATATGACTAACAGGGGCTTAATATATAATTGAGTAGGGAACATACTTGGTTCATGGTCCATATGGAAATAATGAGATTGTGCGATCACTCTTGCATATTTCAAATTCAAGTTAACGATCCTTTGTTGCGAGGACGAAAGCCTAAAATGTGTCCCGAGGCGATATAAGATTTATTATTAATATATACCGCTTGTCAAAGTTTGGTGTTCGTAGCGTTTCATTGGTCGAGAGCGAATCACGCGAGAGTGACGAAATTTTGGTGTGACCACCGCGACCCCCTGCAGAGTGAGATAACGTGTTATCCCATGGGAAATAACAACTTTTATCCATTTGAAATGAATGGATATTTCGTTGTTTACCTTGTAGTTTGGTTTTTCTTTGACAAGTGGTATATAATAAAAAACTTATTTACTGAGAACTCAGAAAACATTATGTTTTGTGGGGGTCTCGGGTCCACAAAACATAACGTTTCCTTCGTTCGCAGTAAATAAGTGTTAATTATTATATACCACTTGTCAAAGTTTGGTGTTCGTAGCGTTTCATTGGTCGAGAGCGAATCACGTGAGAGTGACGAAATTTTGATGTCGCCCGCGCGACCCCCAGCAGGGGGAAACAATCACGCCGGGCTAGAACACCCGAAAATTCAGCCATATGTTTGTCGGGGAAATAATTCAAAATGACCGCCAAAATTTCAAAATGGCCGCCAGGGAGGCGGAGCTATAAACCATGAATAATTTATAAATAGGTGCGATGAGGTTCAAAAGGTGATAGCTTAGTATAAACGAAATTTATCTTTGAGGTCCTTTATGTACCTACACACCCTCAAAATTCGCAAAAGTCAATGGCGGGCACACAGAAAAACGAAAAATCCGTGCACACATGTGTGTTCTTCTTGCCGCCCGGTGGAAATAAATTTAAAAATATGGTCAGTTAGTGGCTAGTTTTCAAAAAATCAAAACCATAGAATTTACCAGCTCTGGTTAAAGTTCAATAAAAGATGAGTTCATGCTGATCAAACATTATAATCATTCCATATTGCGAATGATGTGTTCTGACAAAGCTGCATCATGGAAGCGATTCCCAATTGGCGAACTCGCGAGGAAGCGAAAACTTTTGAAAGAAAATTACATTGCAGCTGATGTTAAACGTGCAGAATTGGCAAACGAACTAGATTCTGTTCAACATGACATTGATAAAATGTCGAAAAGGGTGAGTAAATTTATTAGTAAATACTATACTATCAAATTTGTAAAATGCTTAAATATATTGTGCAGCAAATTTGATATAATGCATCAGTGGTATGCGCTGTATTTGTGCAATGTGTACGTACAGTCTATGCATTGTTTAAAAAGTGCTCTCACTGGTTGAAGTATAAGGATGAAAAAATCGTGCCTAATAACTATGTCCCTCTCTAGCCAATATTGACATATATGGAAAATTAATATAATTTCTTTGTGTAGAACTTTTTATATAATTAAATTTGTAGATTGATTGCCATCAAGAGAAGTTAGCTGATCTAAGTCTAAGTGAGAAGGAGTTGTCTGAAAAACGAAGGCGACTCGAACCAAAAACATTTGCAGGCTTTTCAAAAAGGAAGGAAACAATGAGACAGATGACACCATCAAAGTTATGTGCTGACAACTCTGAGAAGCTATGCTTGGAAATACCAGTAAGGTCTGCCCAAAGAAGACGTAAAGAAACATTAGACGCCTCTAAAGTTATTCATGGAAGCAGTGAAGGTAGTTATAGTATCAGTTAAAGTATGAAATATACTTTAGTATATTAGTATAATTACAATATATTCCATTGTCTATTCTGCCTAGTAAATATTTGGTCACTTTTAATTTAGGGGCTTTTTGCATTGGCCTTGGCCAACTGGCCACCCTGTTGGCTCAAACAGGGTCTGAGCAAAGCAGACCCATTAACGCATTGAGTGACATTGCACCCTAATACACCCTACATCTAGCATTTACTCTGTCTAATGCCAGAGTATTTAGTCTGTCTAATGCCAGAAAATTTTACTAGTCGAGGGGAGAGCACTGGCACTTAATGGGTTAACATAAATTTTATTTCTCAAGGAAAGTAGAATAAGGCTGGGTGTCTTAGCTATGAGATCCATTCTGGCTATATATATTGTATCAGCCAGGTTAATTGTGCTAGGCCTGGTTAGAACATTGTGATGTAAACAACCCCTTAGTGTTGGTAATTAAATGTTACTTGCTGATTTTCCTTTTTTCGACATTTACATTCAAACTTAATATCCTTTTCCATTTATAATTTGTCCAGGTGAAAAAGCTGCCCTTGATGGTTTATGGGTGACATTCATCAATGAATGTTCCAGAAAACAACTCCATTCATATGTTGAGGCATCACCCAAAATGCAAAAGATTATTCCAATGGTAGTTAAAACCAAAACTAAAGAGTATGAAGAGAGTCACAGTAACTTGGTAAGAAGCTTGAAAGTCCTTTACACAAAAGGACTTCTCTCAAAGGAAAAATACAAAGCTATATGTCGAAGCATTATTTCAGTACAATGCACAGAATCATCTCCTTCAGTGAGCAGTGCAAAACTTGTATATTATGATAAGCTTATTGCATTTGTTAAGTCTGTCGACATTGACAATATCAAAAACTTTTCTGATGACTTCTGTCAAGGCTTAGAGGCCTTTGAAGATCCAGTCAGTGGGTCTTATAGAGATTTGTGTAGTTACCTTTTAGTATTAGCAGAGTTGTATATCTTAATTGATCAAGCATTAGGGCCTGACTCATTCCTTAGGCATTTTGGAAGTCTCCCAATATATCACTTTAGGATTGCATTAGGGGCTGATGGTGCTCCTTTCGGCAAGGAGGAAGAGGCTACAGCATGGCTTGTCTCTTTCATTAACGCAGCAAAACACATTCAAAGTGAAAATGAAAATTTTATCATATGTGGGGCAAACTGTTCTGAAGGCCACATTGGTATGCCAAGGTATGCTAAAAAGTTAGTGAGTGAAATTTCAGATATAGAAAAGCAATCTTACACTGTTGCTGGTTACTTAGTAAGATTTTCCATAGAACTAATCCCCAGTGACATGAAATGGCTTTCCATTATGTCAGGGGAACTTAATAATGCTGCGTACTATTTTTCTCCGTTTGGGAATGTAAACGAAAGTAACAAAGCTACTACAAATGGGTCTTTAGGCAAAGATTCTGCTTGCACATGGCACCCATGGGATTACAATGAGCGCATTAAATCTGCTGAACTTGTTGCCAATAAAAGGGAGAGCTTAAATCAAAGTAAGCTGTCTGATGCAAACAAACGAAATAAGCTTTTGAATTTCATTAAAGAGCATAATTCTAGACAAGAGCATAAACCCATCTTAGGCAACCTTATTGATAATGGATTTGCAGAGCCACTCCACAACAGTAACAATGGTTGGGGTAACTTACATAATATAATGTTGGAAATTGTTATAGCTAAGTCAAAGATCCCCCCTACTGTCACAGAACTTGATAGTTTACCTAGTGAATGCAAGTTTATTGTTTTTTTAACAATACTGAAAGACACCTTACATGTCACCAGGCTAGTTAAAAAGCTAAGGCACTGGTTTAAGGAAGGTCGAAAGAAGTCTTTCAGTTATCGGTTCACTGGAAAAGAAACAAAACAATTTTGCCAAAAATTTGCATTTATTATGCATTGCCTTAGTGATAAAGATGACCCCCCCGAGGTGAAACAGAAAATTTCAGCCTTGAATTACTGTTGCATACAGCTTCGAGATGCTACTGCCTACTATTCACGTGTTCTCATTAAGGAAGACGAAATTGAAAAATGTAAACAGGCATGTCAATGTTTCTTTAATATATATGCACTTATGTTAAGGTCAGTTACACCAACAGTATGGACAATAGGGTATGCCATACCAACACATTTAGAAATTCTGTATCAGAGATATGCAATGGGTTTAGGCATAAATAGCATGCAGGGAAGGGAGGCGAAGCATGTTCGTCTCTCCCAATTTGCTAAACACTCGACAAAAACTACCCGGTGGGCCATGGTTTTGCGGCATGATTTCATTGCCAATGTTTGGATCCGCAAGCAAGATCCCACTTATACTACCTATACAAAGTATGAGCATTGTTACATACCTAAAGAAATAGCCTTAGATACCTTCTGCTACTGTGGTTTTCCTTTGGAACAACAAGTTAGAGAGTGTTGTATTTGTTCTTCGCCCTTGCATAAAGCAATTACTAGGAGTGCTATATCTGGAGCTTTAGAAAATACACTGATTACAAGTACAGCGTAAAGTTGGCTTTACATGTTGACACCCATATTTTGTTATTAGTATGCATGTTTAAACATAGAAAAAATACTTGAGTTAATACTGGTATAATAATACCATATAGTTGTGGCATTTTTGCCATGTGTTGTCATGCTTCAGAAGAATTTTTATGAAATAACCTAGCAAGAAGTGGTTTAGCAAGGGCATTTGGCAGGGGGGAGTTATATATGACTGTTTTAATAAGATAGTGCACTGGGGCACATTGCAATTTAACCCACCCTACTTTTAGTTCAAGTCTTTATTATAATCAAAAAATCAAATCATATTCCAATGCAACTATATATTACACAATGTTATTTGTTTAAAATGCTGTGCTGTCAACAAATGAACAAAAAAGTATCTAATGCACTATTTTCATTTAAACATCCCACTTAACCATGCGTATAACCGGGTAATCATGTTAAGATTGGGTCCACATAGGATCACAAATAACTGCTGCACACCTTACGAACTGTTCACAAAGTTGGTTCCGAGCATCACGCAACCAAATGTTTAGTTCCTCGAAAGCTCAGGCAAAGACTTATATAGAAAACAAGACAGATAGATTCACATAGTATGTTACAAAATATGTTGAGGGATACCAGAGGCATTCCAAAATCCATAGGACATGATAACCTTGATTTGTTCTTGGGATTTTGAGTATGTCAGGAGCAGTGGTTTCGTTGGTAAAATAATTGCTTTGCAAAAGGAACCGTCCTTCAAACGTTTAAAGAAAAGATCCTCTTCCTGTACAACAGAATTGTTTTTGTTGACGATACGCAATTTCCAAGCATGAGCAAGAGAAACCTCGACACTGTCGACACACCGTGTGCTCCTTGCCAGGGTACCAAAATTTCCCTTCAAAATTGTCAGTTTTAGCAAATCAAAAACCTCCTTAGCCATGTTTCGGGAAAAGCATACTTTCCAAGGACGAGCTAATGATGTTATAGCCTTCATTGTTCTCTTGACAATAATATTCCATCGCAGTAATTCTCTCGATATAATTGGGTACAAGGGAGCAACATAAAACATGCAAGCGTCCTCTCCTTCCCACAAGTATTTCTTTACTACTTCTTTAGATCGAACGAGGACTTCAGAGCATATTTTACCGGCTACATCTCTGTTTTTTGCTTGTTTTATGTAATCATTTGTCAGTTTATGCAAGTCAACAATAAGCGACGCCATATTGATTTCTAGGTTGAAACCCGCACGCGGGCGAACAAGTTTATCCCAGTGGTTTATCCCGAATTAATAATATTAAAAATTAAGTGGCCGAATTTTCGGGTGTTCCAGCCCGGCGTGAATGCATTATTTCATGGGAAATAACAACTTTAATCACGTGCTGCACTCGTGGACATCTGACCTTCAGTTGACATTGGGCTAAGTTGACCTTCGTCCTTTGCAGCGTTTGTTTTTGACAACTGTTAAAAACTAGAATGGAAAGATTTGCCAGCAATACTAGCGACGAAATAGACAGCTTGCTGGTGAAATATCGACAGGTCTCGGGTCCACAAAACATAATGTTTCCTTCGGTCGCAGTAAATAAGTGTTAATTATACACCACTTGTCAAAGTTTAGTTTTCGTAGCGTTTCATTGGCCGAGGGCTGATCACGTGATCTGTCTCGGGTTCAAAAACATGTCAGTTATCCTTGGTCGCGGTAAATAAAAGTTAATTAAAAAGTAGTGAAGTTGTTAAACTAGTGAAAATAAAACAAGTAAAATTATGGCATTTTAAAAAATATTCTTGCTAACAATAACAAGGAAAGTGTGTTGTTGCCCTTCGTAAGACACCGCAGAAATTGATATATTTGTAAAATTTTAATCGATATATTTGTAAAAAACTCACTGGTTCACATGTGTGAATTTCTGTTAGGCTCTCATTGAAAATACTACTAATTAAGTTAAATCAAGTTAAAATTCTCTTTCTCAATAATCTCTTAGACGCTTATCAAAAACCTTTAGCGGCTGTGGGATGGCCGTTTTAAATGTTTATTATTACTATTATTAAAACTTTATTTAGTGAGGATAAAACGTAACAGCAAAAGCTGAGAAACTTGTGGTCCTCCTAAAATTCTAAAATTACAGACATTATAGATTAAGAATGTACAAATATATATTAGATAAATGTACAAATATTAGATAAATGTACAAATAATAGAACATTATGCATGTGTAAAGTTAAGTATTAAAAATCATTATTTCAAAGTTATCAATATGTTTATATGTTGCAAAAAAATAAGAGCGTATGGCTTTACTAAAAATATTTAATGTTTCATAAAAAACTCATAAAATGTCAGTGTAAAAAAATGTCAAGGTCATATTTTCATTGCTTGTAGCTATTTAGATATTTACTTTATTTTGGACTCTTGAAATAGTTACGTATCACGAATGTAGTCCACCATGATTATGTGGTGGCATGAGTCTTTTATTGAACTAATTACTACAAATCTTTAATCTTTGAAAGTCTTTCAAAATTACAGACCTTTAAAAACATCGGTTATCGAGATATATCCGCCATATTGTTTTATAATGAGATCTGATTACGTGACGTCAAAAGCAGCGTTTAAAAAATAACAATTACATGTTTACGCTTTAGTGTAGAACTCTTACAATTCAAACGTTATAATTTGAGACACGTGCGATTCTAATACCATGGAACTATCACTTCGCTGGATCATTAATTTGAAGTTACAAAACGAATTTTCACCCAGCTTATGACGTATAGCATATCAGAGCAAGAATATGCTTATCCAACATGGCGGATGGAAACAATTCCATTCAAAAATATCTTGAGAAGTAATAAAGTTAACAAAAATCCGTAAACTAATTTTATAAGTAATCATGACTTTGTTTTAAAATGCACAAAGATAATATTTATTGCCTTATCCCTTTAAGTACAGTTAGACGTTAACTAGTCTTTTATACAACTGGCCCCTTGGAGATTCTCCGTTGATTCCTAATTGAATATGTTTGGTTGCAAGTAGCTACGCGATCAGGAAATTCCCCCCATGAAATGTCGGGCTTTTCATTTTGTTTCTCGTTGTCGTTTCAGCTTCGTGCATGTTTTACACAATTCTCATTAAAACTGTTTGTATGTATGGAACTCCTGGACAGGAAATATTTGGTAAGTAAATAATATTGTTTATTTGTTTCATACTATATCTACTCCTTACATATAGGTATCTTTTGGGCAACAAGCAAAACTTCCAGGAATACTGTGTTATACCACTTATATCGTAAAAATCTATGGCCTATTTTGCCTATGGCCTATGTGTGTCATTATATCCACCTAGCTGTAATAATAATAGCGATTAAATTCGCGTGTAACAAGGCGGAATTTTGTTTTAGATTAATCAGCTAGTTTGTTTAGATTTTCAGTAAGCCAATAAAGATGCATAAATTTTGACTACTTCCAGTAAAACGGTACATTATTTACCATTTTACATGAAGTATTACAAATGTAGACACTCTGATTGGTTTTGCCTGAAAAATGTAAAAAAAAATTCTTTCATTAATATGCAGTTGTCAGTATATTGAGCTATTAAGTGTGGACTTCCGTTTCTCCTGTAGTGTCTAGAATTATTTCGATAATTCTTTTTAAAGCTGTTTGTGTGAAATGGATTTCAGCGAAGAAAATGTTTGGTGAGTATTCATTTGTTTTACGATTAAGCTTGTTAATAGGAACAAAATAGCGAATAATGCGTCAAAAATCCAGAGAACATCGCAGATATATAATTATTCGGAATACTATTTTATTTATATCAGTAACGTGAGAACATTGCCACAATTTGTTCTTAAAGTTAGGTAGTTGTAACCGAAGACCTTACGACGCGACAGCTCGACGATGCGTCTTCAATTCAACGAATCTTCATTACAAAAGTAATGAATAATTTGTGTTCATAACTCATAAGAGTACACATACTGGACAGCTTTGTTCTCGACAAAAGGTTAAATTTAAGCCTGCTTTCCATTTAGTCGTAATTGTCGTGAACAAGTAATTTTCACTGTTGAATATATTATAGTCCAGATGTAAACTTATGTATTCGATTTCGATCATTGTTGTCTGAATATACACACATCACATCAGCCACCATGACAACACTCATGAATCCACCAGGAATTAACAATGTTTACACTATTCTCTTTATTGTACACATACCGTATTTGCACGACATTTGGTCACGACATCAAAATTATCATCTCATATCCAAGTCAAACCGAGCCAAGTATGATTGCATGATTTCCTTGACACGATCTGCCAAATGAAAAATTCTGGGGACAGAGATGCCGCAAACAACTTAAACTAATGTCGTCACCAATGTGAATCCGATATAGTGTAAAATACTCAGTTTTTACTAGTTCCATGCATTTTATATTAAAATAATTCACTAATGAAATTTCATGTGGCTTCGGTTTAATCGACGTCGCATCGTCGATCTGTCGTACATCTTAAGGCGAATTTATTCACGCGAACTGATAAAATGTAGGAAACGATTCTACTTTTTCGCAGTGAATTCTTTCGCAAGCGAATCACATCGCCGTATTTTGTGGAAAACGGGCTTTAAGTTAAGGTCCCTCATATCGAATAAGTTCGCATGTGTTTAGTCTAGCAGCAAATAATACCACCCGATTTCAATGCAATATTAAATAGGAATGCGTTGCCCGTGATTTTTAATGGACGTTTTACATATGAAATGAACCCTTACAATAACTTGATGTAAACTATAGCAAGACTGCTGATTTTTACGATCAAATATATAGCTAAATTTATAGAAATATTCGTATCAGCTTACAGTATTGGTTCTGAAGAATGCTAAGTATTCAGTTCAAGTACCTTTTTTAAAAATCCTTTCATCAGTACTTAGAATACGTTTAGTACACTTTTACGGTCAAAGGTTTACGGTGTACATATGGCAGCATAAAATTATGAGAATATACAATATACAGACCTTGAACGTTTGAACGTATGAACGAACGCAGAACACAGGATGAAGACTGAACACGTAAACACAATTTTTCGATTGGATGTGTATTTTTTTATTGTGTACTTTTTTATTGTCAACTGAGATCCTATACTTAACAACAATAGCATGAAGTTTGTTTTGCGCATCGCTTCTGCTCATAATAATGTGTGGGCCATCTCGCTAAAATTTCCTGAATTTCGCATGCATGGCATGTTTCGCATTTTTCTGCATGAACATAAACGCTTGTTCATATTCGCTTGAAGAGATTAAAGATGATTTTAGTGTTTGCATGCTTGTTGACCTCATTAAAAAACCGCGTTTTTCTGTTGCGTGAAAAACTGGAGCATGACTTGTAGGCTTTCACTGATCACATAAAGAAATGTATCAAGTTTGAATTAGTCATTTTAACAATTTGTTTTTACAGTGTATTGGAATTTTAATTCACGAGATAAGAACATGGCTATAACTTTATTTTTCTAGTTTGATCGATTCAGAAGAACCTGAGACCAAGCTCAAGACACGAAAGCCTTCCAAGTCTCGCTTTCTTTCGTATATATCAATTTTACTGGTATTACTGCTGCTTACTTTGACCGCAGCCTTCATTGTACTGTATGTGGAGAAGGAGACGGATTCATCATGTGAATCTGGTAGTAGGAGATGTACATCTTCTGGCTGTTTCGCTAGTGCTGCAGGTATGGAAGCAGAACTATACTCTATTTCTTTAAAATGTAAACTATATACAGGGTTTCCCAAAAAATGCAATTAACTTTTCAAGCCTATACGTGATCGAATTAATCGAGAATTATCTCATTTTAAAGCCTGCTCATTTTCTTTTCAACGATACGTTTTAACAATACGTTGAAGTATTTCAGGCAGGAAATAAATGTACTTTCAAGATGCATGGATTCCGGTGAATTCCGGCACAACCGGTGAATTTAAGATGCACGGTAAAAGAACATTTTTTATGTACCATGGGTATTCGGAAATTCATGTTTGTTTTTAATACTACCAAACTGTTTGGCAAAACGTTTAATAACATAACATCATGGTACTGTTAACTGTAGCCGAAAAAGCTTTCTTCAGAGACCTACTTCAAAACAGAAAGTTCGAATTTGGATTTTCGTGTTTTTTGGGGGCACCCTGTAGACAATCATCGCCCTAACGATGAAAATGCAATTTAGCTATACGACAAATACGTTTCGTCTCGCCTTCCTCTCGAGGATTGGTTCGGCGATTATCTCTCCGTTTTTGTGAATTGTCTCCATCACTTAGCGTTTTCAATATCAAGAAGCACAGCGCTATTTCTGCTTATATAGGCTATGTGCACTCGAGCGTCATTTTTGAGCGTTTTCAAAATCGTTTTTATCTGGTTTATAGCGTTGATGCCCTGTCCACACGATCCAAGGAGAATTTTTCCGAATATGTTTTTATTAGCTTTAACTTTTATTGTAAATTGACGGTGTTTAAAACAGTTTTGGCGTGAAAATGAAAATGAAAACGCTCGAAAACTTTACCGTCATGTACGTAGTTCTAGTTTAATCATGCGATAGTTCACCAGTTGATTTGAAATCATCGTAGCATCATGAGGCGTCTCAACAAAACTGAGTTTTTACGCTCCTGGAGTTAGTTGTTCTTCAAAGCAATAGAATAAAACGTGAAAAAAAATCCAAATTCAAATTTACAGTTGGGTGAAAAACAAACGTGTTTCCGCATGAGATAATGTCTTGGTCACTTTCCTTACTTTCAGACTCTCGTTTTTACTATAACTGTCACGAAAAATATATTTTAGGCATCTTAGAAAAGCTTAATCAATCGACAAAGCCATGTGATGATTTTTATCAGTACAGCTGTGGAGGATTCATAAAAAGAACTCATCTAGGAGCAAATGAAACTCTAGCAGATTCGTTTGTCAAAGGCAACGTATTCATTGACCAAGCTCTTAAGAGAATTTTCGAGGATGAGGAATTAATGTTCAATTACTCAAAGGTAACACGAAGAAATATGAGTTTAAATACTTATTTCATGCTTCATGCTTAAACAAGACACGGACTCGTGGTTGAGATCTGGAAACTTGTAGAATAAACATTTAAATCTCCTAAAATAACTTTCGTTCGCCAATGATTGGCAACATGTAAAGAGAAATTTAATATCCACTTAATATAACAAAATATATTATATTAATTGCCGACCAAATATTTCCTTTCCATACGCACGCGGTACGAAACGACCTATAGTATCATAAGGTATCTAGTTCCTAGCTTGGGTCCAAATCCAATTTCGAGGGCATTATGCACTAAGCGACTCTCGGGTAGGTGCACCGGGGGCTTGAGTAAAAACTATGACGCCTCTGAGAGGGTTTTCTCTCAGTTTCAGGATCTCGCCGTTTACTAATTTTTGTGACATTTTTTATTTATTTTTTGGTGTAATGGTTGTTGTATAAACCATAACCATAAATCCATGGGATTACTTTTCTATAAATTATTTGTTTTCCAACGAAGCCTGTGGTGAAATTTTGCAAGTTTTCGGTGCTAAATTTCACAAAATTCACAACATTAGAATTTGCCTAATGGAAAACTTTGTGCGTATTGACTATTTCCTCAACCAAATCTAGGATAAAAATTCAGCCGTCTATAAAGCCTTCGTATTTTACAAGTCCTGTACGAATGAAAATTACATTAGCAATGCTGGAATGAAGCCAATTCTTGATGTGATAGAAAAATATGGCTCGTGGAAGATCACGAACAAAAACTGGAGTGAGGATTCTTGGATTCTTGAAAAAACTTTGGCAAGAATGGAGGTCGATCTTTCAACAGTTACATTTATAGGTGCTGCTGTATTCCCAAATATTTTTGATACCACTAAACCGAATACTATTATTGTAAGTAAAAGATCATTTCTGCAGTTTATATTGAAACAAAATTTAAATCTACAAAAATATCAGTACCTCTAGAAAATATAGTAAAGAAATGTTTAAAATTGTGAGGAATATCTGGAAAGTTTTAAGTTAGTATTACATTCGAAAAAGTCTTCCACGCTTTGAAATCATTAATTCCGGCTTTGTTTTTGATAGGTATAGTTATTCTACCAAGTCAGCTTGTGTAGTGTTAGATCAGTGGTATGACATATAGTTAAGTAACCATTGTTTCTAAATTATTTTGTTTCTGCTATCTTTGTTACAGGTTGGAAAGGGAGGAACTTATCAGAATTTAGCTACTCTGAACAAAATAGATTCTCTTTACAAGTTTCCTCAAACCTTGCGGACTGTTCGGGTAAGTCTCATACACACTGAACCATTTTAAAGTACGACGGTTTTTAGAGGGATAAGGGTGAGTTGACGATTTTGAACACGGCAAGTCAACGCCACATTGCTAGAAACGCAATCAATCATATCATGAAATCATACATATACTCTCCATTTTCTTTCTTAGGCTACGATCACACGGGACCGGACAAATTTACAAACGTGCTCGAATTCGTCCGGTTTAAGTATTCACACGGTGGAAATGAATGAAAATTTGAGCGGTTAAACGTGTTCCCACGAGGAAACGGGACGAATTCGAGCACTGTCCGGTCCCGCATGAACGTATAGTCTTAGGAAAACCAGACTGGGCGCGATGCGGCAACGCGAAGCGAATTTTCAGTTTTCTGAAACATATAAACTAAACTCTGGAAGCAAAATTTGAAGTCTATGGACGCTAGAGCAGTCAAAATAATTTATATTACCGTTAAATAATCAACAAGAATGTAGCGAAGGGTTAAACTTTATTTGCTTTTGCAAAATTAAAACTCCCTTTGAAATATCGCTGCGGAAAATATTTGAAATAATTATTAGACGTTGCCAAATCGCGTCCTATCTATGTGGGCCTTTAGCGCTTTTTCTACTTCAAGCAAACGGTTTCTTGGATAGAACTAATAAGTCTGAAACAAAGAAGTACGCTACGGTTGAAGTGGAAAACAGGCCCTATTCAACAATCATGAGCATTTTCGCTCATTATTATGCGATACTTGGAAATTTCTGTTGATCAGATTTTCGTCACTATAATTATAGAAGAATTGCTACAATAGTATTTTTGGTCTTCTTGACAGTTCTTAATCTTTGAAACTTTAGTTCGTCGTTTTGCACATGTATGTAGACATTCGTTTTTTTATATTTTTGTGTCGCAGGATGTCGATGATCAGACCCGGCGTCCCCTTACCGATAGGTATAAGACGTTTATGTTGACTATATTCAAATTGCTTGGAGCCGGCGACAACATTCAATTACATAATGACGTAGAAAGAATTATTCACTTGGAGCAAGACTTTAATAATGTTAGTATGAATAATTACTGATTTAACCTTCAAAAATGTAAAGAAAAATTCTGGAAATTTAAATTTTAGGGCCTTCTCATCAACTCTCTTGACGGCCTATCGGTCAAAATGATTGATAAGATTTTTTTAAAGAAGCTGTCATATCATCTTCTGTTTTTACCAACCAACTTTTCACGTGTGAAAATCTCTGAGATTAAAGCTAGCGGCCGCATGCATGGGACTATATATGAGATAATATTTGTGAACAATTGAGATAATTGTTATTTCTGATATATAACTTAGCATTAAATGTGGTATAATAACTGCCTAAAATAGACAAAACTCTTTTCGACGTTTCGACCTGAGGGCCTTCGTCGCGAGAGTTACTCTAAACGAGTTACAGCGCTGTCACTCTGCTCTCTGGTCATATTTCTGATATGTAGGTCCTTATACTTTTTAAAATCTGATTTTCCAGTTTTCAGATGATATCTGAATGTATGTATAGTTAAATATTGTTAAAATTACTTAAAGTTAAAGACTGTTGTTAGTGTTTTGTTTACAAATAAAACACTATTATTTATTTATTTATTTATTTATTTATTTTTTTATTTTATTTATTTATTTATTTATTATTTATTTATTTATTTATTTATTTATTTATTTGTTTATTTATTTATTTATTTATTTATTTATTTATTTATTTATTTATTTTATTTATTTTTTTTTATTTATTTATTTACTATTTATTTATTTATTTATTTTTTATTTATTGCGTCTATTTTACAGAATAGATGCAAAATATTGTCACAACACCCCGTCTTACTTGGTTCTCCCACCCCCAACTTACTTGGATTTTAACCTGATGATGACGTCAGGTTTGCGTTGCCATATCAAATTAGACATATACTTTTAAATTACCGATTGACAATCATGATTATATTTTTTATTCAATGATGGTTTGATTTTCATTTATTCAAAAAATTTAAATATAGCGATATATATCGATAATATATTACTATAAAATACTAATCATCCCGGCCAATTTCACGGTTTACGTAAAGTAAGCCGCCCGCCGGGGTAATTATGGTTAGACCTATTCTTGCTTCTATTACAAATAATTCTTCATTAATTTACTTTACTTTACTCAGCCTGAAGGACTTACCATTCTATAGAAGTTAAGAAATACCAAATGCTTCCTAATTTTGCATGTCGCGAACAAAAAGCGCCTGGAATAATTTGATATACAGTATAGCAACTGTACACACAATTATCACTAACAATTAATTGAATATTAATAATTATTATTATCATTATCATACTTGGAATAATTAACGTGTTTTTTTCAGTTTACTAGCCAATACTATGATGTGGAATGCTATCCGGCGTCTACTACCAACACTGCCTTTGACCATGAGAAAGGCAGAAGATAATTTTAAAAAAATGATTTCACCAAAATATCAGTCTGATGGCAGATGGAAAACGTGTCTTGGTTTAACTCATCAGCAGTTCGAATATGTCGCATCATTACTTTATGTGAATGAAAACGTGCCCGAGGAAGCTGTCGATACGGTGAGGGTTCATGATTACCCACCGAGGTAGGATCTCTACAGTTGGGCCAATTTTACATAAATTATGGATCAGTTAAGCCAGGTTTGAAATGTTATTTAGTTTGTTATGAGCGCGGAGTTATACTTCGAGCGTATTTTCATCATCCTTTAGCCAACGAGAATGTTGACTTTCAGCTAAATACTTGAAATTTTGCATGGTGAATTAATGCTGAAATTTAGCATTGTGAATAATTGTATTGTCGATTTGTTGAGACACAACCTGAATTTGTCATATGCGAAGCTTTTCTGTCCAACAAGGGGGAATTTCGTTTTAGACCAATCCGCAAGTTTGTTTACACTTTTATTAACCCGATCAGAATGCATAAATTATCACCTCTTCCGCTAAAATGGTACATTATTTAACATTTTACATAACGTATTAGAATTTTTGGCATTCTGATTGGTTTTGCTCAAAAATAAACAAATTATATGCCGTGTACTTTGAAACGAAATTCCACCTTGTTTTTCGGTCCATTAACCCGGGCCTCCATCTGTGCAATAAACTTTTACAAAGCGCAAACGTCATTTGCTGATATATTTGCTAGCGCTTTAGTTGCCTTGGCGAATCGTTTAACCAGCAAATTAATTCTTTCACATTCGCAAAACAACAGAATTGTTTGGTTTCGATGGAACTGTAGTTTGTTATCATGAATTGAATAGCGTTTTCAGACTTTGAAATCTCAATGCTGCATAATGCATATTGGTTTGAAAATTTTACAGGCGAAAGAGTTATTTACTGAAATAAAGAAAGAATTTTTGAATGGCTTGAACGAGCAAGAATGGTTGGACGAAAAAACACGAGCCAGCGCTCGCCGGAAGGTCAGTATAATGTAGCTTATTTCCACGGCACTTTTTTTTTGACAGAGAGACATTTGATATTTAAGGATTAATGCAGTCTGTGAGTGCATTATCGGGTTTTACATGCACGAGTTCACGAACAAGGAACGAGAACTTCGAGTTCCTTGTTTGTGAACGAGTGCATGTAAAACCCGATAATACACAAACAAAAAGTGCTTTAATGCTTTTAATATTCATTTTGAGTAAACTCGTAAAGACTTTGTATAATTTTTAAACTTAGCTAAACAACACATGCTTATCTTTAAATACTAAAACACCCCAAGCGGTTGCCCGTTTAGTATTTTTCGGTGTGGATTCATTTATAATTACATTAATTTCCTCTTTGGTCTCTTCGCTAAGTTCGGCATTTTTTTTTTGTTGCCGCAATTTTAATAGTGCAATAAATCCTATAACGGCACTGCCGTGGCGTTGTTGTTATATAACATTCACTCACGTGGTGCAAATCGACCAATCAGAACGTAAGTTTACAAAAAATGAATATTAATACCATTTAACAACATTGATATTTGAGGTTGTGGGAGGGGGGAGATATTCATCTATTCCTGCATGTTAACAGGCTGGAAAGACAGTTTCAAAAGAAACTGATCAATCATGAAAAGGCTAGGATTGAAAAATTGAAAAATATATTAAAATGAAAATTGAAAAATATATTAAAATATGTTGACGGCTTCTTTTACTCAATAAAAAAGTAAGAGCTGAAAATCCTACTACAACTGACAGTCCTAATAAATCCGACTTTTTACAGCTTATCAAGATGAAAGAATATGTTGGCTATCCACGATTCATAAAAGATCCCTCGAAGCTGAACAAGTTCTATGAAGATGTGAGAAGTTTAATTTAAGTCTTTTTTATCCGAATAGTCCTTATGTGACTATGCAATAATTTGTTATCTAGGTTAAAGTTGATATTTCTCAACTTTTACAAAACCAGTTAAGTTCGGTAAGGAATTCTTTCATAAAGAAGATTCAGTTGTTTGGCAAACTGTTTGGCGACTACAAGTATACGTATGTTTAATATTTGTTTGTTGGGGGTGAATTCTAATCTGTTCTTTTGCCATAAAAGTTTTATCCTGCAATATCGCATGGCCGGAAATTGCGAACATGAAAATTTCAGATTACTTAAAATTATTTGATAAAAATTATTTAAAACACAAGAAGTAGCAACTCAAGTCGCTCAATAAATTTATTGTCGACCAATTATCATTCACTGACTATTTGTTCTTAGACCACTTCAGATTCTTCCAGTCCTTGCTACTAATACTGTTTACCTTGGTATAACAAATGAAATTTGTAAGTAACTTTGGAAGGAGATCCATCCTCTCACATATTCCTTTGTTTGCACGAAGAAATTCAATGTTTTGCTTTTTAGTTATAATTCATACATCAATTTTCAACAGCTATCACTATATTTCTGTGTTTTTAGCTATTTTGGCAGGAGTATTACGGCCACCTTTGTATCACAAGGACGCACTGAGGTAAATAAATCATTCATCATCCTATACCATCATGCAGGGTTGAGTTCGAGAAAATATAAATAAAAAAATATATATACCACCTATATTCCACACAGCTTTAACTCAACAAAGATACCACTCTATATATATATACATTTTTGAATATATCAAATTTTCGGATTTTGAATATATCAAAGTTTAAGGTATTTAAACGTTCCATATATTCAAAATTCGCAACCATGATATAGGCGCTTTGAAATAGACAAAAACCTTTTCGACGCATGGGCTTCCATCTAGTGGGTATAGGTCGAAACGTCGGGAAGTGTTTTTTCTATTTTAGGCAGTTGTTATACTACAATAGTATAATTACAAAAGTGATTATTGAAAATTCTGGCATCTGATTGGTTACCTCGGATTATTGCGCGATAATCACCTAAACGATTTTTCAGAATGACCGCGAGTTGTTTTTGTTAAAGACGAGAGAGACCAGAGAGACCTAGCCTCCTCCAAAGGCATCTCTTATGTATTTATATTAGGCATTTATATTTGGCATGGGTTAGCTGTGTCGGGGAAGGCGAGGAAAAAAGTGGGAGAGATCTCCAGCATTTTTTTTTCACTCCCCGACACAGCTAACCCAAGCCAAATATAAATGCCTAATATAAATACAAAAGAGATGCCTGCGGAGGAGGCTACGAGAGAGACGTTATTTTAACGAAAATACTGTAACTAACAACCTCGTTGTGCGGTGTGCTGTCTGAATATCGAACAATATTTAGGTGCACAAGCGCTTCTATACTTTTAAATCTATATACTCAGAAAGATTACTTAAGTTTTATGTTCAAAAGCTTTATATTGAAAAGAGTGAACTTGTTAATGATGCGAAGAGCTCGAGAATTCGATCATTTTTGCCTCCTATATAGTTGCGTCTTATTTACATTAATACATTGGAAAGGTACCGGTGGAAATCTATTGTTAAACTCGAAATCCTCTTGCTTCCAATTTCAGAGCGTTAAATTATGGATCCCTTGGCATGTTAGTAGGCCATGAAATAGCACATGCTTTGGGCGATAAAGGTATGGTCAAGCTTCCATAGTAGAAGGAAGAGATGAGATCTAAAAACCGTTTTCTCGACTCATTAGGGACCTTAAACATGTAGGACGGCAACACGACGACGACGTGATTGGAATACTCCTTTAGATTAATGTTATGATAAAGCGTTGTTCTATGTTATCAGCTGTACCATTTTACTGAGATATAAGGCCTCGAAAACATTGTTTTTACGTTTACAATCTATAGAGCCTAATTCGAGGTAGCGCACACTGGGTCCTGAAATGCAGACGTTCTACATAGGACGTAATAAGCAACGTTTTGCCGTTGTAAACAGAACGTAGATCACGTCTAAAACTCCCATGGGTATTTAATAATTCATTTCTTTTCAATGAAGCATTGTATTGATAGCTGCCGTCGTCGTGTTTCCGTCCTACATGCTGAAGGTCCCTATAAACTCATCGTAGAGGTTAACGTTTCAAAATTGTTCCTAGTACCTAGGTAACACACCCTTGGTACCACACCTTTTAGGTGAACACAACTCTTAGATATCAAGATAGTGATTTTGACTTTTTAATCAAGAAAGTAATATAAAGTTATATTACCTTTTCAATACACCCTGGTGACTGAGATCTCTACAAACAGGTGGGCAGTTCGACGAAAACGGAAACATGGATCAATGGTGGACTAAAAAATCGCACGAGAACTTCGTGAAAAGATCGAAGTGTTTCGTTCAACAGTATAGTAAAGTGAAAGTTTTTGGTGAACAGGTTGGATTTGCGTGTTGTCTCCTTCTTATTTTTTTGCATCTCGTTAACAGTTTTTTCGCCTGTCGTTTAACATGCTGCAATGCAAAACTAAATGAATAATGTATACTGCGTCTATAACAACTTCATTTTTACGTATCAGGAAATTATTTAAGTTTTTAACAATACCTTTTTCATGTCATAATGGCTATAGAAATAACATGCAGATCGTCGTTTAACATGCCGGTCGAGCAACAATCTCCATGCACTGCGAGGAAAATTTGAATGACAGAGTTATATCTATCATAAATATTAATATCTCTTGTCAAATACACAAACATTCAAATATCAAGTCGTTACGACATGAAAAGGCATATTGTTAAGCAATAGACACTTTCCGAATTTGTTCTTGGGCAATGAGAACCATCTAACCCACCAACAATGGATTTCATTGCCATCCTCGTTTCCAAGCTATAAGAGAGTTTACCATTCACGAAGCGGCCAGCATAAGTCCCGAACGAGATTGGAAATGAAGGCGGACGGTGTTTGGATACGTGGAGCTACTGCATTTTTGAACGTAAGAGTGACGCGTGTAAACTCGAAATGTAACCAAGGCAGGCCAACCCATATCATTTTCAAGTAACATGCATGAGAACGAAAAGAAGAGAAAATACCAACAGAAAGTTTTAGACGAAATGGACTCTCTTACCCCACTCGTTTTCGGAACAAATGGTGAAGTGGGATTTGAATGCCACAAATTTCTTTCTCAGTTGGCGCAGAAATTAGCAGAAAGAGATCAAGGGGTTCAAGATAAAGCTCAATTTCAACATTCCTACACACTTTACCAAGTTGCGTTGTTTGCAAATTACGGACTCCACCATGCCCACGACCCCCCTTTTTTTTTACAAGAGAGGGGATTGATTGAGGAGATTGATGTTAAAGCGATCTCCACATGCACAATGGCTTGATAATGATTCAGAGTTACATTGTATCTCGTTCGTAACGAGTCTCTAAATTCTTGCTTATAGGGCTGTAAACCTTGATCTTTAAGTGGTATCGCGTTTAGCTAGGAACTCGATCGCTCCTTTATCTCTTGATTGCTTTACCGAGAACAGTACAACTGGGGATAATGTTGCATTAGTGGTATCCATTCTTCATTTAACAGTTATTCATTTGAAGTTCGTAACGTAGTGATCACAACGTAAAATGAACAAAATTCCGTCGTTGAATCGTAGAGTACGCGTCGGAATCACACAAGACGCGTTGGCCGCGCTTGTCACCAAGCCTTTCTAACGCGTCTTCCCTTGCCGCGTCGTGAATCGTAACTCTCTATTGCTCTAATTACGGCATGATATAGAAACTAATCCATTACAGCATTATATAGCGGCTTCAATACGTGCATTTTTGAGAAATCTTATATACGTAGTATGTATGATTGTGTCACAAATACACGCATTCTTAAAAATTCATCGCCACTGTTTAATTGTCCATTAGGTTGACGGCTATTCCACCCTTGAAGAGAATATTGCTGATAATGGAGGATTAAAATATGCTTATAGGGTAAAGTGTATAAAAGTGACCCAATTCTCATTCTTATTATATACAGTGCTGTCCAGAAATTACCTGACAGAAACTGCGGTCTGATCGCGGTTGAGACAAAGGTCAGACCGAGGTCGAACCACGGTGAGACGGGTTTTAACCTCGGCCTAACTCGGTCTGACAGGCATTTCTTGGTCGTTCTCAGCTGTTCATGACATTCCGTTCGGAAGCGAACGACAACCGCGATCGTATTTTTTCCCTTGCGGTCGTCTGCGGTTTCTATCGGTCGACCGCAACCGAACCATAGCCGAGCCGCAACCGCAGTGTTAGGTTATTTCTGGACACTACTGTATAAAGCCCTTATCATCTGTTTTGTTTTAGGCATATCAAAATTTCGGGAAAAGATACGACAATGAGGCAAAGTTACCAGCACTTCCGTTTACTGATGATCAACTTTTCTTCATTAGTTTCGCGCAGGTAACAATTTACATGAGTGGCCCGAAAATCCCTCTCGGACGACAATGCCCCTATACTGTTCACAGTTTCATTTCTCGCAACTTAAGGCGCTGTTACACTGTGCAATTTTTTTGCAACTTGCAATGCAATTATAATTTAGTAAAGAGTGTTCCAAATGCTAAGAAAACGTTGGCAGTTCGTAATAAATGTTCGTATTTGTCAACTTTAGATGCCTAAGGGATAGAATTGCATTGCAAGTTACGTAGTGAAACAGCGCCTTTAGGCTGAATGAAAATTCAATCGACGTGGGTTTACCAAAGTTTAATTATTACTAAGAATTACCAAATGAGGTTTTGCGTACAACGTGATCAAAAACGCTGCATGATTAACAGACTTGAAAAAGCTCGACTGCAAGGCGGTCATCATGACTCTTAAATCCAAAATTGAGAACGAAACCGTTCCCTTGTATAGGCGTGGTGTGCAAAATATAGCCAAGACAAGATAAAATTGCTGACAGCGACGGTTCCTACTTATTCTCTTGATCCTGTCAGGTGAGCAAAGAATGTTGTCGTCCGAATCTCGTGAAAACTACATTTCACGGTGTCCTTTTAATGTTTCAGGGTGCAGGTCCCTTTGCACAATTTCCCCCCGTTCAGCAAAGCATTTGGATGCACGCCGCCGAAAGATACGTGCGCAGTGTGGTAAAATACAGTAATCAAGCTCTGTAATTATTAAAGAATTTGAATGATTTTGTAGTTTCAGTTTCCGAAAACATTTTCTGATCACTAGGGCAAGAAAAATCATAAATTTGTGGCAAAACAAGGCAGCAGTCTGCTTAAAATAATAATCGACAAATTGCAGTAACACAGTGATATGTTAGTACGATAACGCGGAACGTGAAGTTATAAATACAGTAACACAGTAAAACACAGTAATATGTTAGTACGATGACGCAGAACGTGAAGTTACAAATACAGTAACATAGTAATATGTTAGTACGATAACGTGAGGTTATAAAGGGACATTTTTTAGTTCGAACGTGAGCATAACAAGAAATTAGATAAAGAAAAAAATAATCTTTTTCAGGTAAAATAAGGGATACATCTTACCATAGCGAATTTCCAAATATTTCAAAGGCTGTGTAAAAATGTTCGGAAAGTCGATATTTTGCTTCTTTTTCGGAATTGACGTGAGAAAGCTGTAATGTTTTTAGGTTGGGTCTATATACCTTAAACTAACAGGAAATTCAACCAGTTTTTCTCAATCCAATGGTTATCTGAAGTGTATTTTTCTGTTAATTATATATTGTTATCGACTAGAGTCAATATTTGTCTCTTTTTGTTCTTATTTACGCCAATACGCCTATTGTAATTGTTACAATGATACGAAATTTGAATTCTTTGAAATAACTGTCAGTTTTCCAGGATCTTGCAGCTCCACTGGATCAAACTAGAATATAAAAAACGGATATTGCATTATGGATAAACATGAAAAAATTCCGATCCGTGGCCATTATCTTCCATGGTTCATATGATGTGGCGAGGCACCCAGCCCTATACAGGCGCGGATCCAGCTGAAAATCTGACCGTGTCATATACACGCGTAAAAACGCTCAGGTTGATGCAAGTTGATACAAACAGGATAGAGCAATGTTGTGCTGCCCGCATTGTTTAGAGTTGTTATCAATATTGAACAATATTGTTACACCCGATTCAGTTTCAACAATATTGTTCAATGTTGATAACAACTCTGAACAATGTGGGCAGCACAACATTGCTCCATCCTGTTTGTATCAACTTGCATCAACCTGAGCGTTTTTAGGCGTGTAGGACTAAAAATTTACCGGTCGGGGGGGGGATGGGTGGGGCGAATGGCGAAGGGGCTATGGACCCTCCGAAACAATCCCTGTACTTTCATAAAACCACAAAACCATTTTCAAAATTTTGGGTAAGGTATTTACCGATATTTCATTCACACTCAACATAACGTGAATTTTGCATACACAAATTATTCACAGCTACAGCGTAAATGCAAATTTGTATCATAGGGCGCTTTGCTCCCACTTTTAGCAGGAATTGGTAATAATATCACAACGATATGAAAGATATTACTCACATTATTTGTTTTAGACATATATTTCCTTAATTTTGGTGTGATTCAAAGAATTAATATGTACTTCTAAATAATGTGTGAATATTAGATTGCAGATGGGAAAATTCTGGATGGGAAAATCTGACCGTGGCTGGAGTCACGTTCGATACGGTCTAGATCCGCGCCTGCGATACAGGTTTCGACACGTTGGAAATTGGAATAATTTTCTCGTATGTCAGAAATATGTGTCTGCTCAACAACACACAGATTGAAAAAAAAACACTTTTTGAAAAGTTAAACCACAAATGTCAGAATATTTTCAGAGAGTGGAGATAAAACGCGGTTGCCAATAATTCAAAATTGTATTTCTAAAAAGATATTTCAATTGCACGCGCGCACGCAAGAATGAAATTAGTAAAATTATATAATACGTCATACCTGTCATAACTTCTGGGGGTGCGTAGTCCGTTGCGGTAGCTGATGTCTTCTTTCCTAGAGTTGGTTTAAAACAACATTCCATGAGGATTATTCAATTATTACAGGTATAACAGCGACCCACTAAAATATACTTTATATATATACAGCGCAATATATACAAGGAAATTATATATAATTTACAGGGGCAATACTTGGCAGTAGGGAACATACCGGGTTCATGGTCCATATGGAAGTAATGAGATTGTGCGATGAATCTTGGATATTTCAAATTCAAGTTAACGATCCTTTGTTGCGAGGACGAAAGCCTAAAAAAGCCGTAGTTGCTTAATTTTGCTCGTTGCTCCTAGTACGCATTATTTTCCCTGAAACTTTGACAGTCTATTAAAAACCTCTCCTACTTTTAGACAGTTAGATAATATCTAAATTTCAGCTTCAGATTTTCGCGCGCAAGGCCTCTCAATATCAATGGATATTGTGGTAACCCCCCCCCCGGTAACATAATTTTGGTAATGGAAAAATAAACTGCCCTAGGGACACAAAGATTTCCCAAATTCTGCAAAATATCCTGAAACGCAGATTTAACATTTGAAACATTTTTTTATACACCCTGTATGTACATTACGGCATTTTAAAGTTGGCAGTTTCTTTCTGACTCATAAAATCTGGGGCAAAATTTATATGAATTGTAAGTTACGCCGGACTTACTTTGATGTTGCTTGATAATCGTTCTTCATAACCGACAACTTTGGAAACGGAACTTCAGTATCATCACATCTGAATAAATAGTAGAAACTTATGAAAGAAGATGAGAACACAGAATTTTATGTCATTAAAGCATCTCCAGTTGAAATCTTAAACGCATTATAATTTAGATAAAAGCTTCGACAACCCAGATTGCTATATACATAGTTTTTGCAAAATTAATGTGTATAATACATTAGTGCATGATGCATGAAAAGAACATGCAAACCTGACTATATCAGCTTCCTTGCTTCTCTTCAGAGGCGTTAGACAAGTTTCTTTCAACATTGGTGTCTTTCCAACGAACTGATCATGCTAAAGTATTAGTACATGTGTTAGTTATGCCGGACAACCGCTTCCTTAATGACACAAATGAGTTGAAGGCGGCATCCAAGAGACAAATTTGGCAATATGATTAGCTGGTCAGAGTGTTTTTTGCAACGACGTTATCTGTTAACTGTTATTCCTGAAACAAAATATCCAGGGAATCTCTCTTGAAAGAGTCAACTTCAATATTATGCACTGAATATGAAGTTGTACACAATATTTTTGTATTAAGGTTAATTATATAAAACATTAATTTGCGTTATAATCCGAATCTGCGTTATAACAAATACAATAGCATGCATGGTGTTATCTACAAATTGGCGTGAATTAAGTTTTTTTTTAAATTTTATGAATATTAAGATGAAATTCAGCGATGGAAGTTAAAATTACAACGTCTCAAATAATTTGACCGGTTATATCTTTTTCTTTACTTATTTCCTTTCAGTAAAATGTGATTTGTTAATAATGTTTGTGGAGACTACATAGTTAAAGATACCTGTTCACTGTTAGGATAGCGATGCGTGCCATGACCAAGTGTGAAATGTGTCTGGTTATCGTCTCTTGGTCTCTTTTCATCTTTTCCATCCACCCCAGACTTCCTCTTGCACAGATTACTGGAACTTTTTGCCTAATCGCATGCATGCAGTTAACATTTAACTATGCATAATTTTCGTAAAACAAGTGATTTACAAAGATGAGAAATAGTCCGGATGTAAATTTGTCTCTATTTCCTTTATTCAAATCTGTCACTTTTGAAGGCACACTGGTAGCAATATTGCAACCCATCAATCACCTTGACAACAATCACAGCAATTACGAATAACGGAAAATCAGGCCTTGGGATTATACCACAGATACTTGTGTTTACAAATTCCTTAAAGAGGATGTGTCGCATGACATGATCTGCATGCGTGGATTCACTGGAGTGATGAACACTTGTTTATTCCGAATAAGTGCAAATTTTGATATCGAATCCCAATAGTGCATGGTTAGTCAGAATTATTGCAATTTCAAATACCAAGAAAGGGAGCCAGGACCCGATGAAAAGTCTTTTCATGCAAACTGCTGGCTTGGGAATTGCACTGGGATATTTTTTCCAATTGGAATTCGAAAAGTTAGATATTCCACATTCGTTTTTGCATTTTTAATAGCGTGTTGCATTGTAGCTATATGTTTTATGCCTATATCTAAAGCGTTAACTATCGACAGTGAAGCCAAAAAAGTTTTTGCACGTAATATCTCAACGAATGGAAACTTCACCTGCAGAGCGCACTTTTTTCTATGGAAATCAATTGGTAGACTTTTGTCAACTACCAAATAATCGTATTTTTGAGCTGGTTTACGGTATATCTTGTGTTGGCGAATCAATTCTATTGGCGGTAGTTGGTAGTCCTTTTCGCTCACTGAAATTCAATGATGAGAGATGTGATATTATTTAATATAAATATTTAAGCACTAAAATTGGCATATTGAACGATTTTCACATGCAATTACAACAAATTAATCATGCGAGCAATAAGAAAAAATGAAATCTTACTTGAGACTGGTTTTAGATATTTCTCACTATTGTAGCCCTTGTCTTCCAACGTCACAGATGATTTTTTGCCATTTGTCTATAATCGAGAGCAGCAAAGCGATGCAGTCCTGCTCAGAAATATGTCTCCTGCACTTGAGTGCGCCAAATATACTATAACAATAATTAAATAATTGGTGGATGTAATAAATCCAATTACCTGATTCCTTTGGTACTCTTGACCGCGGTCCTGTCGTGATAGACGTGAATTATTTTATGAATAGCATTTTTAAGGTACAATTTTAAGCTTCCTACTAATGGGTATATGCTGTGTAAAAGACATTCATCCAAAAAATGCTTTGATTATGATTTTAATTACGTGCATGCTAGAGCTCGCAGCGAGCTTGAGAATTGTGCACATGTTTTTGTGATGAGTGGAATAAGCTTTCATACCTTCAAGAAATCATTAGCTTCTTTTTGACGATAAACAAAATCTAATCGTTCATTAGAAATCGGATACGTTATGTCTGTCGTTTCGTTTAGAACCTACAAAATGAGTGAATGTATGCTGTCATTAATTTTCAATTATTCAATTCCTCTAATTAGTATATCCGTAATCATTCCATGACGAGTACAATTCGGATAAATAGTGTAACAGAGTGATAGAATCGTATAAGGCAAGTATGATTTTTTACAAGTTTTTTTGTTAAAACATAGCCCTACGAGACTTTTGATCTTTTGCCATTATTTTCGTTTATCTTTCTAGCCTATTTAGTTTTTCCAGGGCTGTTTAGTTTGTAGGCAAATAACCTTTCGCCATTTTGTTTTTTTTGAAAAATTTGTACTTCAGAATTAAGGAAATAACCTATACTTCTCCAAGCTAATTAACATCCAGTAATTTAATACTAAGAAAAAATCTAGCTATAGCTACATTAAAAATAAATACAGAAGTTGTATACAACGGCTACCTGTCTGAAAAACCTACATTGGCGTGTAGTCACACGACACAACGTCTTCTTCCTTACCTTGGCCGATTTTGGTCGCACTTCTTGCAATGTTTTCTGTGGGTTCTGCGGGGATGGAAATTTTTCTTGGCGAAAATCTAAAATAATTTAGTACATCGACCTCCTGGCATATAATTTGTTTGATTTTTGACACAGTGTAAACTTTTAGTCTTTAAAATAGTATTTTGGAGGATTTAATTTTCGCCCTCGTGGAATCAAGAACGCAGTATATACTAAAAACAATACCTTTTTTGTACAACGATGAGACAAGGTACTTATCGCAACCCAGCTGAAATAAAAATAGCAATAATCAACACATTCGAAAGTTACATAACAATTAAATTTCTTGGAATTATGAAATTAGGATACAATATTAATGGAATGATTAAAATGAATATGTTTATCCTTCATGTTTTTTTTTCATAATAGGAAACTTAAAGGTAAACTATTCTCAAAGCTCGAAAGTATAAATTCAAGAAAGTTCAAAACCTAGGCCGTTTCATTACATGAGTACCGTGCCTTGACAAATTTATTGTTAACGTTACGCCTAGCTCGAGTTATCCCCAGATATAGCAGCTTAACATCGGCAATCCTTGCCAGCGGATAGATATGAACACCATTTCAAATCTCTAGAATCTTCATTGTCCACGGCCTGGACAGCAATAAAGCAGATAAAATGTTTTCCGGTAGTTTGGAAACCGTGTAAAATAAATCAAGGGATTCACGGCATGATTAATAAAGATGTTTCCATAAATTATTGATGTCAAAACATAGTGTGTCGAATAGTAAAAGTTAAAAACTAATATCGATGGCACAACACAAATGAAAGCAATGCACGAAATGAGAATGATCGTTTTTAAAAAGTATTTTTCTTTCAGGATCCTCTTCTTCTGTGCCAAACTTTTTCTTGAATTTTGTAGGGCAAAGTTCCTCCCTAGTTTCTTCATTTTGTAAAAACTAGAAGCGTACATGATTGAGGAGAGTAAAGTAAAAGTTGTGACAAAACAATATAAAATAATCTCATGTTTATCCTCTGAAAAAGAGCTGAAAAACAATTCTACTCCGCCGGGAATTGAGCTGACAATCCAAATCACCGCGACCCATATCACCATAGATCTTCCTTTATTCAGAATGCGATGTTTTAACGGATACGCTATCACGAAGAACCGGTCGACTGATATTGATGTTATCGATTATGTCGATGCAGTCCCGAACCAAAAGAGAAAGTATGTGTATATCAAACGCCAACCAGTCGCAATATCAGTCGGTAAAACGCTGGCATTAAAAAATGGAGTGAACAGGCAGGTTAGGAAATCACAAACTGAAAGATTCATTACCAGGTATGTCGATGAATTCCTGAAGCACTTTAAGGGATCTTTTATCAAAGCAACAAGAAGTAGTACGTTTGAAATTACTCCAAGAGTAGCGATTGTGGTAGGTGCCGAATTACTGCAGCCTAATTCGAATATTAATCTCGAATCGGTCACGTTTTGAGCCATTTTCCAAAAATCATTAAACAGCTTCTTTTCTATTTGCTTAGGTTGCAGTGGTCAGAGCGTTTGACCTTTTCAGCTGCTTTATAAACACAAAGACGCTTTACAGAGAAGGTTGCGCAATATATAGGGTATGATAACCGCGGCGAAATTGTCCGTACGTTTAACTCGTTCTTGATTAATTGCTGTATCCCGTAAATAGATACCTCAAACATGGGTTCGATTAAGGAAATAAAAAATATTCCTTTTCTAATGAACAGCAATAAAAATGTCAACGGTAAATTTTATTAAATATACCTTATAGTTATAATATTTCAACTCACCGACTATTTGTTACCTTTCATAACAGTCGTTGATTAAATACAACATTCCCTATGCGTATTAATTATTGATTTGTAATTAAACGTGTCCTGAAACAACTGTGTTTAATTTTAAATCATATTTTAGTGGTCGAAAACGATGTCAGATTTCTCTGCTTAAATGTAACATTAAAAATTGCATCATGAAGTGGCGCCCGTATCCAGCCGCATGATGCATCATTATGTGATGAGTCAACGGTTGAAGAGTTAAGAAATGTTACAAAAATTGCGCAAAATATGTTTTCCATTAAATATGGGATTTTCAAAGAAAGCTGTCATGCAGATTTTTTTTAAAATGTGTCAGTGCAATAAGAGAGTTTTCATTAAATGCAACGTAAATATTTTTGCTATATTGTCACACACTTTAAATTATAAGTTTTAAATTTTATTAAAAAAATTTTAATCTTTGCACCAAAATGATGCATTAATATTCTAACAGAATTAAGCAAACACTAGCAAATGAACAGAACTTTTGAAAATACATGGTCATAAGAATCGTAGCTATATTTATCGCCATCTTGTTGTATGAAGCACTTTGGCTGTTGAGAGACAATGCAAAAGATCGACAATTCCACGGAAGAATGGTCGCTAAATTCACAAAAATATAACTATAAACTTCATCTCTATATATGTCATTCTACAATGTCAATCAAACTTTAGCAAAATAGAAACGATTTTGATTGGTCGTTTAGCATGCCGCAAATGTTTCATGTGAACGCAGACTACACAATTAATCAACGCCATATAATCAACAAAGGCACAATGAACCGGCTGATATTTAATAATTTTTGCCGTTGATTTTATCCTGAGCAACAAAACACTCGCAACTAAGGCAGCCGATTAAACATATATGGCGAACATACTTTTTCATGCTTTTCAGTTGGGTAAATTTAAAATATTGCCTTCCTCGATTTCCGCGTTTGGTGTTATTTTCCATGTATTCCTTTTGATTGCTTTCATCAAAGACCCTTTGAAATGCTTCAAGAACTCCGGGACATATCTTGTCGAAAATTTGGCCGTCTCCGATTTCTTGACATGTTGCCTTGCACCGTTCCTGCATTATGTCACTAACAAACAGTTCTGGATGCATTTGCAATTCGTCTCACAAACCGCCACTAGTGCATCACTCCATACGATAGCGTCAATTTCACTTGATCGTTATTTGATTGTCGTGTATCCTTTAAAGCATCGCGTTTTCATGAGAAGAAAGGTTTTAGTCGCCTGGCTGGCAGGTATATGGCTTGTTAGTTGTGCATTTGCAGTGAAAATTTATTCTTCAAACGCAATTGATAATACCATAACAGCATTAGCACCTTTGACTGGGGTAGCGCCAATTTTATTTACAAGCGTGATGTATGCGTTGACATATTACGTGCTGAGAAAGCAATCGAGAAATTTGGCTCTGGAAAATATTTCTAATCGTCAGCACCAGACGAGAATCTTAAAAGAAAAACGATTTTTGCGGACAATCATTCTTATCGCGTGCATCGCAGTGGTTTGCATCGTGCCTTCTTCTATATATTTCGGTTATCGTATGTTTCATAAGTCGTTTAACAACCAGAATGACTTAGTGATGAGAGGAATATTTTTTGGAATATTTTACATTAACTATGCTATAAATCCCTTACTGTACGTGTTACGTTTGCCAAACTATCGAAAAACATTTTGTTTGCTGTACAGTTGGAAAGCTACGCAATAGGAAAAATACTTCTTGGTGTCAATCATGATCTATATGTGTATGTAAGTGCTCCAGATTGCTTCTAAATTCTAATCTCGAACTTACGTCACAAGATTATACAGACGTCTACTGAGCTCGCTATAGTTCAGGATGCATAAATGGTAAATAACTATATACATGTCATATTTGGATAAAATTGGATAAATAATTTTCTCAGTAGCTACAGAAAGAACATATATCTGCTGCAGCTTTACAGACAAAGAGATGCAATATGCTAACTTTTTGAACAGTATTAAATAAAAGTTTATTGAAAATCTGGGATAGACTGAATCGACTCTAATTTAATTACTTTTCATTATGTGCACCCTCGCTACGACAATTCATCGACGATGTGTTGTGAGGCAAATCTATGCCAAAATATAAAATAGTATCGTCATAGTGTCGTCTTACAACGTCGCCTCTCTGGCAGACAATTAGACACTGCATTGCTTCGTATTTTCAATATAGGTAAAATATATTTGGGTGCAATTTCACACATGTTAGTATTTTTCTATTAGATAAACGACCCTCTGAAATGGTTCATAAATTCATGAATATTTGTGACTTGTCAAGAATGTGACGGTTAGGAATTACTTAAAATCGTCTTAAATGTTTACCCTAAGGGTAAATTGCTGCATTGGAACTACCGCCATCTTGGTTGATTTTTCTAAACATGTGCACCAATAAATTTTTAATCCTTGCTGTATTTTAATACCCACCAAATAATACGACAGAGATGATAAGCAGTTTCAAGATAAACCAGGAAAAAGTAAATCAACGCAGTTTGTTCTCTTCTAAAATTAACCAAGATGGTGCCTATAATGACTGATTATGACGTCATATGCAAACCGAGAATACCAGTTCGTATATAGTGTTAATGCCTCAATCCCCATACTACAACACATTGGAGTAGAGGGACAACAAGAAAACGAGATAAAAAGTAACAGCGAAAATAAACTTCTCACTATCTGAGAGAAATAGTAACTTTCTCAATGCCAATGGTTTGTGAAAATTAAGAATTTTCCTTCTTATAGGGGAACACTTTTTCCCTCTGGGCTGGTAGGGACCTTTTGAATATGCCTCCGCATTATATATTTTTTGGCAATTGCGATCGAGTGCCGATGGGAATTATGAGCGGTAGTTGACTGATAGATATTTCATCACTGTAAATCTTACCTGAGTATTTTATAAATAAGTATCACAAACTTAAAGATCTGAATATAACTTATAAGAAGAACAACCAACTTTACCTTGAAATTTGTGGAATGTCCATCAACGGTCCCTGAAACAAAAAATATAAGGACTGAATATACCATGCATGTTAAGTTAAACTATAGTGGATGTAGCAATATTAAATATTGTTTAAGAAATTTTGCCCAGTAATAAATTACTGTAATTTTTATATTAAGACAGCTAAAACGGCCTCCTTCCTTTAGTGTACCCTATTAACACTCACGTCTATTAGTTCTATCCTCCTCGGATCTACATGGAGCGTCACTGTAAAAATGAAAATTGAGCCACATATTAAACGTTTCATATAATTCTTTAGAATTAGACCAAAGGTTGTGCGAGAAATTTACTAAAAATACCAAAAATACACGAGACAACAATGTGCAACCATGGGCGTCAATCGAACATTGAGGGGGGCATACTCATACATTCTGTTATGCTAGGCTGGTTTCTTTTGAAATTGAAATTGTATTCAAAAGAAATTAGCCAGTCATCGCAGAATATATTAATATTTATGGCCCCCTCAATTAACCGTGCGCCAATTCGTGCGACAAACACACGAGACATTACATTAGCTCTTTATTTCACTTATATTTTAATTCAAAGAGACTCGTGTGGTACAACTCAAGCAAACAGTGATTCGACAATTAGATAATCTCATAATATCAAGATGCAACAGATTTTAAAAATCGTTATTACATGATGTATTTCGGTCCTTCTTAACTGGAAAGTATTGGAGGCTCATCTTTCACGTTTTTTGAAGTGAAACAACAAGTTTAGAGTTTTATAGCACTTTTCAAGCGAAAAAAGCGATGTTTTTACGTTGTTATAACACAGTACATTTATATAGTTTCTGCTCTATCTAAGAGGTTGCAGCTAAGAAATGAAGCAGACTAGTTTCGTATGTAACAACACTTGGCCTTTTTATAATCTGAGTGTATTTTTTTTCATCTGAATGTTATATTTTGGTATAATTATTGGCGTCTGAAATCACTCCATTTGCGTGGGGACGGCAAAACGAAACACTCAGGCTATTTTATAAGTTTATGTTTATAGTATGTTTTATTTACTTTAGAATCACAATGTCAGTTTACAAATATTATATGTTTATGTGATTAGCAAATAGACCGGGGGGGGGGTATCTCCACTGTGTATATATTTCCTGGATTTGCCTTTGGTTTTTTATATGAATTCAATATACTTTCTGTCCTCCCTCCTCACATTTATTTGTGTAATTATATCGACAAGACCATGTTTGTTTCATTGAATATTTTTGGTGATTTCAATTATCAAATCATATTTTTCTGAGTGTATTTGGTAATTTACACTTATGGTTACATTATGGTGTGTAAAAATCACTTATCGAGGCCATCGCTTCAGCTGAGAAAAATAAGAAAGGTAAGCGGAAGATTCGTCCTAAAGAAAAGAAAGAAAAGAAAGCAAAGAAACCAATGAAGGCCAAGAGTACACCTACTTCCACTTGTCAGAAGATGGCCAATGTCCAATGTATGATGGTATTGGTCCCACTCATTGCCAGGAGAAGACTGGATTCAGTGTACAGAGTGCAATAAATGGCTACACGAAGAATGTTGCTCTCTTGTCAGACCAACGAAGGCAACGTGTGACCTGTGCATGTAATTTTCACTTGATTTTTAAATTTTTTATGAACCTTTTAAGTGTTTTAAAATTAGCATTATTGAAGTAGATCATAACTTTATAGATATAATTTTAGTTTATTATACTGTGCCATATTCCCCCCAAACCACCGGGGCAAGAGCCTGTAGTTTTTATGTATAAATACCAGAATACTTAACCAATATTAAATATTTTGCCTCGTTTAGTAGAATTAAGTTTATTTGAAATGTTAAACGTAAAAAAACATCTACATGTGTTTGCGGCGTTTTTATGGACGTTTAAAGTCTTAAGTGTCACGTTTTGCCCCATATTACCTAAATGAAATTAAATAATAATATGTAAAGTAAAAAACACGCCAAAAGATTATAAATAACAACTTATAGTACTGAAATTAAAAAGACACAATCTTCACCTTTTTTCTTTCGTGCCTCCAAAGTTATCATGACTTACAGATGAGCAGTATGTGTTACCCTGAATACTCATATTCCAATCACCCTTGCAAAATACCGACGCAGGCCCGACTATGTATGGTTCGTTGGGTGCATTTGGCAGATCACGGATCCTGTCATTGTACGAATGAGCGGTCTCTGAGTATTTCCTAAAGAACAAAACAGTTGAGCTACATAAACTGATGCATTCATAAAAAATACTGTTGATGCCGTAATTTAGGTGTGTCGATGCCTAGACAATCCAGCAGACAGAATATTAAAAGTTTATCATGTCTTCTGGTTTGTGTATGGTCGATGTTTATACAACTACGTGAGTAGTTGTCGTCTTCACAATCAACATGCTTTCTATAATATTACAGTATCGGCAGAAACCTAACGTTAATGAACAGTCGTTTAGGTATATACTGATTTTGCTATTACTGTAAGGTGATAATACAAACCCTCGTTTTTCACATCCAAGAGCAAAATGGGTTGATCTCATATCTTCCGTTTGATCTTTTAAATGTTGCCTGCTCTTGCCAAGTGCTTTGAAGCAACTCTATGGTATAAAAATATGAAAGCAATTAATTTTTCACCACATGATTAAAATACCATTTCACATAAGACTACTTTTTCTACTCGATTGAGAACTATTAGGCCCTTTAACAAAATTACATTTTAGGCCCCAATAGGCTAAGGTTCAGCGGTTGTACGCCATAAAACAAAACCGCGAAATGGTCGCAACAGGATTTTGAAACCGACTTTTGAAAAGGCTGATTTCGTTACTTGCAATCAGTGATTAAAATGTAGCCCCAAGCACTCTCTATTCGTCGAAATAGCAATCGTAGATATCTGGTAATCATATCGGGTAAATTGGTCGGAACATGACATCCATGACTGATGATACTTGGACGTAAAATTGTGTAAAAGGAAAAAAAATATTTACCTTAGGAGTTTGGTAACTGGAGCTATACACAGAACTGCGATTGGTGTCAACTTGGCCTTGAACACACGACGGAGAGAAGTCCTGGAAATAAAGTTATTAATTAAATAAACTGGGAAGAAAAGCAGTCAAATGCACTGTCGGATGAATAAACAAAGGGCCAGAGTTTACCAGAATGGTGCTTTATTTGCCCTCGGTGAATAAAGTATTTTGACTTTTCACTTTGAAAAACGGAACTCACACAAATAATTGTCTACTCGGGTTCCGTTTTTTAAGGACACGCTCCTTGTATAGCGATCTGACTTGTCTCCCTTGTGAAAATCGATGCATATACAGTATACGTTATTTGCCGGCATGCAAATATGGTGAACTGATATTCTAGACACTTTACGTTGAGAAACATGCGAATTAGAAACGTTTATTTGAAATTCTGTTGGTGAACTATAAATCTATTCTTCGCGATCCCTTCGTGGCATTCCTTGCGTTTCCTTTTTTTACGTATAATGAAAGATATTTGACTTACAGGAATATTCGTACCGCGTAAATCATACACAATACGTTTCACCGGATGCAAAAGATTTTCAGTGAACTCAAACGCTTTCGTTGATATCAAAGGATATTTCTCGTCCGTGCCAAACTTAAAGTTCGCCTTTCGCTAAAAGGATGGGAGATTAAAAAGTTGACTATATTAACTTGATAGCAAAGTAAAAAAATGTTTAATTCAGCAAGGGACGGTGGTATTAAAGCTGACTATAGTTAAATCCACCAGATATATAATGCTTTTTTCATTGGCTTAAAAATTTCCCACGTTGTTTGGTATAACAGCATGCATAGATTAAAAACGTTAATATTCTTGAATGGACCATTCCCTTATTAAACTAAATTTACAACTAGCAATTTTCGTCCGTACAGATGGAAAGAACATCCCGAAATTAGTAAGAATTAAAATAGTGATAATAACTGCATGTTTACGAATCATCGGTTAGTCGTGCCCCTTTATATAAGGTCCTGTTATTGTACGTTCATACACTGTTAATTTTGCGGTGTCATATTGACACCAAAAAAGGTGTCAAATAAAAAGGTACAGAATAACACCATATCGGGTGCTAAATTGACACCGCGAAATAAGGTGTCAAATTAGCACGATCTTTGGTGCTAGTTTGACGCCTACTTTTGGTGTTAATCTAACACCTGAAGTTTGTGTGGATTAGTTTTTGCACTTTTAGCGCTAGCAATGGAGCGACTAAATAGCATAAGCTATAATCATACGAAGTAGACCAAATGCGATTAAAAAATATTTATTTCTTCATATGCTGTGACTGGAAAATCTACGTAGCTACAAGAATTTTTAAAATGTTTACGGTACTTAACGTCCTTCAAAAGTTTTTGTCCTAAGGCTTCCCGACGAGAGCAGTTTCCAAGAATGCACACACATTTGCCACACCAGCAATGTACTCCATGTTTAGTATATAAAATGAAGTTGAGTCTGTTCTTTGATAAGTTAACATTTGCCCCTCCACGCAATCATCAAAGTTTGAACATCTGAAAGGTCTTCTGAACGAATTAGCCTTGGGTCCTGATCTATGGAATCAACAACGTATAATAAATAACAAATATTTTTAAAGAGGACTTTAAAAGTGTCTAAAAAACAAAATCAGCCCACAGAGTTTTGTCAACTTAGGGTTAGGGGTAGGGTATTATGTCGAACAAAGAAATTTGACAGTCAATTATCTGTTTGGATTGTTTGTTAACAAGAATTATGGCAAAGTGTTGAAATAGAGCACTTGACATCAATCCAACAGGTACCTTCTATCAACATGAATGCTGTAAACTAAAAGCAAACTTACCTCTGTAATAAGCTGAAGTGCAGGATATTCTTCAAAATTGTTTCTACCCTTGGCCTTGTTATGGTCCATGAACCCTGTATCAGAATGAATGTTTAACAAGTCAGATCCATTTAATAAAGGGTATATACGTATAATAGAGGTGTTATACTGTATTTTTTGATAGCATGCCTACAACCAGATTCAATTTCCTACTCCCAACTATTCAACTATACTCTAGTTCAGGAACATTTTAAAATCAGGATTAGGATTTTCAGGAATATTTTCAAAATACAAACCACACAAAATACAAAATCTAAGATGGTCGACAGAAACCAAGTTTGGCAAACACAGATAATCATAAAGATTACAACAACAAGGTTATCACTTACTGTTCCACAACCACAATTGAGTCAGCAAGGAAGGGATATTTCTAAATTTCATAGATGAAATATTTTATTTTTCTTCCATGGTTGGATACATTAATTGTATACACTTTCATTGTTGACAGTAAATATCCCTTCATACCCTTGTCATATCATTAGAATTACAGTTTCCCCTTAATCTGCCACATTTGAGGCCTTCATTCAATCTTGGTGAAAACTTAAAATAGACAAGAATTATAATTAATCATAGGTATTGTAGATTTATTTATAGTTGATAAATGTATCAGTCCACAATTCAACCTCACTATAGAACACAATCAATGGCTGGGCAATTGAATGACTGACAGTATTTGTTAGAATACAAGTTGAATTCAAATTTTTCAGCAGGCTATTAGATAGTACTTTCAGGTAACCTGTAGGAGATTTTATGTCTCAATAATGTTATCAAAAGACATATTATATAGGCACATATATTCCATGAAACAAAAAACATTCTCTAACATCAAATGTATCAAATAGGACACAAATTGTCAACTGCTAATATAGGATAAAATATCGTTAAACATCAAATCATCAATATAAGAGCCTAGCGCAGATGCTTCATAAAATCACGGTAAAATAAACATGAATAGATACCTATTATTGCAATGATATTTTCTTTGACCCAGATTGCTAAAGAGATCATCGCAGTATTATAAGTAGAATTCATTTGGCTTCTCTATAATAATAAATAACACACATTTGTTTGTTTGGCGATTTGGCCGTTTGAGCGAACGTGGACCTCCGTACTCGATCAAATTCAATTCAATTCAACTTACCAAGATATTTCTGAGATAATATCATAGCCAATTGTCTTAATATTTCCTTATGTGAGTCCGTTGCTGTTCAGCATATTTAGAAGTACCAAAATAGTTAAGAAATACGCTCAAAACGTCTTTAACACGGCAGTATGAAATACGATTCAAAAGAGTTTTCAAACGACGCGCTCAAAATTTGGCAATTTGCATACAGGCGCTGATCACGTGTTATATTTTGTTCCTTATATGGACATACATATCAGGCGATTGCGAAATAAATACTTTGTAGCAATCAATACATAAGCAGTCCGAAAATATAGCACGGAATAACACAGTTTGATGAAATGAAAAGGACAATGCATCACTATCGATGTACCATTTGTCTAGTATTCGTCTCTATTGGTTTTTTCGTATCATGTACTATCATAGGAACAAGCCGAATTTCCATGTCGTCAGATCACTCAGATGAATAGTTGTGCGAAAACGCACAGGAGTCACAGGAATTTCCTGTTCTAAAACATTGATTCGAAAATACAGATTTATTTTCCAATAACTTAAATAACCGCTCTTTCCCTATCCATTCTGTCTGAAGATGACTTTGTAATAAAGTCGAAAATTCTCTACCGCCATTTAGTGTTATTTTGACACCCCATACTTTAACCCTCAATCTGGCGTTATTTTAGCACTTTCCGTCTGCGAAATAGGTGCTATTTCAGCACCTTGCAAAGGTGCTGAAATTATAAGGTGTCATATTGGCACTTTTAGCGTAATGTCCGATTTGGTGGTGTTAAATTAGCACCGAAATTGGTGTCAAAATAGCACTTTCTATTTAACACCACTGCAATGTGTTGATTTGGCACCTACGCTGGTGCTATTTTAGCACCTCAAAATTAACAGTGTACTAAATTACTCACCTCCAGTGGTGAGGAAGCATTGATATAAGGTGGAACAAATGAGCTTCAACACAGTTCAACTCAGGCTCAAGAGGGCGTTTTCAAAACCTAAAAGCTCACCTGTATTTCTGTGCTTAACTTTGCAGTCTCTCTGTCCAGTTCAACTGACTGAAAATACAAACAGCCAATATAAATTCTCAGACGTGGACCTTTTTATCAAAGCAAAAGCGGTATATAATTACTCCAGCGTCAGCGACAGAGTTGGTTTTGGTTTTTTTTTGGGGGGGGGGGTTATTTTAATAATATCGCTGCTATTTCGCCGTTTAACAAGATGTGGTCGTGTATGGGCGCGTTTACACGTCGCAGTTTGCACAGGATTGAAGATTTAATGTAAGCGCGAATTGAAAATGAACGTATTTTGCGGCTTATTTACATTTTTGACAAATTGAACTTCTAGATCTATTAAAGTACGTTGTGCTTCTGAATGTCGCGATCAAACAACATTTAGGTTCGCAAGGCATCTAAATTAGAATGAAGTGCATTGTTTATGTTCAGAAACTTTATATAGAACGGCACATGGTCGGCACGCCAGAGTTAACGCCAGAACAGGCGTCTTGTTGTGATATAAAATAAAAACGAAACTTTTCCTTACTTCCGCTGTAATATTGCTAAATACATTTCAGCCCATGAATTACGGAAATACGCCCAAATGAGCGTATATGCGGTTTTCATTTTATCATTTGTTACATTTCATCTGGAACGGTTCAAATTATACATTAAAATGTTGCACCTGCGACGTGCACTGATAATATTCCGCCGCCATCATTCATATAGAATCGAATCGCTGAAAGCCAAAGCTTGTCCATTAAGACAGCTTTGTTGTTGTTCATCCCATATTATCGTGTTAGTCGTATCGTGTAAGGTTTTTATCTTAGAGAATAGCCCAATCATATTATCATTTCTCGCGGTCTGCAGAGCTCGAGGTTATTTCAAATTAGTCTTACATTGAGTCCTACAAAACCAACTCCATTGACAACAAAACGTCATCTACCTTTTTGCTGAAACATGTTAAATTTGTTGTTTCCATTTGCCTTTCTTTATCCAAGATGTTTTGCGGAAAGACCGATGTCGTCATCATAAACTGTTTAAATCGATTTGCTGCAGTCTCTCGGTGTGGACCGTACAAAAATCTACGTCTTTCGCTTTCGAAAGACATTTTTACGAGGAAAAAATCTTTCTTAACTTCTCTCGTGCTTTTTCATATGAAAATAATTGATGCTGCTAAGCAACGACTCCGTAATTAAAGAATATGCTCGCGCTTGCTTTATTGCGTCAGAGAATGAGGAACATTTTGAGGAACTGATCAGAACAAATCCTTCAACTTAGAAAGCGAACTGCATGATCAACAATTTTCGAAGAGCTTCTATTCAGTGGCGGATCTAGCGTATATAAAGCTGAATAAATTACTACTGCAGCTTTAACTTGCAATCACATTGGAGGATTTTTATTTCAAATATTGTTTAGAAATTTAAAGCCAATAACATTGCTATTAAAGCACATAGCAACTTGCTCATAATGCACTAAATTTGGAGCGATTATAAAGTTGCTTTAGTCGCGAAGTGTGTAACAACATTAGTTAAACATTTAGCAAGAGATAAAGTTACAATTCTGGCAGCTCACCTAAGATTCTTAGAATACAGTGCTTCAATTGGTATAATTGTTCGTGATTTATGTGTAAAGTTATTATGTTGCGTAAAAGCCGAGCATCGACGTGCCATATATCATGATTGAAAAATAACGCGATAGCTGAAAGTTATCACAGGAACAGCTAATATAAATATTTGGGTAAATTATATACAGTGATCAGCTTGAGATAGCTACATCTTGCAACAATAATTTAAGATTGAATTTCTTTCCCAGAATATCGAATATCGTCATTTCCAAGGATATCGAAAATCTTTGATCACTTTCTTTCCGCATTTAAATGTTAACTTTATTGCGTTTGGTTCATTCTTACATGTTTTAATATGCTGACCAGTCTTCGCGTTTGTTTTGCTGAAATGTGCTTTGCTTCTATTTAACAATTATACTACGAGCTCGAGTCGTATATGAGCTGTAGCCGACATAATCCGTAGAACCGACTTGGCTATCAGCCATATGCGACGAGAGCAAAAATTGTTAGGCTGGTTGAACGGAACAAACTGTCAGGCTGACTTCACTGAGATCTGACAAAAACACTAGAAATAACGACCACACTCTCAGCGGGAAGGGTTAACATAAGTAAGGCTCTTCAAAATGTCACTGCCGTATAAAAAAACTTTAGTGGGCGAGGCTGGAGTGTTGTTACGCCAACTTCCTCGCTGACCTTAATGGACCTTATGCGACACCGCGGAAATTGGTAAGACTTCTCGATCGCTGCATTCAGTCTCAATACTTAGGCTTCAAACTTGTTAAGATTTATAAATACCCAACAAAATCGATCTTGGACAAAATATTTGAAGATTTGCACATAGCAAAAACAAGTACTTTGAATTAACCACAAAATGGCCATTAGACATAGCTACAAAGCAAATGTGCTGTCAAAAGATTGCAGAATGCATATTCAGAAGAAAAATTGAACTTTTTAAAGTTATTCAGTATCGTTTTCTCTTTGATAGCGATACAGAAATGCATACTTGTGAACCAGTGATCAGATTTTCGGGTTAAGACTTTATAAACACCAATTTCTGCGGTGTTGACTTATGCGCTATAGACTAATAATTTTAGATCTGGCGCCAAAATGAAGAACGAAATGTTTTACCAGAGCTAAGAAGCTAAGAACATACTAAAATTAATATAATTGCAAATCTTATTTGCGAAATTTTCTAAAATGCGGAAAACCTAACCGCAGTATGGCAACATTTGTATATTTTTGTATCGCATGTGGAAATGTGTAACTAATTTTGCTACACACTTCCGGCCGTGCTAACAATTATAGCGACAACGAAACTTTATATAATCGCTCCAAATTTAAGTGCATTTTGAGCGAGCCCTTCGCATTACAGTCGTGCCAATGGAAGCATTGGCGGATCAGGGTGTAGACTGAGGCCTGATTTTAAATTCAAGATACTTGAATAGAAGCGTTCCGAAAATTGTTGAGAAGTTCCTTAAAATACATATGAGCTGATATGACCAATTAAAATGAAAGCAGCGGTTACATGACCCGCAACGGAAGTCTCAATTTATTGAGGGAAGTTTCAATGATTCGATTCAGTTTATTGCTTACATATTTCTACACACTTGTATTCGCAATTTTAGCTATTATATTGGGCGCTTTGCAATTTCACAGAAATCAAAATCTTGCGGGAGAGTTTGATATTCCTTCGAAATATCGAGCTTGTTTCGCTTGGGAAGCATCTGCTTGTGATTCCAAGGAAACCACGTTCATACTCTTCCTGGTAAACCCAGGTTCTTGCATAACTTTCCGAGAAGCCGGAGAAGGAACGGTATCAGTATCACGATTTAAAGGTTTGCACCAAGATTTAAAGGTTTGCCCTCAATTTCCCGTCCATACATGCTAGGCGTTTCAGTTTTAATGAATTTGATCTGTTGCAACACGTTTTCAGTTATTTTTATGATGCATACGACGAAGATGTATTTTGAGATCTATCTTTCCGGTCTCTTCACTTGAATCAAAACATTGAAACATCCATCAATACATATAATTTTCCGTTGTGAACCATGTGACCGTTCGTTTGATTTAATTGGTCAATAGTCATATTGGCTCAAATATGATTGGTTTATTGTGATAAAGAAGTTTCAAATTTCTTGAGAAACATTTTGAGGAACTGATCAGAGCAGTCCCTTCAAAATGCAAGTTTAGGAAATGAGCTGACCAACAATTTTCGGAACGCTTCTTTAGTTGCATTCATTCTCGTCCAAAATCGCAAAATACACTCAATTTGGAGCGATTAAAGATTGCTGTAGTAGCTATAATTAGTAGGAGTAATTTGAAACTAATCGTTGCAATTATATTACTTTTAGTATGTTCTTCCTAGCTCTGGTATAATATTTCCTTCTTCTAGTCCCGATGTAAAATTAATTTATAGCGCATAAGGTAACACCGGAGAAATTGGTGTTCAGATAAACATCAAATCACTGGTTCACAATTGTGCATTTCTCTGCCGCTATCAAAGAGAAAACTATATTGAAGAAAATGGCATTTTGAGGCTTATAGTACACGCAAGGTTACAATTCAGACGATTCGTTTTTGCCGTGTGCAAGCTTGAAATCTTTGTCCAAGTCATAACAAGTATAAATCTTATCAATATCCGCGGTTTGGCATAAGCCATTAAGGTCAGTGAGGAAGTAGGCGTAATTACAACATTCCAGCCCCCATTCAAGTTTGTTTATACGGCAATGACATTTTGAAGCCCTTGGCCTTACATATATTAATCCTTCACTCTTTGTCAGATTTGAATGTGAAAATAATGCTCAGCAGTGTAGACAGCATGACAATTTGTTCCGGTCAAACAGTCTGACAATTTTCGATGCGGCTCCTGGTATAATTGTCAAATAGAAGCAAAGCATATTTCAGCAAGTGGCGACTGTGGCGTAGCCAGCCTGACGACTTTCTCCTGCTATGTAAATTTTGAGTTATTATAATTATTCATGTCTTTAGAAATGTATTGTTTTCACAGTCAATTAACACCAAAATATTAGCATAGCGTGACAAATTGTCAGGCTGGCCACGCTACTGTTTCAGCAAAGTAAACGTGAAATCTTATCAGCGTGAATGGCGCCGTTTTTTATTTTTTCTGATCCTTAGTGCGGCATTTCAAGCTTGATTAGCATCTTGAAACACAAAGATTTCAGTGATATTATTATAAAGTATGAGGTTCTCAGAACAATTGAACATGTTAAAACGTGTTTTCAAATCGTGCTAAACTTCAATCAATTACCAAATGAAGTACTGTATTCTAAGAATCCTACGCCTTTTTTTCTTGAAAGATCTTCCTACTGTTAAGCGTGCTGCTGGAATTGTAACCTTATCTTGTGTTAAATACATCCTGCTGAAAAGGAAATCGAGATTGCCATGTATGGTTGTTAGAAATGACCTTCTGTGAAGTTAGAGAAATCGTCGTATCTGATTGGCTAATATAAAGCATACAATATCACTGGATTCCAGATAAATACAGGGCCCTAATGCAGCATGCACTGGGCAGCCAAAGTTTTTTGTTGACGAAGGAGACAATCTCAGCACAAATAGAGATCAAATATTTTGGCATTCAACTTCGACATTACGAAGACAACTAAGGTAATTACACCATACGTTCATTTAGTTGTAAATACAGAATTAAATCATTGCGATAGATTTAAAATGTCTACCTAGATTTTGAAATTTCAAACTTCGTCCGATTTGATATCTTGTTAGTAATTTCGTGTGTTTTGACAAACATTTAAAAGATGTTTAAAAGAATATAAGTTTGAATACCATTTAATAAGATCTAGATCTACAATAACGATCTATATTTCATTATATCGCTAGAATTGTTTGTGATGTAGCAAATGCGGATTTAATGGAAATCTGCTAGTGTTCTAAGAACGGCAGCTGGGCAGCTGGCAGTCACCAAACATGGATTATACAGATGTACTAATATGAAAAATCAATCAATTTTCCATCATGATTTATATATTTATGAGCTCACATTCAAAGTTTGACATTTAGCCAACGTACATATTCAGTTTGAGACAACGATTGAGATGGCAAGTACCAAGACAAAACTGACTAAAGAACAAGTGTCACAAGCTGTGAAGATACTTGGAGAATGGTTTCCTGAGGAGAATGAAAACTTCAAAAAACATCACGACGACATTGTGCGCCATATTCTTGAGGGTAATGTATCCCCGCCTGTTATTTAACAAATAAGCCACGAGCTCGCGTCGTATGCTGATAGCCGACGATTACCCGTAAATATTTTTATCTCCTATTTGGTTTATTTGTTTTAAATCTTCAAAAGTGTCAGCTAATATCTTCTTTATTAAACCTAAGTAAAACTGTCGGCCATTTTGTTTTCAGTGCTACTCACCATGATATGAGCTGATATCTGGTGATTATCTCCACCAATCAGATGACTGCAGAATAGCTTATATACAGCGATTAGCTATAATATAAAATACCTTAGTTCTTCTGCGTTGCACTTGCGGTGTAGCTGTTCTGATTGATATAAATTCAAAAAATATATAAAGTTGAAAAATTGATATTACAGGTACCGAACCAAAAGAAGGCGCACCGCTGCTTCTTCAAGTTCACGCGAAAAAAGCAGCAGCTGTTGCAACTGAACTTAGCGCGGAAGATGTTTCTTTGACACCATGCCAGGAAGCCATTGGCGTTTTTATTGCTGACGTGGTTTTCTTCATCTTGGGCTTGGTTGGCTTGCACGCGTCAAATCAAGAGCGGGTTGCACGTGCCCTCATTCGCGAGTTAGGAGGAACCACCCTGAACGGATTTCTCCGAGCTATAGAAGCTTTCAATGAAGCTAAAAGTGCGACAGCGAAGGCGAAAGCTCTCTTTACGATTTTTTCCCAGGTCTATAAGGCTGGTGGTTTCAAAGCTGTATTCAAGGTCCTTAAAGATGAAATGTCATGGTGGGATTGGACCAAAACAGGCATTATTGCCGTGGCCCAGATTACTGCGTGGTTTGCAACCGATGGTGTTGCTTTCATTGCCGAGGTAGCTTTGAACATCATGAGTGCCACGCAGATGATCGAGGATGGCATAAAAGCTGCAAAAACCTGCAAGGGCTCCTAAACATTATTTTTCACGTGGACCAACTCTCTTAAAATAATATGAAACGATCTATTTTACAAAATTTCCGTTCGATAATCCAGCCTTTCCTATTTTGTGTGATTTTGATTATCAGATCTAATGACAGTTTGTTTAATTGAATTCTTAATTTGTAATCATAAACGTACTGCATGCATGGTTTTGTAATGTTATTCTAATGAAATAAATAAGTAACTTTTGCCAAACTGTTGTTTTCATTTGATATACGTCTATTGTGGAATATGTTCATGCAATTCGATAAAGTTATAGTATACTCAACTGGCGGCAAACATCCTAAAAGTTAATTTCCATTTGTTTTTATTACATAGCATTCCGGCAACATGGGACCTCGAGAATTTGAGTCCTTGGCTGCATTCCTTACTTTGAGTACTTTCACTTTGGTTGGGTTGTAGACTCAACTTATGTCGCAAAAGTAATTCAAATACTAAAAATATCAGCGCAAGCGGAGCTAAAAATTGTTTGTCCGCCAAAGCCGTGCTTCCTGCTTCAACTTCCACGCAAATTTATTACTTGCGTATAAAGGGCATAAATCCAGCAACACACTTGAGTTAGTAACTCTGCTGACGAAGGCCCTCAGGTCGAAACGTCGAGAAGTGTTTTGTCTTTTTAGGCAGTTGTTATACCACATTTGATGCTAAGTTGTTTGAAGACGCTGCCATGCTGCGCCTTGGTCATATTGGATCTTAGCCTCAAATAATCTTACTTTTTTGCCTTTCGACGTTTTTTCTTCAGGCGTCTTCCTACTGCTATATAGGCAGTTTTTATACCACATTTGATGCTAAGTTGTTTGAAAACGCTGCCACGCTGCTCCTTGGTCATATTGGATCTTAGCCTCAAATAATCTTACATTTTTGCCTTTCGACGTTTTTTCTTCAGGTTGTATTGGAACTAAATCTGAAGGTATTCGATTGCGTGTGACCGGATGGAAAAACTTAATCGTTATACAATATATGAGTATCAAATGTGGTATAAGGGCCTTCGTCAGGAGAGTTAGTATGAAAATAAATAGGAAGAACACATGTTTTGTACTGGGGCAAAACACGTGATAAAATGGGCCAAAAGAAAACAAAAAATTAAAACAAATTGGAACACATTACATTGCCAAAGAGACGCTTGATTGTGGGTTAAGAAAAGCTCGCAATGAGGGAAAAGCCTGATCAGCAACGGAAATATATTATAACCAGCTTTGATGTAAACAAAGAAATAGAAGTCATATTACTCTTGGCGAAGTAGCTTAAACGATATAAACAAGTCTTTCATTTATGCCAGAGGGATGAAGAGTGCCAAGACTGTGGATGAGTCGCATTTCGGCTTGTCGTTTACGGCTATAGTTAGTATTGGAAATGGGACAGATGGTTCTAATTCTCATGTCTGTGACACAATGATTACAGAAATTAAGTGTCTGGCAACAGGCTTGGTGTTATCGTGTTTGCTGACCGACCTACGGTGTTCACTAAACTGTGAACTTTTTGATCAGGCACCATTTCACATGCCTCTCCTCCAACCTCCTAAGCTACTTCGCCCAAATCAATATGACTTCCATTTCTTTGTTTACATCAAAGCTCCTTGTAATATATTTTCGTAGCTGATTGCGGGCTATTCTTAGCCTATAATCAGGCGTCTCTTTGGCAACGTAATGATTCCAATTTGTTTTGATTTTTTGTTTTCTATTGGCCCATTTTTATCACGTGTTTTGCCCCAAACAAAAAACATGTGTTTTCACCTATTCATTTTCATACTAACTCTTCTGACGAAGGCCCTCAGGTCGAAACGTCGAGAAGTATTTTTTTTATTTTAGGCAGTTGTTATATCACATTTGATGCTAAGTTGTTTGAAGACGCTGCCACGCTGCTCCCTGGTTATATTGGGGCGTATTATGCTATATAATAAAAAACCTACTAACTCCGACTGTTCGGTCTATACGGTAAAATATCAAACCTTGCTCTGGTGTAGTGACCTCGTTTTCGCCCGGTTTGATATTTTACCGTATAGAACTCACGCTCAGTTAGTAAGTAGTTATTATGTACCGGAACAACTAACACAGATGTTTGCGTAAATTATATACAGACAGTTTGGGATAGATTTTGCAACAATATTTTAGGATTCTAAATATTAGAAAAGCGGAACAAATTATCAGGTTGGCCACACTGCTCAACATTATTTCAGTCACATTGAACTCTCAGCGTTCGCGGATGTGCGTGAAGGACTAACATAAGTAAGGCACTTCAAAATGTCATTTTGAAGTGCCTTAATTACTTCGTACCTTACATTCGATGTCAGCGGGATAAACAAACTTCAAAACTTAAAACAAAACTTCTTCTCTCGTTTATTTCTTAACCCATGTACCTTATGCGTTATACAGGGTTATCGTTATGGTTGCTTTTTTTATACACCCCCTGTAGACTGATTTTAAATCTTAGCCAACAAGAAGGGAATGTTTTTCCAGAGCTAGGAAGAGCGTATTAAGATTAATATACTTGCAAAGTTTAGTTGCGAAATTCTGTAAAATGCGGAGTGGCATGTGAAAACTTGTAACTATAATTTATTTACCAAATTTCGGCCAAACTAATAAAATCTAATAATTGTAGCGACTTAAGCAATTTTCTAATCGCTCCAAATTCAGTGCATTTTAAGCGAGAATGAAAAGCATCGCTCTTCGCATTAAAAATTGTTTCATTACTATTTCATCTCTGCCTGGTTAAAATGGACAGCTATGCAACTGCAAAGTTGAGCACAGAAACTATTGCTGAGCTTTTACAGTTGTTAAAACGCTGTTTTTATGTTAGGAATCTATTTGCTACCCGCGAAAATTAATCATGCAAATCTTCCATTGAATTATGAAAGCTGTTTTTGCGAAGTTTTTGATGGCCAATGTGACCAGTTTGAGAAAGCTTCCTACAAATATTTGCCGTGTTTTAATCATTTTTGCATGCATGTGCATACCCTAGACATAGTGCCGGTTGCATATTTTCACCTCTCCGGGTTTGGACTGAAACAATTGAAAATCAACTCTCTATGCATGGCAATGGATAAAATTAATTTCGCTTCTAGTTATTATAACCTGTGCAAGCAGTGACATGTTTGTGATTATTTTTTCATTTGTTATGCACTGCTTTACTTATACGCTGAAAGTAAATATGCGATTCTGGCCAATATTTTTTATCAGCCTCGTATTTTCTCAGTTTTACTACATTTGGTATTGAAAACGTGTCATTTGATAGCTAAATGGTTAATCTATCCGAATGTAAAACAATACTACCTCATAGACTGAGTAGTTCATAAAGAATAGCTTGTTGAAGTTGGATTGCTTTTTATACACCCTTTCCAACCTATCGCTGCTACAAGATGCAATTTTTCTTGCAACATGCATAAGCAGAATTTTATTGCCAGCTATTGCAGTTTTATAACACTGCCTTTAATGTTAAATTGCATTGCTGTTTGCAACACTTCCTTTATTAATTTTATAACAAAGTTTATCGGCAACGCAAATTTCAATTTTGGCATGGCATTTGAGTTTACTGTAAAGGCTTTTGCAACCCGTGAAAGGTAATTATGGAAATCTCTATTAAAATATGATAAATATTTTTAGGAAGTTTTCGAGATGCTGGTAACCTCAAAATTTTACAATACTTTTTTACTTACTTTTGCAGGCATGCCGCAGTTACTCAGTTTAATTAAAAATTGCATTCTCCCGCAAATTTCATCTTGCAATACAAAAATACTGTGTACAAAATTTCGTAACTAAACTTTGCAATTATATTAATCTCAGTACGTCTTTCTATGCCTTAAGCTTTGTTGCCAGATGAAAAATAAGCCCATAGCGCATTAGGACAATGAAAGCAGCATTCAAGGACAGTAAAGAAGTGGACGTAATAACATCCCGTCCCTACTCAAGGTCGTTTATTCAACGTTTGTTTATAGCCCGGCAATGAAACTTTGAAGCATTTATAACATTGCCTTTAATGTTAAGTTGCATTGCCATTTGCAACACATCCTTTATTAGTTTTATAACAAAGTTTATCGGCAACGCAAATTTCAATTTTGGCATGGCATTTGAGTTTACTGTAAAGGCTTTTGTAACCCGTGAAAGGTTATTATGGAAAACGCTATTAAAATATGATAAATATTTTTAGGAAGTTTTCAAGGTGCTCGTATGACATATAATAACTTCAAAAACTTCCCAGTTCCCATATAATTTTACAATACTTTTTTAGTTATTTTGCAGGCCTGCCGCAGTTATTCAGCTTAAAAAAATGCATTCTCCTGCAAATTTCATCTTGCAATACAAAAATATACAAAATTTCGTAACTAAACTTTGCAATTATTTTATTTTTAGTACTTCTTTTTATGCCTTAAGCTTTGTTGCCAGATCTAAAATTAGCCCATAGCGCATTAGGACAATGAAAGCAGCATTCAAAAACAGTAAAGAAGTGGTCGTAATAACATCCCGTCCCTACTGAAGGTCATTTATTCACGTTTATTTATAGCCCGGCAGTGACATTTTGAAGCGCCTTAGCTACTTATGTTAATCCTTCACGCGAATCCGGACACTGGGAGAGTTGTCGGTGTTTTTTGTCTGAAATAATTAAATGTGAAAATGATGTTCAGGGGTCGGTTGTATGATAGCGCTATCCACTGGATAGTATTTTTTTCAATCGCTTTAAAATCGCTCATTGCTCGCTATAATTTTGATTAAATCTTGATATTCCTAAATTAAGCACCCTCTTTAATAATCGTTGATTCTAAAGATGTAATTTTATCGCTTTTCGAGCATTTTTAGAACGGTTGAAAAATTCCCTAGCCGGTGGATAGCGCTATCCAACTTTCATACAACCGGCCCCAGCAGTGTAGCAAACCTGACATATGATATACGATTTTTTCTGGTCCGGAGTACGTGCGTCACTTTGTTATAAACAATATCAAAAGTAATAACCCAAAGATTAGCATCTGCAAATCGAAAGTATCGATCAGTCGTGTTAATCAAGTATTAGTAAACGATTGAAGTGTGTTGCCGGAATTATACCATTATCTCATGTTAATTACATCCTGCGATACTGAAAACGGAAGAAGACACTTTGAAATTGCGAAGAAAGGTTGTAAGAAAAAAAACTTTCAAAGAACACAAACGTTCATTCAAGATCTCCAATATAAATATAGGGTGCTAAAGCCAAAATGAGCATCAGATCAAAGTTTTTTGTTGAGGAAGGACAGTATCTACAATCTCAGCGCAAATAGAGATAAAATACTTTGGTATTGAACTTGAACATTACAAAGACAACTAAGGTAATTGCACAATACGTTATACATTTAGTGGTAAAATAGAAATCCTTGCGATGGATTAGAAATGCAAACCAAGATTTTATAAGTTTAAAATTCGTTGGGAGCTCTGATTTTGCAGATTTTGACGAAATACTTTAAAGATATTAAAAGAAAATGAGTTCTGATGCAATTTATAGGTTCTACGATAAGGATTTTTTGTACCGAAAATGGATTCCTTAAAAAACATACCTACGTTTGACCTATAGGTTAACCGCAGTTTTTGTTAAGTTATTTCTTGACAGTACTGTATGCGCGATGCAACAAAAGCTGTTTTCAAGAAGGTTCTATCATATTCAATGTTGTGTATGTACAATACCATATACTGTATTGCAAAATTAAATTACCATCATTCTTACCGCCTGTAGTTCCTTAGCATTGCTTGTGATGTAACACTAGAATTGTTTGTGATGAAATAATAGGAAAATTTGTAAATTAAAAATTAATTGAAAATTAAACCTATCGGCAGCTGAACGCTAAGACGAAATTTCAGTATAATTACAAAGATGATTTATTCACAAAGCGAATCTGTTGTAGAAAATGCATGTTTAACAAGAGTAAACAACTATATGGACAGTTCTAAGGCGATTATATAAAATAACGTTTGCGCAAAATGTAGTTCAAAACGTTCTACAAAGTATTTTTTTCTTTGAAAATAATCCCCGAGCCGGCGCAAAGCGCCGTGTGATGGTACTAATTCCGCCCGGAGATTAGGAATTACACCCGGGTATTGTGATAGAACATAGCGGAATCCAAAGTTGTCCAAATTCTATGTCATGGACCGAGGACGTTCATGGCACTTCTGTGCACACGCAAAATTTGAACGGGTAAGGACTGTTGATTAGCAACTTGCTGATTGGCTAAGACAAAATGCTTGTGTTTCATTGAAAAACGAAAGCAATTTAATGGTTATTTTGCAACTATTTTTTGCAAACTATTTTTTCGTAAACAGAATATGAAATGCGGAATCAAATAAAATTATATAAACACTTAAGCGGTAAACAACTCGTACTTTATAATCCTTGAAATGGTATGTGTCTACTTTGCTTATTTCGTGTTTGTTGCAAGAATGCGTTTTATGAGCTTATTATGTCGTTTTCCGAAGACGTTCGTTCATCGTTTTAACTTCAAAAAGAGTTCTTGAAAGTGTAATTTGGGAGATTTGATATAACAAATATCACTTTGAAGCTATTATAGGGTCGGCTACAGTCACTGCATGATTTCAATCACAACAAAAACAACAATAAATAAACTGTGATATTTAATAACTTCATGGGATTTTAAAAAATAATTATATATTTTCTTAATTAAGTTTGAGAGTTTCAGACAACGATTGAGATGGCGAGTACCAAAACCAAGCTGACTAAAGAACAAGTATCACAAGCTGTGAAGATATTTGGAGAATGGTTTCCTGAGGAGAATGAAAACTTGAAAAAACATCACGACGACATTGTGCGCCATATTCTTGAGGGTAATGCATCGGCACTTTCAGCGTAGTATAATATCTTAGCCCTATATTGCATTGCACTTGCGCTGTAGCTGTTCTAATTGATATTACAGGTACCGAACCAAAAGAAGGCGAACCGCTGCTTCTTCAAGCTCACGCGAAAAAAGCGCCAAATGTTGAATCTGAAATTGGCTCGGAAGCTGTTTCTTTAACACCTTGCCAGGAAGCAATTGGCGTTTTTATTGCTGACGTCGTTTTCTTTATCTTGGGCTTCTTTGGTTTGCACGTGTCAAATCAACAGCGGATTGCACGTGCCCTAATTCGCGAGTTAGGAGGAACCACCCTGAACGGATTTCTCCGATCAGATCTATAAGGCTGGTGGTTTTAAAGCTGTGTTCAAGGTCCTAAAAGATGAAATGTCATGGTGGGAATGGTCCAAAACAGCCATTATTGCATTGGCCCAGATTATTGCGTGGTTTGCAAGCGATGGTGTTGCTTTCGTTGCCGAAGTAGCTTTGAGCATCATGAGTGCCACGCAGATGATCGAAGATGGTATAAAAGCTGCAAAAACCTGCAGTCAGGGCCGTTAAGCACTATTTCACATGTGGACCAACTATCTTCAACATTAACCACTCTATTTATTAAAATTTCTTTTCGTGTTAATTCAGCTTTTCCTATTTTGTGTGATTTTTATTATCATATCTAATGCATGACTGTTTTCTTAATTCTTTATTTGTAATCGTATAAAGGTATATAATTATATTACCTTGTATAACTTTTGATAATAATGAATAGATATGCAACTTTTGCCAATTTTTTTTTTTTAACATACTGTACGTCTATTGTGGAGTACGTTCATGTAATTCGATAAAGTTATAGTATGCTAATTATTCGCGGCAAACGAAAATCCTAAAAATTTGCATTTTGTTAGTTGGTTTGTTCAAACTTCGTTGATGTTATCGATTCAGCCCGACAATATTGAGCTTCAAGAATTTGAACCCTGCGCTGCATCCCTCACTCTAAGGGATACTTAAGAGGCTGTGTCCGGTAAATCCTGACTGACTATTTGTTAATATATATATATATATATATATATATATATATTAGGATGAGGATGGTACTCGGGAAAGGGGATGATTTGTAGTAGGATGACACCGAGTGGCAGCCCCATGGCGGGCTATATATATATATATATATATATATATATATATATATATATATATATATTTATATATATATATATATCAGGGTTTGTAGGCATACTTTAAAAATGCATTCGAATTTTTTTTTGTATTTTCTCCCGGAGATCTTAGCCTTTTCAATTTTAGCAATTAAAATTGAGAAAGACAAAAAAAGGCGATTTTTAAACGGCCATTACAAACTCGCCATTTCGCCTGCAAATCTGATTTTAAAAATCATTATAAAAATGAAAAAGAAATCATATATTTTTTTCCGCTATACTTAGTTGAACGGGCTTCCCTACAGACCACTTTCACACCATTACTCGAAGCACGCGATCTCAAAACCCGCGTTTCTCAAAAGATGCATGCACTTACTCAGAAATCAATCTATCTTTGAAATTGAAGTACTAAAGTGAAATACTCGCCCGCTTAAATTTCATTTCTTGGCGTTTAAGCGCTTTGTTGAAAACGTGAAAACACGTGAAAACGTTTTGACCGATTCGTGAAAATATTTTGCTAGAGCCGTGAAAATGTTTTGGTGCCGAAATGAAAGCGTTTAATTAAATCCAACCGTGAAAATGTTTTATTACAGCCGTAAACAACTAGGTTTGCTGCTTTTCTTTCTCTGAATGGAGCTTCAGCGCATATCAATATCTCAATCTTTCACAGTGAACGGATACAACTCGTTCATTTCCGCGGGGGGGGGTTGTATTTGATGTGCGTGTCACCGTCACTGCATGTTACCTATTCATTCGTAATTCTTGTTTTCGCAATGGCAGAAACACTGGTTCGGGTGGTGTAATTACAATCGGCGCATCATTTTCGATGCTAACCATCCAAAATTCAAATTTTGAAAACATTTCGACATCACATTATGGTGACTTGGTATATATTGACCCGCCAGACACATCAGAGTGGAAGAGTTCCGTCTTTCTAAGTGTAATTAATTCATCGTTTTCAGGAATCGTGACGGAAGCCAGTGCTGCGGTGTTTATACTTGCCAACAACCTTATTGCAACTGTTCGTGGCAGCTCATTTCTGAGAAATATTTGCGGGGCTTTGACTTTTTTATCAACGATGCTGCTACTGTTCGTCTTGACGATGATAATTTCCTTAAAAATAGCGCAATTAAAGCCAGTACTGTCGAATGAATTGTCCTTCGTGAAACTTTTCATTTTCACACGAACAACGTTAGCTTCGTTCGAAAGAAACTGCTAGGAACTGACACTGCTTTCGGTATATTGTATTTGCACGGGACTTGGAAGACTTAACCCAGTTGACATCATTTTAAAAAACACGCGTTTCCTCAGGAACCTAAATAGCAGTATTTTTGTCTTTTTAAGTAAATGCGGATTCAATAATGTAACTCTGGATACTTGTGTATTTCTGGAGAATATTAGCTTCAGAGGAATAATATTTCTCATGGGTCAAGCTTCAATGACATGCAAAAATTCTATCATCGATTCAAACAGGGTTATTCCTTGCATATCAGCCGTGATCATGCTGACTTTTCAAAGACTTCAAAGACTTTGATTACGAATACAACATTTAAGAACAATTCCTGCGGAGCACTTGATGTTGTATTGAAACGAACTACTTCGCTAACAATAAAAGATTCCACATTTTTCCGGAACAGAAATTTGTACACTTCAGGAGCCGCAATAGAGTTGGCATTTGTCCCCGATTTGTTCAGTCATAAGTCTCAAAAACAGCACGAGTTTGACCAAACTTTTCAGGCTGTTATTGTCAATGTATGGTTCCAAGAAAACATCGCTTCAGTTTACAGGGTTTTGGCAGTGACAGAGGTGGAAGTTAAATTAACAAATTGCGCAATTTTGAATAATTTTGCTCAGTTCCAAGGTGGTCAAATTGGCAATATTGAACAATCGGATCTGAGTTTAAACAATTGTGTGTTTAGGCAAACTATTCCGAAGATCCTTACGAGTGATGGGACGGAATTTAAAGCCTCATCTTTCCTACGACTTTACAGCACTGGAAAGGCGGATATATATAATACAACATTCAATCGTATCACTGTACCTGTCGACGAACCAATAATCTTGATACCCAAAGCAGAGCAAATATCACTGGATAACTCTTCCCTGAGTATCTGTCCTTTGGCTCACGTCATTGAAAAGACTAATTATCAATACTTCAGCCTAAACAGTCGTGATGACAGCGCACTCGCTCTATCATGCAGGAAATGTGACTATAAGTTCTACTCTTTGCAAAGAGGAACGGGGAGAGGATTGAAGGTAGACTCCGGTTTCCAGTGCCTCCCATGCCCGCGAGGCGCAGTATGTGTCCCATACATTAGATCAAAGCCAAACTTTTGGGGATATAAAACAAGTTCGAATCCACTTACGTTAGCTTTCATCATTTGTCCGTTTGGCTACTGCAATTCCCCGCCATCTGACAGCACTGAATACAATGCATGTCAAGGTAAACGTACTGGTTTTATGTGTGGGATGTGTTTATCCGGCTATTCAGAGGCTCTGTGATCAACGAACTGTACTTTAACACACGAATGCAACGACTATTGGTTCTGGATTGTATTTCTAGTGTATGTCTTCTTAATGGCGTCTCTCATCCTCTTCAAACCTCCAATGATAAAATATCCTTTACGACACATTTTTTTGGTTTAAAACGTTTATAGATGGCAGTCGCTTCACAAACTGGCAAACGGCTTTAATTGTACCGTCACGTTGATCTGGCTCCTGAAAAAGACACTGAAGAAAACAATCCATTGCTGTCTTCATCAGAGCAAGCAAAACAAGATAAAAGACAATTTTCGGGTTTATTAGAGATAATCTTTTACTTCTACCAAATATCACAACTGCTTCTCTGGTCGACTTCGCTGACCGAATTCTTTGAAACTGAATTTCTCATGCCCGTCCTTGGCTTCTTCAACTTCCAACCAGGTGTAACAAATCGTGGTTTTGTCTGCCCAAGGTCTGACACCAAAGACAAATGTTACACGACCCCTATTCTCTGTATCTTTCAGCGGAATCGTCGGGGCCGTAAGGGGAATAGCCCAATAACATATACTAGATTAGAACCACAACAATAACTTCTTCGTTTTATAGAAATGTATTAAAAGCTGTGCCTCCGGCTCGTGCTGTTGCCTCTCACACTAACTGCAACTAATGTGACTAATCACTATTCACCGCTTCCTAGTGTCAAGTGTCTAACAATTAAGCATTGTTCATTGTTCCACAATGTTTCAGTGTTCACAATGTTTCATTGTTTAGTTGTGCAACGCCCGGCCGTGCATATACAACATATCTCAGTCATATTGCTTATATAACACAAAGCTTCTTTTTAAAGTTGCTCCGGTCTTCGGAACGCTCGCTGCAATCTTTCTTCTATATGCCTTCCACGTCCTCATTCGTTGCAAACGGAGAGGTTTTCTTTGACCTGACATTTCTCCCTACCTTCAAGCCAGCGTCAAAACAGAGTTCCTTGGCTACGTAACCCTGGCTACTGTCAGTATTTCGCTAATTCACTGTGTCCCCGCTGCAGACAAGCTCAGATGGTTCTACAATGGAAACGTCTGCTGATGTTGCAGATGAAATGCTACAAATGGTGGCAATATGCATCGTTCATTTTCAATGCTATCTTTGTCGTTCCACTCATATTCGTTCTCGCTTGGATTCCGTTCAAACTTTACCATGATAAAATAATCGTCAGAAATTTCCTTCTTTTTGTTGTTTGTCCTGTGTCATTCTTGTTTCAAAGGCTAGTCCGCATCGTTTGTCGATCTGAGCGCCTTGAAAGAGTTGCTTCTAGGTCCATACGCACAGCCAAATGAAACGAGCAAGCGAGGAGCTTTGTATTGGCAGAGCATTTTGATTGCTCGTCGATTTATTTTGGTTGTAATCTTTTGCGTAGTGACCGAGCCATCCATCAGATTATTCTGCATGACGCTTGCTTGCCTTTTCATTCTATGCCTTCATCTTAAAATTAAACCATTTCAAATTCTTTCTCGAAAAACCTCGAGTCCATTTCCTTGATGTCTTTGATAGTTTTACGGCCGTATTCTAAAAGCTCACTCACACTCAAACTCATTGAGTGGGAGATCCTTATCTTCTCATAAAGTTTCAATGGCGGTATTTCCAGCCGAAAAGGGGCTTGATTCTCAGTGATTTACATTATATCTTTCCATCATTGAAAGAAAACTTTCTCATTGACCAGCATTAACAAAATTTATATGCCACACTCAATGAGTGTAAGTGTGAGTGAGCTTTTTGAATACAGGCGTTAGCTCTGATCAACCTGTTTAGGTCCGTATTTTCTAGTTCTCATTAAAATATCGAGGGACCTTTGGTGCCAGTTTTTAAAGCTTTCAAATGGCTGGAAGTTTTTATTTTAGGGATGTTTCCTGCAATTCTTGTTCTTCTTGTATGCTTTGCAATTATTTCGATATTCGCCCGTTTTCTTTTCGTTTGCAGCAGGGCTTGTCTTGAATGTTTCTCCAGACTTTGTCGCAAGAGGTGTTTGCGAAGTGATTCGAATTCTAGTTTTCTGATAAACATTTGTGACAGGAACGATGATGAATAGCAAGACTCTTGTCCTGTGTATTGTAAGATACTTGCAAAGTTAAGTTTAGTTGATAAAGTTGATTTTTTTCTAGCCAATTGGCAATTAACGTAATAAAAAAGCTGCTGTATTGTGACATAAGCGCATTGTTGAAAAGCATGTTTCATAAATGTTTTGGAAAATAATATAAACAGTAAACTTCAAAGGTCTCTTTTTGTTATACTATAGTCTATACGAATTCAGTACGCCTTTTAAAATCGTTTTGATTTTTGAAAAAAATCATGTCTGTGCATCTTTGAGAACGTGACAGAGAACTTGTGTGAAAATATTTATGTTTTTACGTCTTTTGCGAAATTCACAATATAAATAAATGAATAAAGGAGTCAACCAAGTGCCTTAAAATATAAAAAAGAAACTAACGTTTTGGTGCCGTATTGTCAGTAGATTAAGTCCAATGGCTTAGAATAAAATTAAGTCAAGTCATAAAATATTTTACGCAGTTGCCCTGTTATCATATAAAGAGAGTGTACTATCAAATAAGTGAAATAACCCATATTATTCAAGATTTATTGTCTGCTTTGATATTCATGTGCAGTACGCATGCATGGATAAAGTCATGTGTTACAAGCAAAGATCGCCATATTGGTTAAGATACAGTATTGAATCTTTGGTGAAAAGTCAATTTTAAAAAGAATACTGATTCATATAAACTGAAAATAAAATCTTGAATTAATTACGGAACACTTTATTATGAAGGCTTAGACGAAGCAAAAAATAAAATTGAAAATATAGGCGCAAAACGTACTTCCTGTTTGAAAAGGGATTTTTAAATAATTAAAATTATGTTTTGTGATGTCCGGCTTATGATAAATTGTTTTTCTTCACTTTCTTAGAAGCTCTTTGTACAATTGAGCTGTCGGCGGTTGTCGAAAATGCTGCCTTCGCCAATATGTAATCTTCGACACTATCACAAGTTTTTATACAATTTATTCAAATAACACAAAATCCCAATCAGCGCACGGACTGCTCACATCACACTTCACTAACACACACTTCTTTATAACTCACCACGCCCTCGTCTTAAATTTCGATTATGTTTCTGACGTCACGTGCGATTGAAACCCTATATACCCCTATATAATTACGTTATTAATAGCGCCAGTCTCCCACACGGTTATATCACTGTAACTTGGATTGCTCGTTATTGTTTTTTCGATTGTTTTAATCAGAAGATGGCGTTGATCTGGTTAGCAGGATTTTATGCAATCTTAGTATATTCATCTGGTAGGAAGCATATCTTTGTATTTTTAAATGACACTTCGAAATGTGAAGAAATCGAGCTTGTCATTTAAACTTCAAGCTGATGATTAGAGATTTCATACGATTAGACAGAGGACTATAAGATTCGGGACTGAATTCGCTCTTCAATTTGCCGACTAAATTTTATAAAACACGTTCTAGAGTAAAGTGTGATATTCTGTTTACTTAAAATTGGCTCATTTTCTGCCAAATAAATGAGTATTTCTCAAGAAACGGTTTGCAACAGCATTTAACATGCTAAAAAAGCCATTTTTGCAAAAAATCTGCAAGAAAAGAAAGAGGTTTGGCTGATATCAAGTAAATATTCAAATATTAGCAACAAAAATATTGTTTATTGCTATATTCATCTTTTTTATTAAAATTATTATCTATGTATATAGAAGAAGAATATAAATAGCCAAAAACTGATCATTTTGCAAAAGTCAAGATCTCAAAATCAGGCAAGGCTTCGAGATCTCGAAACCAGGCAAAGGCTTCGAGATCTCGAAACCAGGCAAAGGCTTTGAGATCTCAAAACCAGACAAGGCTTCGAGATCTCGAAACCAGGCAAAGGCTTCGAGATCTCGAAACCAGGCAAAGGCTTCGAGATCTCGAAACCAGACAAGGACTTGAGATATTAAAGCATTGGCTGGTTTCAAGTGCCCTAAGGAATGACTATGGTTACTGGTACAGTTACCAAAACATTGGTATGTTAAAATAAATTAATTTTGTATATATAAATATTGCAAGCCATTAATTACAGCTTAAAATTTTTAAATGTATATATGTGATGTTGCTACTCTGAGTCACCAATAGTTCCGAAATATCAACCACTCAAACTGTCTTGACCTTGTAGCTCAGTTGGAAGAGCATTGGACTAGCAAACCAAAGGTCGCGGGTTCGATTCCCACCGTGGTCAAGCTAATTTTTCAGCTTGCCCGGTTGGTGACCAGAGTAGCAACATCACATATATACATTTAATATACACACCTGAGTCTTTGCATTATCACTTTAAAATTTTTAATTAGTTTTGTCTTTGTTGAAAAATTCTCTAATACTTTGCTTAGTATCCTTCTGCAGTTTATCGTTTTCATCAAGTTCAAATGATGCTAAATATATACAGTCCTTTGGCAGCTCATCAATCCAAGGCAAATTATTGTACAACCAAGGAGTCCATTTCTTGTTCCAAGAACCTTTCCAGTAGTGCACCTTGACATTATCTTCATCTTTTTCAACAACTTTGCCAATGACGGGTACCTTTTCATAATTTTCAAGGTTTACTGCCACAAATACCCCAACTGTCACAAACTGCCACAGGTTATCAACTTCTGAGACTGTTTTTGGTCTCACATAAGGGCCAGTGTAAACCTTAAAAAGAATTTGAGAAATTAGTAAATATGAGACTTTACAGTACCTAGTTGATCTGCTGTAGTGTATTGGACACTACTCTCCATTGTCATCAACTCTGATTGCATGCACATTGGCCAGCTACCCTCACTGAGGTTGGTGTGTTTTAACTGTACATAGCCTTAATACTATACCTCTGGAATCTCATTAAACTGAGCATTGACAAGCTCAGCTGCCTTTTCTGTGGCATCTGACATGGGTTTCTGCAAGCACGGTCAAGGATGACAAAGCATGTGGTGTTGCCATTGTGTTTGAAGAACAAGCCTTTAAGATCTTTACTTCGTCTAGCAGACACAAGGAACGCTTCTCCGGAGAGACTTGGTATGTTTCCAAAGCATCTGCAAAGAAGGTGTCCCACCACTCCTTTTGTTCAGTAGAAATGACTCTGGAGTTGTTTAGAAATTTCGGGATATCCTTCTTCAATCTGTCTAAGTCCACATTATCTGGTGAAGATGGCACAAGATCAGGGGCACCTTCTGGGATCTCCAAATCCTATAAAATGATATATTTAAAATATTCAATTAGAGTTTGTTTGTTATACACTTGCGTGATGTTGATGTCAAAATAACAATATTTTCACTTGCTTAACCTTATCTGACAAACTATTCACAATTGTTAATACAATAATAAAATTCCAAGGGCCAAGGGCCCAAGCTAAGATACCCAAATGTGGCCAATGTCGTTAACACGTTAAAATGTCGTTAACTTTAATCACGTAGTTAGGCCGGTTGTATAAAACGTGGTTAGCGTTATCATAGTTAAAACGTAGTTAAAGTTAATCATCCTCAAAAGTATCGTTAACTTCTCAAAACGTAATTAAATATTGCCCCATGAACTTTGGAGGAGCAACAAAACATTAAAATCAACACATACCAAGGTTTTCAGCCGTTAATACGCTTTTATTTTTGCCATTTGGGCTCCAACAGAATATATTTTTGCTTCGGAAGACATGTCGATGCCGAATTGCGATCCTAGCAAAGACTAGCCATCGCCATTTTCATCTGCAACTTGTAGGTTGATTCAAAGGGACCTTTTTATATCAAGGACACCTTTTTCGTTGACTTATTTGGATGTATTTTGAACATTTTCTTTTATTTATTAATATTTCCGATCAAAATATTGTCAACTTTTGTAAATACGAGTCCTCAGTCTTGTTAAAAATCTATAGCAGCGGTCAATATTATGTGATGCTTCATGCTATTTCTAACAGCTGGGAAATTTGCTGTCGCTGTGCAAAAAATCGCTGGCACATAGCAGCATGTTTGTTCGAATTCGAATTTTTAACGAAATTCACAAAGCGAAAGTTTTATTGAGATCTGAATTTCTTTCGGCAGTGATCGAAAAGTTTAAAGTATGGAAAGCTCCTTATTAGCTCACGAACATTACTTCTGCTGTTAAAAATGGACTTTTTAACAGTGGATTTTGTTAAAATGGTGCCGCGAAAGATTCCATGGCTCCAACGAGCGGTTGTATTTTTTTCAACTGCTGTATTTATTTGTGAATGGCATGGAAACTCTCTTGCTTTAGCAGTCTAAATTTACATATTATGTAAATTGGATTCGTGTTGTATTACAAGACGAATTTTCAACTGGCTGGGACTGAATATGGGGGAGTGATAAGTGCATTCAAGTCTTGGGAAGAAGACCCGATGACTTGAACCCGCTTGAACACAACATTGGCGCGCGTGATTTTGACCAAAGTCTCTTGGCTCAACCTTGATTTCTAAAATGAGAAAGAGGTACGTAATATTTTTCTTGCAACCTTTAGTGTCGCTTCTCGTCGATATTTTCCCAGATAATTCCGCATTTTCACGGGAATCGAAAATTTCCATATGCCTAAGCACCTGTGGAGTTTGTGAACCTGAGTCACGGGTATTTACCGAGCAAGCCGGATAGCTCGAAATCTCAACGAAATCTCCAAACTTTTTGCACTATATTTGGCATCCACATCGTTTGTTGTTTAAGATGAACAGCATTTTGTGGATATGAAAATTGCCCTTCCCAATGAAATCGTGGATTGTACTTGATATATTGAGTATTTGCGTGCTTTTTAGTTTGAGAGTTCATGCCTGATTGAATATAGTACAGTAAAGGTCCGCTTATGTACATGTAACATGCACACAATCTGGAAACATGGTCAGTGTTACAGTATTTCATATTGTTGCATGATGTTTGCTGTGGTACACTCAGCCTGACCTCAACTTCTACCCCAACAGACCATACATGTTGTTATTTTAGTCATGTATTTTTATTTTATTTTTATACATTCTAGTCATGGGCATCAAAAGATTTAGAGCAGTTTCTAAGGATGATGAGAACCATCAACTTCAGGCATAACGTCGAACAGACAAGATTTGTCATCTTCCCGGGAGAGACTCCTAACATGTCAGTTCTTGTGACAGTCCTAGAGTCCATGGGCATTGAATGGGACATTGCATATTATCATTGCAATCCTGTAGTACTACAAGGTATGTGTAATATTAAAACTGTTATATATCGTGTGCATCATTCCCTTGTGCAGTGATTTTTTTAATTTTCATACTTATGAAATCACAAAGAAAGAAGAATGGTTGTATAAAGAGAAAGTTATGAAGTTTTATGCATCACATGCTTTCTCCAGTATAACCTAAAATGCTAGCATATCAGTAAGGTGCTCCATGCCATCAGACCTTGAATGCCATACAACCTCATACTGTGAGCATTCATAATTTGTGTTGTTTCTTGCAGAGAGCTGTTCCTTGACAAAGTCAACACACCCTCTCATTTTGACAAAAACATGTCAACCAATCAAAGGAGATGACCTATTCACGCAGTCTGCAGATGAGTTCTTTGCAGAAAAAGACACTGGAATCACCCACCAAAGGCAATTTAAGCCAGTTAAATTGTATGTAAAATTGCTAAACCTTTTTGTACAGGACAAAACTCTATATGTAGTTGATGCCTGCGGAGGTTCAGGATCATATGTGCCTTAGCTTGCCAAGAACTTGGTGTAAAATGCCTAGTTCTTGACAGGTCTGCTATTAAAGTGAGATTAATCCAGCAGAGGGAGGGCTAAATAAATCAGGTAAACCCAGCAAATACAGTATGTACCTGACAGTAGTGATCTTAATATGTTGTTTTTTTTGAAAGTGTGTATGGTAGAGTTGCTGTTCATTGCCGTACCAGCTTCTATGTTAAGCTCAAGAATGTATTTTATTAATGTAATTTATTTAATTAATTAATTATATGATTAATTGAACAATTTCCTAACAGTTAATATTGTATTGTTATATTGTAATTATTATATTGTTATTATATCATAATATTGTATATTTCTCTAAATCAGGCAAGGCTTCGAGATCTCGAAACCAGGCAAAGGCTTCGAGATCTCGAAACCAGGCAAAGGCTTCGAGATCTCGAAACCAGACAAGGCTTCGAGATCTCGAAACCAGGCAAAGGCTTCAAGATCTCCAAACCAGGCAAAGGCTTCGAGATCTCGAAACCAGGCAAGGCTTTCGAGATCTCGAAACCAGAAAAGGTTTGCTTTGTGATATTGGACATGCTGTAAATCAATTTTCCATTATAATTGTGGCAAATTTGCCAAATACCACACTGTGCTGAATCAATCTTCATTTTAGTGGCAAAATACCTCAAAATAGCAAGATGATTAATGTATCTGCCACGTATTTAAATAAAATGTGTTTCATTAACTGTTTTTATCATGTATTATTATATGGCCTGCTAAATGATGAGATTTTTTATAATTTATCAATAGACAATTGGTACAGTTTATGCAATTTGGGGTGATTTTACATCATATTGACCACTAACAGCTAGCATTGTATTTTTTTGTGGAAATTAAAAAAAATAGCAAAACCTTCAATATTTAGAACTTAGAGAAAAATTGATAAAACGTCCCAAGTTAGCAATGCAAACATTCTTGTTTTGTAAATTTTACACGTTCTGATCAAATTCAACAACAAAATGTTTTTTTTCTTGCTGTATTTGGCTTTAATGTGGCATTTTGTTAAGAAATGCACTAAACAGAATATCACACTTTACTCTGGAACGTGTTATAAATAAGCGTGCAAAAATCTAGCATGCATTTTAAATGGTTACAAAAGCGAGACGGACGACGATGGGAAGAGTATATATTAGGTGCATGAATAAAAGCAAGGCTTCACATAATATGTAGGAACTATGCATGCGTTAGGATGCATGAACTATACAATGTTATAATTATATTTTCTGACAACAATACTACAATAAAAATGATAGTATTGCACTTGGACAATGGAATGAATGCTTTAGACATCAAAGACAAATAAACCATAGAGCGACACCTGTGTGGCTCAAGAATAGCGATTGGCTATTCGAGGAAGCAAAAGTGTTGACATGGTGACATTTGTTAAAAAAACTATTGCGCGATAGAATTTTGTAACTTTCCTATTTTGTAGCAGTTTCATTCCCCAATTGGATGGTGTGCGTGGCTCACTTTGCCCAGTTCAATTACTGCAGATGCTAACCGTATAGTCTACCAGTATGCGTATTACCAAATAATTAGCTGCCTGCAGCACGCAATGGCTTTAATCCTTATAATGGTTTTAATAGCTACATATGAAAGTACATTCTATCGAAGGCAGGCAAAGACGGCCTAATATCAAAGCGAGAACTTTCAATATCACACTATTTCAATTAAGCGTCTATATCACGTTTATACAACTTTGTAATTAATGCGTACAAAAGAAGTATATCTTTCAATAATGTATTATCGAAAAAGACACGCGCGGTGATGCCGGCACTGGTGATTTGCCAGCTTGCATTGCCAGAAAAATAATTCTAGCATAATCACCTGGGTACTGCGGTAGGCCCTAACTGAACCCTGGTGTTTTTCGCAATTATAAATCTATTTCAAGTGCACGTGAGAGGGTATAACTATATGACCATTAGCATCAGCTATGAGCGCAATTAAATCATATACGTAATTAGGATTAATTTCTTACTATTGTTAATGACGAATCCAGTAAGTGTAAGGCGAATAATATTCTTGCCAAATATTCCGTAGAACGTTGTTGGTAATAGGTAACATATTTAACATTTATACTTGATGTTTTGCTAGCAAAAATACAGCATATCATGCATGCCTTTATTACAATTTGCGCAAACTTGTGATAATAAGTATTATTAAATGAGTATTAATTATGCTTACAAACCCTGATTTTCGGTTAAAAATCAAGGGAGGTTTACCAGTTCAACCAAAAGTTAGTAGCATGATTTGTAGTGAGATGTTGTAAATAGTTTTGTTGAGAAAACGTGTTTATTATAATGTATTATAAAAGTAGTTAATATAAAAGAAAGGTTATAAAACAAAGGCTGGAAAGGAATTGTGTAGTAATTATTTTATATAACTTGAATAGAAACAAAACGCTCGTGGATGATTTTGATGCGTGTAAGCAAAATTGGCGGATGTTTTTACGATAAATTGTTGTCCAATTCTTCTCTGACTAATTTGGTTTTGAAAAACTATGAAAATTTGCGAAAAACCTCGTAAAACTCCAGTCAAAGCTTCCTTGTTGAAACCTGCTTGCACAGCAAAAATGCTGGAAACTTCATGTAAATACTGGTATAAACTGCTGAATCTGCTATATATCTCGTATATTACACCAAGTATCGGCGACATTTCCTGAATCAAAATGGCGTCGGTGTATTGCAAAACATGCAAATGCACTGATTTTTCGAAGATGAAATGCTCGAAAACTGCAGGTTTATGAAGGTGAAAACAGGTAAATTTAGACTTTCTATAATTTATGCTAATTTTCTATCGTGTTTTCAAGTAGTGCCCGAAGGGGGGCGACGAAACTGAACGATAATCGGCCACAGAATACGGTCTATTATTTATAATCTCTATGGGTCTATCCCTTCCTCGCAAAAGACATTTCTTATAATGACGTCAAACCCGGAAAGTTTGATGTTACACGAAATTTGACTCTTATTATTTAATCCTAAGTTTTAATTTTCAATTTGAAATGTGTGCATACCGTTTGGTTAACTCCCATTGAAGTTCGTCTAGGGAAATCATATGGATAAAATTAAGTCTATTTATAGAGTTTACATAAGGTAGCTACGGCTTGAAGATTTTAATATGCTATTTTGAATCTACTAATCTAATCTATTGACTAACATGCAATTACATTTTCCATCTAAAAACAGTATTATAGTGCCTTATTTTTGTATATAATGGCCATAGTGTCTTTATATATACTGGCCATTTTGTTGTGTTTGATTGATTAACAATATGCATCAATTCATAATGTTGAACATTGTCTAGCCGTAATAGAACACTTAAAGGTGTTTCACATTATCCCGCTAGTTATAGAAACACGCGTGAAAGTTTGAAAAAACGAGAAATAATCAATGGGAAATCGAGCCCGTATGGCGAGTTTTCCATGTTATTTCGAGTTCTCCCAAACTCCCACAAGTGTCTCTGTAACTGTATATAGAAACAAAGGAAAAATGTTTTCTATTTCTTTTATAATATTATAACTCAGTAAAAAGATTTTGTACAAATATTATAATTCCATTCAATTACAAATTCTCATTACATTACCTCGCTTCTCAAGCGGCGGGAAAAGTCCCTTGTTCAGTCTATATAGTTCTAGAAACACGCTTCTCAACCAATCAGCATGCGCGTACCATAAATGTTATATTATAAACACACCTGGCAGTCGTGTAGTAAGCCCGAAAATACTATGAGGTTGATCTCATTCGTTGAGGCTTTTGGAGCAAGGGTTATGGTGATCATATTTTACGGTGATTATTATTGTTTTCGTGCAGATTTTTTTTATAACTAAACCCACTTAATGCATAATATCAACATTTTAATTTTAGCGCGTTTCAAATGCATGCTCATGTAGCTTTAAAGCGTTGTATTACCCCAATCAAAGGGGTACATAGCATAATTATACACAAGTTATATTGAGGTTCTTTGATAATACTGTTTGGCTTTAAAAACTCAATTAGTACACGCTTGTTGATTAGGCTAATATCTACGACAACAGTACAGGCATGGAAGATTGCAAGATATTACACTATCTGCATACCCGTGTTGTTATTCACGTGTACCATACATGCACGTTCATGTCGTTAACTCCATTCCTTAACCTGTATATAAAACTATGTTTCACTTTGTCTGAAAATGTCTGGCATGACTACTTGAACCAATGGCACGTATATATCTTGCATAGTTCCAAAGTTAATGGTGTACCCACAAACCATTCACTATTCATAAGACTCAGCCTACTTTTTTATTGATCTGCACGTGTTCTTGATTAAACCATTGCACAGGATGTTATAACAGCTCTTCTACCAGCCGTCTGCCGTTGTCATCTTATTTTCAAAACATTTTGTGTTGTCTAAAGACCACAATTTCTACTCCACCCCTGCATTTAGATATTTCGATCTGGAAAGGTAAACAGGGCATGGTTTTGCCTTCAGGAAGATTCAGGGTTCTCCCGCGTTGCTTAGAAATGTCTCAGAACAGCTTAATCAACAAACGAATGATGTTTGATTATGACATCTCGCATCAAAAAGGTTTAAGACTTTGCAAAAACTTTATACCACACTGATATAATTAATATCTATGACAACACTATATATACTTAGCATTAAAAGTGGTATAACAACTGCCTAAAATACACAAAACACTTCTCGACGTTTCGACCTGAGGGCCTTCGTCAGGAGAGTTAGTATTGAACTAATAGTTAAGCAACATTTGATGCTAGTTATTTAAAGACGCTGCTCAATTTAAACGCGCTATACAGTCCTAGCGGTCATTATAAAAAGCGCTCAAAAGCGTCTCGTTGATTAAATCGCCCGACAACCTCGAAAGGAGAAGACAGCAAGTTCGTTGAAGAAATTAAGGCAAAGTAAGTTAATTGATTATTAGTTCATGCATGCATACTATTTCACTCTTCATTCTTCAACCTTTTCTTGCGACTAAGACTGTTCAAAATTATGATAGAAACCCTTGCTTGGTTTATGATTTGACCTTGCATGGCTTAGAAAAAGCTTTTACGATCACTTATCAAAGATTTCACCATCATATTCGATAGAAGTTATGATTGAAATGTTTACTGTTTTTCTACGGGCATCCCAAAGCAGCACAGTCATATATAGCTATCGCTAAACTGGGAGCTCCCTTCTCATGCACGCGGTTAAAATATTCTTGTAATTGACAGGATATGTGTTATTGGGTAATGCGATAAAGTTTCTGTCTTTAACAAAATATCTGCGGACAGAAATTCGTAAGCAGAAATCAATTGAGTGCAACGTAATCTTTCGAACAGGGTGCTGACAAAATAACATTCTATACGTATACTTTCACCGAAATTTGCAGTAAAGAATACTGTAGAACTGTAGAGTACAAAGTACGAAAACGCTAAAACATAACCATAGGTATTTGTAGGTCGGTTCTAGTTTATCTTGATTTTACCAGAACAAAATTTTCGATTTGTGGTCTTCCTATACATTTCCGAGCCAATGTTTTAGCCATTTATCACGTTGAATACGTTTGTAGAGATGCAGAGTTCACATCTATACAGGAACTTCGATATGTCTTGATTTACAAAAGAACAACCAGAGCAAATTGTAAATATTCGATGATTTTCCCGGCTAAGATTTTGCGGAATTTAGGAATGCGCAGTACACTTTATAGAGCAGAAATGAAAGGTAGTTCAACAAATATGAAAATTTCTACGCCGATAAGCATATTCCGCGATTTCTGCATGGCCATGTTAAGCCGTTCTCCTTGGTATATATAGCCGACCTGCGCAAATTTTTCAGAATATCCAGCAAACTATTGGAAGACTTTGCAATATGAAATGAGACGAAAAGAAAATATGTTCGCATTGACGGAATTTTAAAATGTAAGAAAGATGCAATATTAACAGATCTGCTAATTTTTATTTTCATGCACAATTGATCAGATGCACATAAACAGCTCACCTGATTTTTATAATTACTAAATTTAAACCAGGAGGGGGCAGACTAACTAGATTTGGGCTGCTTTGGTTGAACAATTGGATATCTATGGTCACACTGGATAGATTTTCAATTATATACATGCTTCTGTAGCTCTATAGCGACTGGTTAAAATGGGATTCAAATATGCAGTATCGCTTTTGTTCCTGTTCTTTGTAATGATAAATGTTCATGGAATTAAACAAGGCCGCTTTGGCGGTCTGTACAAAGACCAAGAAAAACAAGTTGATGCTGAAAAAGGTGAGCATCATCTCTTTGCATAGTTGCTGCGTCTGTATAATGGACAACTTCTATTGGGCAGGGATGTCAGAGTATTAGAATCTTTATTTTTATTCCTTGCATGGAGTAGTGGAAAAATACTTAACTGATTTCACTAAAAGAAAAGTGAAAAAAGAAAAAAGCGCGCCAAACCAGAACCCCGTAACAGGATATACAAGCAAGACATGCAGTATGCAGTTCATGAGTATCTTGAATTTCATTTTTTTGGTTTAAATGGTGAAAGTTTTTTTATTGAAATTAAGGTATAGAATAATTGCGTTCTTTATGACAGGCAGTTGACCTAGTACGGATTTTCTGGAAATGAATAACCCGTGGCAAGCATTTATTGACATGATGGAGTTTCATCATGAATATTAATAAATGTTTTTGATATAAAACAAAGTGCAATATATCGAAGTTATCATAATTTCATAAATCCATTCTGCGCAATATGCCTTGACTAATGAATATATAGAATGTAACGCCATGAAACGAAAGGACATCTTTGTACCGGTATCCGAAAAGTTAATTGAATAACTCAATAAAACTCACAATTTTTTATAGAACAAAGTCGTTTTTCGTGTGGCCATGGACCACTTTTAACTGGTTTTTGCCATGCCGGTCCATGTCCATCCCATTTATTTAATTGCGGATGGAAGGACTGCATAGAATCGGGCCAACCGTTTTCAAACTGCTGCTGCTCTTTCGAGTGAATCATGCATAAATAGGTACGGTGGTCTACACTGGATTTTTTTTTCAAAATCCATATTTTGGAAATAGCATTATGGATACAGCATATTTCCATAGTATATATTATATGTGGTGAGGTGAAGGAAAATTTTGATTGTTACAACGTTAACTAACGCTGAATAGATTTTAAGTGCTATGAAGGAAGTGCATCATTTATAGACTAGCCTTTTTTTGTAGTAAGAAAAGTTAGGTAAATATCTTCTGGACATAGGCTGACGTTGAAAATCATACTCTTAATAGGAAGAATAATTTATTTGCTTTCTATTCAACACGCTGTAGCTTAGAGAGTGTAAAAAATATATGCTTGTTTATTTGCAAGATTCGGTAAAATAAGATTTGGTCATCTCAAATAAGATATATCACACTCGGTGGGCTGGGCGGTTTCTATTACAATTGATGCGGAATTGCAAATCTTGTTCAGTAAATGCTGTTTTGATGAAATCAGTGTTAGTGGAGTAATTGACAGTCAGTCTGCTTAATTGTACCAGGGTTCATGAAGCAGCGAAAACCACGGCATAGCGTAAAACTGACTTTATTATAAGATCCTTTGGTTTAACGGCTACCTATTTCACACAATTTTTTCATTAATAATTTAAAATAATTTATTACTTATATAGCGCAAATTAACATGCATTGATATGATCAAATGCATTCATTTGGTAGTTTATCCATTTTGCTCTGTGTTATATCAGAACAGCACAATTTGGAAAATTTGAATTTAAAGGATAATATAACTTTATGTGCGAAAATATAACTGGGGCCTAGTGTACACTAAAATAGCAAGTTTTTGGCTTTGCGACTGTCGCCAATCGTGCAATGTTAAGAAACAGGCCTAGACTATTCAATGTAACCTTCCATATAAACACGATCAGTAGAATAGAAATTTCTATACTTAGTAAATTGTCAGTTGATCAAAAACAGCTAATGAAATAACAATAGTTGCATATTGTAGGTATTCTATAATAAAATAAAATGATTCTTATTTTTGTATCACTATCACCTTCTTTTTTAGCCAAAGCGTGCATAGAGTCGTGAAGAAAAACAGACTATAGTAGTGTAGGATGATTAGTTAAAACATAAGTTGCATGACAAAAAGGGCAGGTATTGTAAACTAGATGAAAAGTATAAGCACAGTTAATTGCTGAATGTAAGCATTGAAGTAATACATGTTCTCACGACATACTGTTTGTGTTTCTTTTTTACCTTGACTGCTCAATGATTGAAGTATGTTATACTACATGGCCAGAAATGCAGGCAGGCAAGCGGTGAGGTATGCGGGCCCATGCAGTTCAGTTTTTCAGTGCATTATTGAGATCAGTGTCGCTTGTATTATAGCAAAGGCTAAAAGAAAATAATGGCGTCCAAAAATCACTTTTTGAACTTCATCGCGTTGGGGAACACATTTACGCGTATTTTTATGCTTCTAAAATGCGATGTGCATAAAGCAATCTTTACGAACCATCTTGGGCGTGAATATTTACCAATGCATGCACACAACAAGCAAAATTGGAGCAGTAAGGTACGTAATATGCCCGAAGTATATACTTTTTTCACACAATTTCAATTCTGGAAAATTAATATTCTTTTCCGGGCGAACATACTTGGGCATCTCATGAGTTACCCTCAATTTTCAGTGTTCAAAGATCGATAAAATTGATGCATTTTTGGATCGTGGACAAAAATGACTTCTTTGTCGTGGGTAATATAAAAAGCAAATTTGAATGATTCTCCCCTCATTTCGTAAGCGCGACGCGATATTGAGTTTCTAAATAAGTGCTATGGTCACGCACGCTTGGCGGCCATATTGACCTGCTTTGCCCCTTAGACTCGTTAGAGCTTTATGCATGTAGTTTTTGGTACAATTAATTATGTAGTTCTGGCCAAAGACTCTGGTATCCTCAGGGGTCGTGGATCCCCATGTTTGACTTCCTCACGGGATTAGCAGCTGCTCCCCAGTGTTGAACTTCGCCCAAGAGGGGTCATAGCTCCCCAGATATGTATCCTAAATGGCCGAAAGGATCGTTGATCCCCATAATGGTCATTGTTGGACCAGGAACTGGTCCCTAACCGCTGCTAATCTTATTTTTTGTTGTTGTTGTTGTTGTTGTTGTTAGGGGGCGACGCTCTTTAAAAAAAACCCTAAGGCTCTATCATTACTTGTTTGATCGGAATGAAACTTGGCACAATTATTCTAAGCAATTATCGTATCGATTGACGGGGTTCGAATTTTTACTTTTGACCTTTGAAGCAAGTTACAAGCAATTCTTGATATATTTGCAGCAAATAATATATACATATCATTAATATTCAGCCTATATATAAGTAAACGCAAACAATTAGAAATACGTTGTCCTCTCCTTTGTTATAAATACAATGCAGTTCAGAAATAAAACTCGGTTACGCAGTTTCTGGTCCACTATAGTACGATCGTACTTGTTTACTTAAGTATAGACAAGAATTCGTGTAGATTTATGCGAGTCTATGGAGTAGAGGGTGACCTTTGGGAGCACTCTATTACCCAGAATCAGTGTTTATTTACAAAAAAATACACTGAACATAATGTTTTCATTAGCTATATGAAGCAAGGTAGAATAGTTCAAAGTTGGGTACTGTTGTACCCGATGTTCTCAAGATGGGCTGTTAGGCAGTCCTCAATGTAACAATATCTACATGAATTTATGTAATCTATTTATTTATCTATTTATTTATTATTATTATTTTTTTCATTTTTTTATTTTCTCCGTGGTTTTATACAAATCAGCAAATTGGTGAAAAAACGCGAAGATGGATGAAAAAGTTTAACATAAATTACCTCTTTGATTTTAAGATATACAATGCGTCGGATCTGTTTTGATAATGCCACAATGTTAACAACATGTCATGCCGGTGAGCCCGTATTGGTTAGGCTGTACTGTTTCTGGCAGCGACCGTTGCTAATTGCCTGCTTTCTAATTGCTTGGAGCTTACGCGTGCAGGATCACGCGGTGTCACGTTTGGTTCTGCAGTAAACAGGTTAGATGGAAAGACTTGCACCGCCTATCGACAGGAATAAACTTGCTCATTAGTAATCTCACAGTGATTCACAATGCATCTAACCGAATGCCTACCAAACTAACTATATTCATGCCCGACGGGGATTGGTAGGGATGGTCCATACCGGATAGAGTGTGAAACTCTGTCACCAGCAAAAGTGAAACGCGTTGATGGAAAAGACTACAGACGCCCACACACACATCCCCGCACTTACGAGTGGAAACCAAACGTAACTCGCGTTCGGCTTTAAGGAGAACTACCTGTACCTGAGACAAATTCAGATGATTTGATCACCAACACAGCGTCCTAAAATAATCCTGAACAAAACCCACACACAAAATGCCGTCCACCCAAACCGTAGATGTTGAGTAGGTGTAATTAGTACCCTTACCGCAGTATTTAGTTCAATGCTAACCTTATAATTTTGGTGCAAGTTTTCTGGGAAAAAATTTCTAAAGAGGTTAATAATTATAATTACTTAAAGGAGGTCGTAGCTTCTGCGCATCTGTTCTGCTCATTATTAGCACGTTTATTACTTTTCTAAACACAGACTTTAGCTTATACTTATTTAGAACTATAGCGAGTCTATAAATCGTGTCAAATATTCTGTGACCCTTCTTGATATTTTTCAATATAGTGATTGAAAATGTAAAACAAGGCGTTTGTTTACAATAGCGGCTATAACCTACTTTACATAGCAGGCTATACGACATTGAGCATCAAATGTGGTATAACAACTGCCTAAAATAGACAAAACACTCCTCGACATTTCGAAATGGACAAATAAGAACGAATTGAATGAATATATAGAACGAGAGTATACTTCTGTGATCACTAGTGGAAAATATCGTCTCATATTCACGGAAATTTTAATAATAATTATTCTATTATCCAGTAGGTGTTTCTTCGCACTAAATGAAGTAACTATGTTGAATTTTTCGTGTGATTAAACAATTATTGGATGAGGTTTTTGTGAGATGCAGAGTTATCAAGGTCGAGGTAAGCGTTATCGGCCGAGCCGGAAGCGAGGCTGATAACACTTACCGGGACCTTGATAACCTTAATAACTTTGCATATCACAAAAACCGATTTCAATAATTGTTTTATTATACATTTGAAGAATAGTAAACGTAGTATTAACGAATGAAAAACCTTATTTAATAGCAACATAATTGATTAATAAATAAATACATCCAAATGATACCGCTTGATAACCACCGCAGGCTCACTTGCAGATAACTTAGTTGTCTGCTAGCAGATAACTGAATTTTGCGTGATTGCGCGATTTATCTGTGAACTATTAGTTAATCAAATTGCTTATACTACTATAATGTATAATAATTATAATTATCCCCAAAGAAGCTATGATTTTAATATGGAAGGAAGAATTGTAGTTCTACAATATCAAATTGTAGTATGTTTATTATTATACAACGCAATTTTTGACTGTGTATATACGTATTTCATTAAACACTAAGTCAACAGGAGTCTCAAATCCATGCAAATTCCAATGGAGAAAACGTCAACACGTCAATCAATTATAGTAAAGACTAAAGTTTACATGTGCTATCTTATATAGCTATATTCGCCAGGGGCGGCGGAACATAATACATTATTATTTTTTCGAATTTCAGTGCTCTAGATCTTCGGAAATGGCCATTTCAGAGTCTTACTTGCCGCTTTTATCGTAGTTTTTCATTGGCAAACACACACTGAAAACGGCGCAGCGCGTGTAGTGATGTCTTCTACATTTGAAAAAGCATCTCTCATGCTTCATTCTGGCATTCTTCATGAAATTTTTGGGGGGGCTAAGCCCCCCCACTTTTACTTCTGGGGGGGATAAAGCCCCCCTAGCCCCCCCCTGTTCCGCCGCCCTTGATATTGGCCAAACGGCTATTGCTGCAGACCTTAAAATCATCCTGACCAGTGTGTGTCATGTTATGAAGAAGATGTTGGAACATCTTTTAATTAAAATATTCATGTCTGTTAATCATCCGATTTAATTTTAAAATTATCTTCATGGACCAGTAAAGTCTTTTGCGCGTCAAAGAGTAAAGATTAATTGTGGAAATGTGCATTATTTATACAGCATTGCGTCTTTATAGCGGACTCGCAGACTTTTCGCCGATTTTTTGCGGGAAAAATTTACAAAATGTGTAATATTGTGGCAATTAAAGGAAATTAATGCGCGCTGAATGTTTTCATGTACAGTTATTATATGCGTATAATTGATTCGTGCGACATATACATATATTTATTGCCTTAAAGCTTTTCATCGCTTAACCCGAGTCTTCACACAAAACACAAAATTCATATATGTATGTATATAGTATAAAATAATATGACTTAGTTAGTTTAATCTTGTATTTATAACAGGTTGGAGACAACAAGTCTATTCTTCAACTGGTGCACTTTAAACGATAATGATCAATTTTTAAATACCGGATGTCTTAGTTTGTTCTTACGCATGCATGCATTCAGTTACAATCATGACTATGTTTCTAATAGTTTGTTCGGTCATTTTCATTTTGCAAATTCCACAGCCTGTTCAAGGCAGAGAAGAAGCATTGTTTCGAAAACAAACCAAGAAATACTTGGCGAATAATGTCATAGAGACGAAACAGGCAGGAAGCGAGTTTGAATGCGGCATGTATTGCCTGAGAAGAGAATCGTGTGCGTCGGCCAATTACAAAACCTCAGGAATCGGGAAAGGTCGATGTGAGCTCAACGCTAAGACACTTCAAGAAAAAACCGATGTTAATGAACAAGCGAACCCTGAATTCAACCACCTTGTCATTGTTCAAAAGGTAAAAAAAAGCATTGAAATATATATATATATATATATATATATATATATATATATATATATATATATATATATATATATATGCATGAAGATGGTACTAGGGAATAGGGATGATTTGTAGTAGGATATGACACCGAGTGGCAGCCCGCCATGGCAAGCAGAAAATTCTACTTGACCACGGCAGGATTTGAATTCGCGGCCTTCGGTATACTAGTCCGGTGCTCTGCCAACTGAGCTATATATATATATATATATATATATATATATATATATATATATATATATATATATATATATATATATATATATAGCGGAAATTCGATTTTCATCGAAATATTCTAATTAATAGAATATTGAAATATTACCCCGAAAAAAATATATATTCGAGGGCTTTAACAGAAATTGGTGTAAAGACCATTGTTAAATTAATCAATTTGTCTTTCACATAACACCCTATTAGCTAAGCGTCATTTCGTTGGAAAATGAAAGAATATTGATTTGATAAAAAAGTTTAAAAAAATCACATTTTCCCGCTGATGGAAATATAGGATTATATAAAACACCGCGGAGGCCACAAATTTTAGTCAGTCTTTGGATTTGATTCTGTGTTTTGCTCAATTGTTTTTAGACAGAATTACATCCTACTTCAGGAAGCTCGCTGACACAGGACAGGAAAACAAGTAAGCCTCAGGAAATTAACACCAATGTCATACTACAAAGAAGCAATTTGTGTGTGACAAAACCAACTTGTACACTTTATTATAGCGCCTATTTGCTAACAGACACCTTCAGGTCAAGTTTGAAATTTTCAAATATGGCTTAAAAGATACAGTATATGAAGTCACTCATTTTAAGCCTTCGGAAACGTTCAAAACCGCATTTCAAGGCCAGTTACAAGCAGACTTGACTAGGCGCAGATGTTTTTTTGCGGCGTCTGGTTCATGCATGACTTATTTTTGCAACTTCAGTCAGATGTCAGGGTGTAGGCTAATTCCTAATCTGTCAGCGGAATTAGTACCTTACTGCAGTATTTAGTCCAATGCAACCTTACAATTTTGTTGTTTATATAACTTATATTAGGTTTCCTGGGAAAAAATAAATTCCTAAAGATATTAATAATTGTAATTACTTAGGGGAGGTCATGGCTTCTGCGCATCTGCTCTGCTCATAACAATAAGTGCATGCACTACTTGATTTAAAATTGCTTAAATTTAGCACGTTTTTTACTGTTCTGAACATAAACTTTAGCTTATACTTATTTAGAACTAAAGCGAAGAAAAATAGTGCGAGATATTCTGTGACTCTTCTTGATATTTGAAAATGTAAACAAGGCGTTTGTTTACATTAGCGATTTTAACCTACTTTACATAGCAGGTCTATAAATCGTAGATCGTAAGGCGGCATGGCTATACGACACTTATTTCTTTTCATATAATTTTAGCAACAGCTCCCACATGTTCGATTGCAAATTGGATGGAAATTTCTTATCAGACGGGCTGGTTAAGATGTGGCAAAGAAAATCTTTTTATTACAGGGCTATTACGAAATCCCCCCTACCGTCTTGACAATGACCCCATCATTTTACTTGAAGAAGCAAGATGTTGTAATTCGACTTCAGCGTACAGCGGTCAGAATGGAGTCTGTAAACAAGCAGATTGGGTGCGCTCTCTGGACGTGTACGTATCTAAAATTATATGTACAACAATATAGAGGTTGAAAGGGTCTTAATTTCGAGTGGAATTATACACACTTCAATTCAAGCCACGAAAGGTTGATAGAAAAAGGGGTCATAAAATAGTTGACTCATTTTTCCATCAACTGTTCCAGGCTGGATTTGAAATGTGTATAATTCCACTCGAAATTAAAACCCTTTCAACCTCTAGAATTTATTTGCATCGAGTGAAGTGCTAAAAATCATAATTGATGTACAACAATATAATATTTTGATGATAATATTCTTCAAATTTCAGTGGCATGGTAAATAAATATTTAAAACATCAACGTGTAGAAAACAGCATATTTTTTCGTTATATGCAGACGTTGACCGAAAACTTTGATGATCTAAATATAATTTCTGTAGTATAATTTGCCGTACCGGAAATAAATTAGTAGGTGCAGTTCTATCAACCAGATGCTTTAAGGTTACATTTTACTTGGTGTTGTGTGTGCGACCAGCCAGCCACTTGTCTCAGGAGTGTTTAGGCCGCGTTTAAGTAGAAAAATAAAAAACAATAAGCAGTTTAAAGAATAAGCGCAGCAAGTTAACATCATGGATAAATAGATTGAAAATGCAGTGGTAGAAGCAATGGAGAAGTGGTACCCAAAAAATACTAGGGATATAATTTTATTAAACATCATTGAGAAAGCTTGGATGAGCCGGAAGTTGATGAAATACGATCGCGGTTGTCGTTCGCTTCCGAATGGAATGTTATGAACAGCTGAGAACGACAACACAATAATCATATCGAAAGCATCTTAAGAAATATCTGTCAGTCCGAGTATAAGCCCCCGGTATGACCTCGGTTCAACCGCGACAGACCGAGGTTTGGCCTAGATTAACCGCGGTTTTTGTTATATTATTTCTGCACGTACAGTATTGTAAATAAACGCAACACTAATCTTTTCAGTATTTTTTAGTAAAGATTATTCGTTTACAATTTAACAAATATATAACATTACACGGTATGACGTCATTTGTGATTAGAACAAATCAAGTGGCCATGAGCCGCCGGAAGAGTATCTGCAACTGAACAGACAACGGTTCGATGTTATCTATTTGTTTTATATAATAAGATCAAAAAATATCCTAAATCAAACAGGCTAATAGTTTCCCGAACACTTGGAAAATTGTCAAAGTAAAAATTTTGCAAATTTTGTCCCCTTAAAGATCATGGCTCTGGACCAATGACATTGGTTGAGTTTTTGACGTTATTATATAAAATATCATACATACTTGTTATGCACTTACCGCTCAGGCTCAGATTAAAATGTAACCCACTTGGCAGATTTATATGTATCAGCCAAGACAGGCACGCGTGTTACTCTCCTGTAAATTAAACCATTTAATCACCGTGATAATTTCCAACATTATTCACCACAGGAACAACGCTTGGAGCAACTGCCCAGAGGGTTACTTTTTAAACGGGTTATATCGCAGTGCGGGCAATTATTTACATCGCATCGAATATGGCCATTGCTGTAAACCTAACAATCATACTGACCAGTATGGATCATGTTATGAAGAGGATGTTGGAACATCTTTTGATCAAAAAGGATGGTCAAACTGTTCTCAGCCTGGACATTACATCACTGGACTCTATCGTGGAAATGGTGATTGGCTGAACAATATCGACAAATTTCGATGCTGTCAAATGGTTGCTATCTAACTAGTAACTTCTTGAATGTTGGCACAAAGTATCATTATCAACTATTATGCTATCTGTAATGGTAGGGGATGACACTGGGTAATATACTGTAGCATTCGGCGGTTTGTTAAGATAGAAGGTAGCGGAAATGAGCTTCGAAAGATATATTACGATAGAAACGCAGATCCTTTAAAGGTAGGATGCAGGGCGCATCCGTTATGCTCATAACAATGCATGGGTAGACTACTTGATTTAAAATTGCTGAAATCTAGCACCATTATTACTAATCTGAAAATACAACCGAGTTTATACTCTAGAACTATGGGGAACCAAAATAATTTGAAATATGTAAACAAGGGGTTTGTTTAAATTCATTTGGCGAGTGTAACCTACCTTTAAAAGATCGAGATGCAGATGATTTCAGAATTGAAACATATGCACCAACTTTTATTGATTTGAAGATGGTCGAAAGTAGAAGCTTTGATCAGTTATCAATTATTTTTTGGGGAAAAGGCGTAGCTATAGAACAAGAATATACTTCTGTGATCACTGGGTAAAAATATCGTTTCATATTACGGAACTTAATAACATTTATTTATTTGTCCTCTAGGAAGTTGGGTCGCACAAAAAAGTAACTATGTTGCATTTTTCGTGCTAGTTATAATTATCCCCAAAGGGTCAATGATTTTAATATCGCAGGAAGGATTGTAGTTCTACAATATACTTACTCAAATTGTAATATATAAAGTATTATAATATACCATGCATTTTTGGCTGTGTCATAGATTTCATCAAACACCAAGTCAATATGAATCTCAAATCCATACATATTCCAATAGAAAAAAACGTCGACACGTCAATCTATTATAATAAAGTTTACATATGCTATTGGAATGAACTTTTATTGGAATGAACTCAGTCCAACACAAAATTTATGAAGTATATGACCTTTTATATCATGCAGAAATTAAAGGATCCTGAGCATTACGCAGGAAAGCACAAACTGCCCACATAAAGTTTGCAACTCCAATCAGATTGAGAGGAAATCTCCTTTCCAGATCCTGAAGTTTTTTATAGTACGTTCTATACGATTTCTGACACTAGCAATAGATTGAGTTTTAACGACATCTTCTGCAGACATCTGAGTATTTTGACCAAGGAATGGGGGATTCAGTGAAACTCCCAAAGGCAAAAGATCTTCAATTGTAAAGCCCTTTTTAGCCATTACATTGTCTCCAGATTCGAATGCCTGATTTAACGGACACTTCGAATAACAATTTCCCTGTCTAATATGTTTCCTTAATGAAGTTCACTTATGAATCTAATTGCACCACAAGGAGCAATAGCAAGTAAGGTTTTAAATGTTTTGTGGTTTTTATACGAACTAAAGAGTTTAGTATTAACTAGTAAGCTGCTTGGCATGTCAACTCTGATATCTGTGCAACCTATGAGTCTGAGTATCCTTATGGAATCAGAATTCTTCTGACTTATGTTGGCTTCAAGTTCGATGACTTTTTCTTCGAGAGCACAGTTAATGGATTTAGGCTTTTTTATTTATTCTCTTGATTACTCTCTTGACAAATCTTCGACTTCGACTGACTTCTACTGCACAGCATTACCAGCCACAGTATTAGCAGTTGAGTCGGATGTTTGCTGATCTTCAGGTGTTGCTCTTTCACTTGACCAGCTGAATTTATTTGGGACACAACCTTTCTTCGACGTTACTATTCCATTAACAGACTTGTTCAACTCAGTTTGCTTAAAGTGCTGACTGTGCTGTGAACATAATTTGATTAATTTCGCGCTAGGTGTCAAATTAAAGCTTTTTCCCTGGTCTCGTCGTATGGCTCTGATCCATTCCTTTTTAAGTTCTTCCGATTTGGGGATATTGAAACACAATATCTTCTCTCCAACAGTCGAACGATATCCTTTAGATCTGCATTGAGGAACATAGCGACTTAATGGCATTTTAACTCTTTTTGGCTGTGTTTCTCAGAAAAATATTTTTTATACAAATTATGCAATATGGTGTCTGACCAACGGGCCTCGTCTTGATACGACTCGTTTCCAGGCTCCTAGCGCAAGTGAGGCATTATGCATAGCGTGAATAGATGATCGCTGAAAATAGTAAGGAAGTTTAATGGTCATTTCCAGACTAAAAAATAATATTGTATGGAAACAGTTAGGTATAGAATATTTCCATTGAAAAGATTTTGAAAAAAATTCCTGCGCTAAACTATTTTGTGTATATTTCAAAACCATTTTTTTCATTTCATACATATATATCTTTAGGCATATGTGGTGAGGTGAAGGAAAATTTTTAATTGTTTTTTTTTAAGTGTATTATTCATACCAATGCATGGAACCAAGAGAAATGGCTGGGGCTCGCTTAGCTATTTCTTTATCGTAAGAAAATTTGGGTAAATATTTTCTGGACAAAAGGTAACGTTTAAAATCATATTGTTTTAAAACAGGAAGAATAATTTACCTAATGTCTATTCAACATACTGTAGCTTAGAGAGTGTAAAAAATTATATGTTAAATACTTAAGAAATTAGGTTTGGTAAAGTAAGAATTGGTCATCTCAAAGTAGGGTAACTCTCCCAAACAGGAAGCTATTGCAGAATTGCGATTTTCAAAACCTACGAATGTGCATGTCTCAAGGAAGACTAGCACTTCGCCTGAGATATGTCACATACCACTCAGTGTTATGTAACATATGTCATATAACACTAATTGAATACTGTTTTTGAGCCAAACCGTAGCAGTTAAGAGGTGACTGGCAGGGAGGGAAGGTGAGGGCAAGGAGGGAAGGTGAGGGCAAGGAGGGAAGGTGAGGGCAGGGAAGGAAGGTGGGGCGGAGGGGTGCCATGCAGGTCTTGCGAGCATTTGCTCAATATTAACTTCGCTTATCACAAATGCGTAAGTTGGTTAACCATCCCACAGCTAAGACCGCGTTTTAGCAAGTAATGCGCAACTGCTAGCCGTAACCACGTTATATCCGCCGTGTAAGCGCAAAGTTCTAGATATTTCATTCTGGTGTTGTTGCGCATAAATACTAGCCAAATTCTCAGTTTAGTCCAGTTGATAAGTTGATAACGTGGACCCTTGGGAGTAAGCAACTTTGTACTGGAAACGCCATGGTACTTTTATAAGAGCTAAACCAGTATCTATCCACGTTGGAACTCATTATACAGTACTGCTCAGAGGTGACCTAATGCGACGAACGCGTCCAGAACGCGTTCCCGAACGCGTTCCGAAATGCGTTCCGAACTTCCGAACGCGTTCCAGAGTTTTCACTTAGACGCTTCGTGTGCCTTCGGAAATTCCGAAGAAATTATCGAACAGCTAGTCAATATGCTTATGCTACGGTTCGTTAATTCCGCTTTTAGCTTGCGAGACAAGCTCTATTTTATTTTGCGTAAAAATAAGCGCATGTGTGACTTGTGTGTCTCATTTGAAAATGATAGTAATATGTATGTGTAGCTTAACCAAAGCCAGTATTTGGCTGGGAAAACGCTGTTAAGATTAGATGACTCTTATCACCGTTTTTGATCAAAGAAACTTTCGGTTGTTAAACTATTGTTTTTAGCTGCGCCCTGCTGACTCTGCCGACGGAAATCCTAAGGAGGATACGTTGAAAATTTTCCTATAATACCGGTACAATCTATTTTCTAAATAATACCGGTACAATCCTATTAGTCAATGAAAATACAGCTATAAGAAGTTATGAGTTTCCCAGTATATTATATTATATTTTTGTTTAGTATACTTACTTGTATCTATAAGTATTTTAGTTTTTCTAGTCACTATTTCAATTATTAATTTTCGCAAGAAAACGTGAACTATTGACTATTGTACCGTAACTTTACCGCGTCTAAAATTTTAGAATACGCGAACACAAAAACACTTCGGAGTCATGCAAATTGTCTGTATTGGTTTCCTTAATCATTTTCGAAGTTACTGTGTTTTGTAGTTGCAGATTTAGAGTAAAAATAAATTACACGGGCTAATTTCAAATTCAAAATACCTTCATAAAAACGCTATAAAGTATTCCAAAGAATACTTTTTGTAAATTTGAACTGCAGTCCTGTATATTTATTCTGACTTATACACTAGATCCGTCACTCATGATCTCGGTAAACCGATTACCGCTTTTCAATTTCTTTCCGGCTCCAGATGTTTGGGGAATAAATTTATAAAGCACCGAGTTTTCAATTGTGTCTTATTGTATAACAGGTTGGAGACGGCCAGTCTATTCTTTAACAGGTGCACTTTTAACGATAATGATTAATTTTTAAATACAGAATATCTTAGTTTTGTTCGTACGCATTAGTTACAATGACTACGTTTCTAATCGTTTCTTTGTTCCTTTTCATTTTGCAAATACCACAGCCTGTTCAAGGCAGAAAAGAAGCATCACTAGCATTGTTTCGAAAACACGCCAATAAATACTTGGCGAATAATGTCATAGAGACGAAACAGGCAGCAAGCGAGTCTGAATGCGGCATGTATTGCCTGAGGAAAGAATCGTGTGCGTCAGCCAATTACAAAACCTCAGGAATCGGGAAAGGTCGATGTGAGCTCAACGCTAAGACACTTCAAGAAACATCCGATGTTGATGAACAAACGAATCCTGAATTCAACCACCTTGTTATTGTTCAAAAGGTACAAAATTCAATTTCATCGAAATATTTTCATTAATAGATTGGAATTCAACAAATATTACCCCGAAATAAGATATATAGTCGGGGGCTTTAACAGAGAAAGTATAAAGCTTATCAAATACCGCGAACGGAAGGTCTTATAATACAAAGCTATTTTTCTAATCAGCCCGGTGCCACGAATTTTAACATCCCCATCCATTATACTGCAGTGTGCATAAAAAAAATTAGAATCCAAATTTGGTGTGTATTTAAGTAGAATATATGTGAAAACGTCATTCCATTAGAAATTTAACGAATGGTGGTAAATTCACCACTGTTAAATTCATCAAGTTGTCTTTCACATAACATGCATGTAGCTACGCGTCACTCCGTTGGAAAGTGAACAAATATCTGTTTAATAAAATGCTAAAAAAAATCATTTCCTGCCGATAGAAATATATACGACTGTAAAACACCGGGGACGCCACAAATTTTACTCAGTCTTTGGATTAGCTTATTTGTTTAATTTGCTCATTTGTTTTTAGACACCATTAAATCCTACTTCAGGAGGCTCGCTGACACAGGACAGGCAAACAAGTAAGCCTCAGGAAATTCACACCAATGTTGTACTAAAAAGAAGAAATTTGTGTTTGGCAAAACCAACTTGTACAAACTATTATGGTGCCTATATATTTGCTAACAGTCACCTTCAGGTTAAGTTCAAAATTTGCAAATACGGCTTGGAAGATACAGTATATTATGAAGTCTTTTGGGGAAAAAATTCTAAAAATATTAATAATTATAATTAGTTACTGGAGGCGGTGGCTTCTGCGCATCTGTTTTCCTCATAACAATAAATACATGAACTACTTGATTTGAAATATTGCTGAAATTTAACACGTTTATTACTTTTCTGAACACATGCAAACTTTAGCTTATGCTTATTTAGAACTTTAGCGAACAAAAATAGTGTCAAATATTCTGTGACCGATCTTGATATTTTTATCAATATAGTGAGTGAAAAGGTAAAACAAGGCGTAACCTATCTTTCATAGCCGGACTAAATCGTAAAGCTGGCTATACGTACGATACTGACGTTTTTTTTCATAAAATTTTAGCAACAGCTCCTACATGCTCGATTGGAAAATGGATGCAAAGTTTTGATCGAAAGGGCTGGTCAACATGTGCCAAAGAAAATCGTTTTATTACAGGGTTATTACGATCGCGAAACCCCCCCAAATATTTTTTCTTTTCTTTCCATTCTGATCCTATCACTTTACTTGAAGAAGCAAGCTGTTGCGACTCTACTTCAGCGTACAGCGGTCAGAATGGAGTGTGTAAAGAAGCAAATTGGTCTTTCTCTCTGGACATGTACGTAGCTAAAAGTTTGCACGTATCTAAATATAATTTGATCATAATATTCTTCAAATTTCAGTGGCATGGTAAATAAATATTTAAAACATCAACGAGCAGAAAACACCACGTGCACTTGTTACATGCAGATGTTGATGGTCCGTTGACCGAAAACTTTGCAAGACATGAATACACGCACTGTTATCTACAAGTTTATGATTTAAATATAATTTGATTAGCGTACCGGCAATAAATTAGTTGGTGCAGTTCTGTCAACCATATTCTTTAATTGATGTTGTGTGTGCGACCAGCTAGCCACGTGTTTCAGGATTGTTTAGGCCGCGTTTAAGTAGAAAAATAAGAAACAATAAGCAGTTTTTTTAACTGAGCGCAGCAAGTTAACTGCGGGGTAAATAGATTGGAAAAAATGTCGCTAGAATATAAATCTACATCGAGAGAAATTTTAATTCAAAAAGGAAAAGCATGCAGTGGTACAAGCAATGGCGAAGTCATACACAGAAGATACTAGGGATATATTAAGCATTATTGCATGAAAAATCTTGGATGCGCCGGTGTTTAAAGAAAAATCAGAAAAAATGTATTGTTTACTTTTGTTTACTTCACACTGATATATAATAAATATATGCATTTGATTTGAACAAAATAGTTGTTGCTGTTTTTAAAGTTAAAATTAGGTTGCACATCGGCAAGTGCACTATTGACGTAAAACAGTGAGTCTAGAGTGGTGTTGGTTATGAGTTTTATACTTCACTATGTATTCTAGGATATAGGAATTACACTACACGTATAAATGTAAATAAATACACGCAACCCTACAATCTTTTCAGTATTTTTTGGTGAAGATTATTCGTTTACCATTTAAAGACATATATAACATTGAACCGTTGTCTGTTCAGTTCTAGATACACGGTATGATGTCATTTGCTATGATAAATAAATTAAAAAGTGGCGACGAGCCGCCGGGGCGAGTATCTATAACTGAACAGCAAGGGTTCAATGTTATCGATTTGTTTGATATACTAAAATCCTAAATTAAACAGCCAAATATAGTTTCCCCAAAAGTTGGAAAATTGTCAAAGTAAAAAAATTGCAGATATCAGGCGTACAGCCGTACATCATCTAAATGTTTGAAGAAATGCTATTGGCTAGCTTAAGACAAGTGTTAAAATACGATTAGCTAACAAAATAAAACAATAGATGACTATTTAAAGTCGTAAAATGATCTGTGACGTCATTTCTTCTCCGCCTGTCCTCTTATAGATGATGCCTCTCGACCAATGAAATTTGTTTCTCGATTAATGAAATTGGTTGAGTTCTTAACGTTATTATATAAAATATTATACATACTTGTTATGCACTTACCGCATAAATTTAACTTAACTTAAATTCAACTCACTCGGCAGATTTATATATATTGGCCAAGACAGGCACGCGTGTTACTCTCATGTAAATTAAACGATTTAATTATACCGCGATTATTTTCTACATTATTCATTACAGGAACAATGCTTGGAACAACTGCCCAGAGGGTTACTTTTTAAACGGATTATATCGCAGTGCGGGCCATAATTTACATAACATTGAACATGGCCATTGCTGTAAACCTAATAATCATCCTGCCCAGTATGGATCATGTTATGAAGAAGATGTTGGAACATCTTTTAATCAAGCAGGATGGTCAAACTGTTCTCAGCCTGGACATTACATCGCTGGACTCTATCGTGGAAATGGTAACTGGCTGAACAATATCGACAAATTTCGATGCTGTCAAATGGTTGCTATCTAACTAGTAACTTCTTGAATGTTGGCACAAATTAGCATTATCAACTAGTATGCCATACGTAATAGTATGGGATGCCACTGGGTAATATACTGTAGCATTCAGCGGTTTGTTAAGAAAGAAGGTAGCGGCAATTAGCTTCTAAAGATATATTGGGATAGAGACGCAAACACCTTAAAGGATAGGGCACAGGTCGCATATGTTATGCTCATAACAATGGGTTGACTACTTCTTTTCAAATTGCTGAAATTTAGCACGTTCATTACCAATATATATATATATATATATATATATATATATATATATATATATATATATATATATATATATATATATATATATATATATATATATACACCCGTTTGCAAAAACGTTGGCCGCAGATAGATATATAGATAGATACCCGAAGTCTAATTAGAATTGCATATGTTGTGTAATATGATTGAAATCCCATGCAAATGTATTCATGTACAATTCTAATTAGACTTCGAGTATCTATCTATCTATCTATCTGCGGCCAACGTTTTTGCAAATGGGTGTATATATATATATATATATATATATATATATATATATATATATATATATATATATATATTTATATATATATATATATATGTTGCGTTTTTCGGCTATTACAATTATCCCGAAAGAATCAATGATTTTAATATAGAAGAAAAGATGGTAGTTCTACAACATATATACACTCAAATTGTAATATATATAGTATATACGGCCTACATGCAATTTTTGGCTGTGTTATATACGTATTTCATTAAAGACTAAGTCAACATGAAACTCTCTATATCTCTATCATTTTGCTCTGATAGCATCCATGCAAATTCCATTGGAGAAAACTTCGACACGTAAATCAATTATAATAAAGTTTAGATGTGCTATCTTATCTATATTGGTTATCCTGACCAGTATGAGTCATGTTATGAAGAAGATGTTGGAACATCTTTTGATAAGAAAGGATGGCGAAACTGTTCTCAAACTTGGATCACGTCACTGGAAATTTATTGTGGAAATGGTAATTAGCTGAACAATATCGATGAATTTCGATTCTGTCAAACGGTTGCTATCTAACTCTTAACATGAGTGTTTCTAAAAATTAGCAGTAGCTGTGATGTTAAAGAATTGCATTGGTTAATATCACTCGAATTTTTTTTAAAATACCGAATTTTTTTTAAAATACATACTATGGAAATGGCAACTAGTATGGATATCAAGTGAATTAGCTTGTAGGTACACCACTTCAAGAAAGAAAATAAAAAATCGTAGCTATGTTGCTCGGGGGAGGTTTATACTCGGTTAATCTTTGGAAATCAAAATTAATCTTTAGGGAAACAGGGGATAGATAGGGTGAATTAGGGGTATATGAGTACAAAAGGACTTAATAATTGGGCGGCCTCAGCTCCCGGGGCGAGGGGAAGGGTATAGGTGAGAAAACACTATATAAAACGTTCAAGTCTTTTTGTACTCATTTAAACCTCTTTCCCCTATTCATCCTTCTATTTACTCCTATTTATCCCAATTTTTTCCTATCCTCATGCGTCTCTAACTATCCCCTAACACAAGTTTGAAGAAAGCTTGCTTTGAAAGTCAGAAAAGGCGGGGGAAAGACAACCCCCCTCAGTCTACTCCTCGCCCAAGGCGAGGGCATATTCGCCCGCTCGCTCTACTCCTCTCACACTCACAAATTCTCAATCTATTACCTTTCTCTTTTTCCGCTTATCCAGGACTTGAAGCATCGACTGTATACTTGGCAGATCACCGTCTTCACCACTACACCACCTGTTCTTGTACTGAAAACCTACAGTTTTTTATTCTACTTAATCCTTTTTTGGAAGGATCTTTGACAAAACTTAATACCTTTTGGTAGGATCTCAAATAAAATAACAATTTAAATAAGTTCACTTCAATGTTCATGATTTATTTTCTCAAATCTCACAAACGGTATCTTATTCGTAGCTTGTAACTTAATATTAGCCATTTTTGTTGTCGCTAAAATATCACATACCGGTATGCAGTGTCTTAAGCACCATCTTTCCATAAGTTGGTTATATGCGGCCCAAGTGAAGCTAATGGTTACGGCGCGATTATTTTGTATTTTTAATGAAGTTAAGTCAAAGTAAATACAAGAATTAACAATGTATTTCAAAATTGGTTTAAGGAAAAAAAGTACAAGAATTAAAAATAGCCGATTACTCGTCTTACTGAGACTGGAAAGTTGATTGCCCTAAAGCCCGTCTGAATGTGAATTGGGATGTGGAAAATTTATGCGTATGATGCGTAATCTTTACAAGAATAATTGTTTTTATTTTCCTTAGCCTTGTTCCGTCGTTGACCGTTTTATGTTCCTTTTATTTTAATCGTACTATAACATTATTGTAACAACGTACATCAATCGTATATCCGCCATCTTGCTTTCTACTTCCCCCCTCTCTCTCCCAGTCCTCCGACCGTGAACACAACATCTCTCCCCAACTTGGATTAAAACTATACAGATCTAACGAACTGTTTTAACTATAACATTAACGCGTCACCGTGTCCGACTTATTAAGGTTTTTAACTTAAAACTACTTCTCAGTCTAACGAAGTTCTTGACTCCCAGTTTATTGCTACTGTCCTTAGTTCCGGCTAGCAAAGTAGCCCGTGAGGCTTCGCACAAAGTCTCTCAAATACGACGGCGATCGAACCTGCCTAGCAGGCCTGCTGTGGGGTTGAATTAATTCCTGGTCATTCGGACCCCCATCCATTTCAGATCTGTCATCCCCTTGCTCGGAACCATTACCCTCTGTAACGTCCACTGGTTCTTGTTCACAAACTTCGTCGATATCATCCTCTTCTTCTTCTCTAGTAATGTCTGGAATCTTGTGAACCATGGAAACATTGCGTATTACTGGAGTCTCATCCTTTCGCTGTAGAATAACACTCGGACCTCTTCTTTCCACAACCGCGTATGGACGACAATCATACCGGGTGGAAAGTTTATGTTCCCGTCTTTGTCGTAGCAACACTTTGTCACCAACCTTGATCACTGCCGCTTTTGCTCTTTTCTTTTCATCTGTATATATTGCCATTTTTTGCTTCACTTTGGCATCGGAGGAATGCGCGCTTTCAAGTGCTGATGCAAGGATGTCCGATGCTGGAACTTTCGCCTGAGGCACTTTGGTACGAATTTCGCGACCGAGATGCAGCAACGCCGGAGAGGCACCAGTTGTTGCATGTGGTGTCGCTCTGTAGTTTAGGAGAAAGATGTCCAGCTCTTTACGCCAATTCTTCCCCTCTACATGCGCCCCACGAATGGCTTTTTCCACTGTGCGGTTGAATCTTTCCACTTGCGCGTTGGCCTGTGGCCAGTACGGTGTGATTTTGCGGTGTTTTATACCGTGATCCCTCGAAAAAGTTTCGAACTCTTCCGAAACGAACTGCGGACCATTGTCCGACACCATCGTAATAGGTATGCCTTGTGCTGCAAAAATTTTTTTGAGATGACCAATTATGACCGTCGACGTTGTGGTTTTCAGGATTATTACTTCTGGCCATCGTGTACACGCATCTTCGCACACCAACAAACTTTCTCCCGTTGGAAAGGGACCACACAGGTCAATATGCACATCTTGCCATGGCTTGTCTGGCATAGGCGTTGGTCTTAGGGGCTCTGGCACTGCTTTTGGAGCCATCGATTGACACGGCAAACAGGATGTAACCATTGTTTCAATTTCTCGGTCGATCCCCGGCCACCACACTTTCTCTCGTACCATCTGCTTTGTGCGAACGACACCTTGATGACCTTGATGAGCACTTTGTAAGATGTTTTGTCGTAGGCACTCTGGTGGCACTATTCTTGACCCACGCAGTACCAGTTCTTGTGATGCGGAAAGTTCATCTTTGAGCCTTTCAAATGGCCGGAGCTTCTCATCGTTTGGCCATTTACCCGACACTAACGATTTTCTCACCTGCTGAAGAACAGTGTCTTTTTGTGTAGCAGCCGATATCTGTTCTCGTGTAAATGCCTTTGGAACTGCCCTCTCTGCGACATAATTAATGTATTCTTCTGCAATGCATGTCTCTCGCGACGGTTGGTTGGTCAACGGCATCCGTGATAGTATGTCAGCTGGATTCTGCTGCCCCGGCATATGGTGTATGGTAAATCGGTACGGCTGGAGACGAAGAGACCATCTTTCAATCCATGGTGGAGGCTTTGATTTCGGGCTTAAGATTACCTTAAGCGCTTTTTGGTCAGTGTATAATTTAAACTGCTGACCATACAAGTAAATGTGGAACCGTTCGCATGCCCAAACTACAGCCAAGGCCTCCCTCTCTGTCTGAGAGTAGCGCCTCTCTACCTCGGTTAAAGTGCGGCTAGCAAAAGCAATTGGACGTACATCTTGGCCACTTCCTTGTAATAGGACTGCCCCAGGCCAAAAGGACTAGCATCAACTTTAAGCTGTGTCTCTGCAGATGGATCGTAGTGGGACATCACACAGTCACTAGTTAGCATGGACTTCACCTTTTCGAATGCTCTCTGATGAACGGGAGCCCAGGACCATTTGACCCCGGTCCTGGTTAGCTGGCGTAGTGGCTCCACGATGGTTGCAAAATGTAGTATGTAGCGGGCACAGTAGTTTGCAAGTCCAAGAAAACTTCTCAGCTCAGAAACGTTCCGTGGTGCACGAGCTTGCTTGACAGCTTAAACTTTCTTTTCATCCGGAGAAATTCCGGCTGCAGAAACTTTGTGGCCGAAAAATACAAGCTCTGGAACTCCAAACACGCATTTCTCACGATTTAGGGTCAGACCCTTCTCTCTAAGACGACTGAGAGTTAATTCGAGCTGCTGGTCATGACTTTCTTGATTCTTGCCAAATACGATGATATCATCTGAGATATTTCGAGCACCAGGAATACCCTGCAAGACTTGCTGGATGACATATTGGTAGATTTCCGAAGCGGATGATAACCTAAAAATCAAACGCTTGTATCGCTTTAGCCCCATATGAGTGGAAAATGTGGTTAGCACTCTTAAATCTTACTATCCCAAATCTTACTATCTTTCCGTACATGGAATGGGGTACGTCGTAATGGTTGGGCAACAGGTATCACCGTGGGATTTGTGTGAATGAGTAACTGGTAATCCGATAGTTTTCCAACCCCGTCAAATACTTTGGAATGGTTGGCAAGAATTTTGGCTATGCCGCTGGAAGGTGCCATGTAATTAACTTCAGTTCTAGAAGTGGGTGGTCCCACCCGGAGGAGATTGAGTTCTGTAGCTGTTTTTTCACCTAAGAATGAACCACTTTGGTTGCTCTGGGCCACCACAAACTCTGGCAGGGTGCTCTTTTTGCTATACTCGGAAGATACTGTAATAGTGAATGATCCCTTTACTGGAAGAGGTGTCTTGGAAACATACGGGTACACACGAACACAAGAAGCCTGGAGCTTTATCGGAAATATGGCATTTGAGTTTACTGTAAAGGCTTTTGCAACCCGTGAAAGGTAATTATGGAAAACGCTAGTAAAATATGAGAAATATTTTTAGGAAGTTTTCGAGGTGCTCGTATGACATAACTTCAAAAACTTCCCACTTCCCATATAGTTTGCAATGTTTTTTTAGTTATTTTTGCATGCGTGTCGCAGTTATTCAGTTTAAAAAAATGCATTCACCCGCAAATTTCATCTTGCAATACAAAAATACTGTATACAAAATTTCGTAATTAAACTTTGCAATTATATTAATTTTAGTACGTCTTTCTATGCCTTAAGCTTTGTTGCCAGATCTGAAATTACCTCATAACGCATTAGGACAATGAAAGCAGCATTCGAGGACAGTAAAGAAGTGGTTGTATAATAATATCCCGTCCCCACTGAAGGTCGTTTATTCACGTTTGTTTATAGCCCAGCAATGACATTTTGAAGCATTTATAACACTGCCTTTAATGTTAAGTTGCATTGCCGTTTGCAACACATCCTTTATTGGTTTTATAACAAAGTTTATCGGCAACGCAAATTTCAATTTTGGCATGGCATTTGAGTTTACTGTGAAGGCTTTTTACAACCCGTGAATGGTAAGTATGTAAAACGCTATTAAAATATGATCATTAAATATTTTTAGGAAGTTTTCAAGGTGCATGACATAACTTTAAAAACTTCCCAGTTTCCATATGATTGTACAATACATTTTTAGTTATTTTGCAGGCATGCCGCAGTTATTCAGCTTAAAAAAATGCATTCTCCCGCAAATTTCATCTTGCAATACAGAGATATACAAAATTTCGTAACTAAACTTTGCAATTATTCTAATTTTAGTACGTCTTTCTATGCTTTAAGCTCCGCTGTTGCCAGATCTAAAATTAGCCCATAGCGCATTAGGACAATGAAAGCAGCATTCAAGGACAGTAAAGAAGTGGTTGTAATAACATTCCGTCCCTACTGAAGGTCGTTTATTCACGTATATTTATAGCCCGGCAATGACATTTTGAAGCACCTTAGCTACGTATGTTAATCCTTCACGGGAATCCGAACACTGGGAGAGTTGTCATTATTTTTAGTGTTTTTTGTCTGAAATAATTGAATGTGAAAATGATGTTCAGCAGTGTAGCAAACCTGATATATAAAAAGTACTGTATATAAAAACAAAATGATATTCGATTTTTAAATTTTTCTGGTCCGGAGTGCGCCACTTTGTTATAAACAATATCAGAAGTAATAACCTAAAGATTAGCATCTGCAAATCGAAAGTATCGATCAGTCGGGTTAATCAAGTATTAGTAAACGATTGAAGTGTGTTGCCGGAATCGTACCCTTATCTCATGTTAATTATACATCCTGTTATACTGAAAAGGGAAGAAAACACTTTGAAACTGCAAAGAAAGGTTGTTAGAAAAAAACTTTCAAAGAACACAAACTTCCATTCCAGATCTCTAATATAAATATAGGGTGCTAATGCCACAATGAGCATCAGATCAAAGTTTTTTGTTGAGGAAGGACAGTATCTACAATCTCAGCGCAAATAGAGATAAAATACTTTGGTATTGAACTTGAACATTACAAAGACAACTAAGGTAATTGCACAATACGTTATACATTTAGTGGTAAAATAGAAATCCTTGCGATGGATTAAAAATGCAAACCAAGATTTTATAAGTTTAAAATTCGTTGGGAGCTCTGATTTTGCAGATTTTGACGAAATATTTTAAAGATATTAAAAGAAAATGAGTTTTGATGCAATTTAGGTTCTACGATAAGGATTTTTTGTACCGAAAATGGATTCCTTAAAAAACATACCTACGTTTGACCTATAGGTTAACCGCAGTTTTTGTTAAGTTATTTCTTGACAGTACTGTATGCGCGATGCAACAAAAGCTGTTTTCAAGAAGGTTCTATCATATTCAATGTTGTGAATGTACAATACCATATACTGTATTGCAAAATTAAATTACCATCATTCTTACCGCCTGTAGTTCCTTAGCATTGCTTGTGATGTAACACTAGAATTGTTTGTGATGAAATAATAGGAAAATTTGTAAATTAAAAATTAATTGAAAATTAAACCTATCGGCAGCTGAACGCTAAGACGAAATTTCAGTATAATTACAAAGATGATTTATTCACAAAGCGAATCTGTTGTAGAAAATGCATGTTTAACAAGAGTAAACAACTATATGGACAGTTCTAAGGCGATTATATAAAATAACGTTTGCGCAAAATGTAGTTCAAAACGTTCTACAAAGTATTTTTTTCTTTGAAAATAATCCCCGAGCCGGCGCAAAGCGCCGTGTGATGGTACTAATTCCGCCCGGAGATTAGGAATTACACCCGGGTATTGTGATAGAACATAGCGGAATCCAAAGTTGTCCAAATTCTATGTCATGGACCGAGGACGTTCATGGCACTTCTGTGCACACGCAAAATTTGAACGGGTAAGGACTGTTGATTAGCAACTTACTGATTGGCTAAGACGAAATGCTTGCATTTCATTGAAAAACGACAGCAATTTAATGGTTATTTTGCAAACTATTTTTTTGCATATTATTTTTTCGTAAACAGAATATGAAATGCGGAATCAAATAAAATTATATAAACACTTAAGCGGTAAACAACTCGTACTTTATAAACCTTGAAATGGTATGTGTCTACTTTGCTTATTTCGGTAGCTTATTATGTCGTTTTCCGAAGACGTTCGTTCATCGTTTTAACTTCAAAAAGAGTTCTTGAAAGTGTAATTTGGGAGATTTGATATAACAAATATCACTTTGAAGCTATTATAGGGTCGACTACAATCACTGCATGATTTCAATCACAACAAAAACAACAATAAATAAACTGTGATATTTGATAACTTCATGGGATTTTAAAAAATTATTATATATTTTCTTAATTAAGTTTGAAAGTTTCAGACAACGATTGAGATGGCGAGTACCAAAACCAAGCTGACTAAAGAGCAAGTATCACAGGCTGTGAAGATATTTGGAGAATGGTTTCCTGAGGAGAATGATTCTCATTTTATCGCCTCTTCGTTTGTGATTATACGATTAATGCATAATGTCATCTCCAGTAAACAATCTACGCCTTGCTTGGAACGGTGACTACGAATCCTTGAAGTATTTCGTAAGTCAAGATCTAAATATTGACGGTGTGTGGGAGCAGCCAGGCGGCGACCAGAAAGTATTTAAATCGAACAATATTTTAATCAAATGGAGAAGGAGCAAGAACCTACTACATCTCGAAGGAGCAGAGGCGGATGCAATTACGAAGCTTCTTTGCTCTATGCTCAGTCAAAGTTTCGCTGAAAATGTCGCTGTAAACGACTTCGAGAATGATGTGGTTGTCGTAAACGACTCAGCTAACTCAAGCGAAACTGATACTCAGCAAGGCCGTGTTCACAAAAGTAATGCTAACAGCTTGGATACTGAAGCGCTTATGGCCGGACAGGCTATCAATACCGAAGCCATTCGTGCACTATCTGATTCTCTGGTACATATAACCGAAGTTCTTACAAACCTTCAAGAAAATATAGATAAAAATCAGAAAAACGATGGAAATCCGCTTAATTATATGCAAAAAGGTATTGCTACTGCAGAAGAAGAGATAAATAATGAGCAGAATACAATTGAAGTTAACGAAGTGTGCGAAGCAAGTCATCTTAATGCAAGCAGGAACATTATTCAGCAAAATAACACAGTAATCAGTCAAGCGCCTAATCATTTAGATAAATTTAAAACCCCCAAACATCTGGTTCCCTGCCCTTTTGTACGTAGGAAGGGCTTTTGCCTTAAAGGCAATAATTGTGATTTCCTCCATACCCAAGGCAATGACCCTACAATCAGACGTCATCCTCAAAATACGGAAAACCATGCCTCTTCATTACAACCTCAAAAACCCAATTTTAATTGGCCTCCTTTTCCTCTCAATTTTCGTCATTCTCCCCCGTTCCAGTCAGTTCATTACCCCCCTTTCCTGCCCCCTTCGTACCCACTATTATCCCCATACCAACCTCCACTTCCATACCTACCACCACCTCTGGCGTCGATCCCAATGACACCTCTAAGACGCTAAGACAAGACCCCCACCCGCTGGTTGAGAAGGGTGTTTATTACTCCTCCAAGACATTTTTAGCAGAAAATGAACTAGATGATGATGATGCACCCTCTAGTGAAATGGTGAACTCAATTCCAGTCCGAATCTCTTCGCATAGACCCACTACAATACCGAGATATAATGCTCAAAAATATCGTTGTAATCTAGTGCCAATTTCTTTAACGAAAAGTAACTTAGTTATGCCACCTAGCACCTACTCAGTTCCATCTATACTCCTAACCAATGCATGTCATGTGACAAATAAAATTACAGAACTTTCTGGAATCGCTGCTGTCAATAACCCATCTCTGGTCATAATTACAGAATCCTGGCTGAACTCAAATATTCCGGATGCTGCTATAGAAATTAGTGAGAAGTTCAACGCATATCGACGAGACCGCCCTACCCCTGGTGGCGGTGTCTTAGCCTATGTGCACCATCAAATGCCTACTACCCGTCTTACAAATCTTGAAGTGGAAGATAAAGAAGTCTTATGGCTCCTGCTTAAACCGCCTAGAACTCCCAGGCCTTATAGTGCCATAATAGTTATTAGTGTATACTACCCACCAGGTCAGACGATGGAAGATGAAAGAGCAATGCTCGAGTATATCACAAATGGACTTGATGAAATTCTGAAAGACCATCCTTCAGCAGTATAATCATCGCCGGAGATTTTAACAAAATGAAACTGAATCTAGTATGTAGGCGCTTTAACCTTTGCAAAGTTGTACGAGCTCCTACTAGGGGCAGAAATATTTTAGATCAAATCCTTACTAATATGTCAGAATTTTACAATGACATCCAACATCTCCCGCCGATTGGCCGCTCGGACCATCAGTGTCTCTTACTCACCCCAAAGCTGAAAGAAAAAGTGAAGGCGATTTCCCGAAAAGTACGCCTGACAAAATGTAGTAACTTAATCGATCTGAGTGTCCATCTGAACAGGCAAAGCTGGGAAATGGTTTATGATGCTGATGAGATTGACGATAAAGTTTCGAAATTCACAAGTATGATCACGCGTATTCTTGATAAAACGCTGCCCAAACGTACTGTACGTTTTCATCCTTCAGATAAACCTTGGATGACCCCGCGTATAAAGCAAGAAATAAAGGCCAGACAAAAAGCGTTTACGTCAGGGAACAGATCAAGATACCAATTATTATGTGACAAAGTTTCTTCACTTATATCTAGTGCTAAGAAAACGTATTATCAATCGAAAGCGGAAGATACACGTGTAACAAGCCCAGCAAAGTGGTATAAAATTATATATGAACTTGTGGCTGCTAATGATTGTAACTTCCAATCTTCAGCAGCCCCCACAGATGACCTAGCTGAACGCTTACAACAAAGTTTCACCAAGCCTTGGCAGAGCACCACTCCTAATGAAAAACCAAAACTAGAGGAAATTGAACATTTACTCAAAGATACCAAGCCGCTGTTACCTTCGATTGGACAAATTAAGGCAATTCTCAAACACCTAAACCCTAAGAAAGCAAGCGGTTCGGACGACATTCCTGCATGGCTACTGAAACGTTACAGTGAAGAGCTTGCCCCTATTATTCATAATATCATCTGCTCTAGCATTTCCCAGTCCAAATACCCGACTCTCTATAAGCACGCATTGGTCACCCCTGTGCCCAAAGTATACCCCCGAATGATATTGACAATGATTTCCGGCAAATCTCTGTATTACCGCAAATGGCAAAAATCTTGGAAACCATACAACTTAAACTGAATAAAAATGACCTTAAACATCAAAGATAATCAACATGCATTTACAAAAGGAAGATCAACAGTATCTGCGTTAGCGAGTATTACCCAAAATTGGTACAATAAGACCGAAAATTCACGGGATGGAAGAATGGGAATTCATGCCTTATTTATTGATTTTCGTAAAGCTTTCGATATGGTTGACCATGGTTTGCTCCTAAGAAAATTAGCTGAAATGAATGTATCTAAATGCTTTTGGTTATGGACGAAGAGTTTCTTAGAAGGAAGAAGCCAGCGAGTAAAAATAGGTGCGAGTTTATCATCTATTAGGTCCTGTCCTTCTGGAGTCCCCCAGGGCTCTGTCATCTCACCAACAATGTTTAATGTCTATGTTAACGATCTTGAAGATTGCATTCCCAACCATTTGCAGATTAATACATAAATATGCAGATGATTGCACTCAGGATGAGGCAATCTCATATTGCTCCACTGGCAACATGCAAACGGTGTTAGATGCAACGAATGACTGGGCACTTAGAAACAAGATGGAACTTAATATAAAAAAGACTAAAGATATGTGGATTTGCTTCAAAGAAGGAATTCCTGCACCACCTTCACTTATGATTGGTAATGATACAATTGAAAGAGTAAAAACGTTCAAGCTGCTGGGCCTTTGGTGTAACGATACCCTTAAATGGAACACACACGTTGAAGAAATTACTAAAAAGGCAAACAAACGTTTATTCCACCTCCGGGAATGCCGCCGAGCAAACCTACCGACGGAAGTAGGTTTAACTTGTTACTTCACGAAAATTAGGCCGGTTTTGGAATATGCAGCCCCAATTTGGAGTGGTTTACCACAATATTTAATAGATGAGGTGGAGAACATTCAAACTCGAAGTCTAAAAATACTTGCTCTGCCGTCTGATTCATTTCAGTCTCTTGAACAGCGTCGTGACATGCTCGCCATACGTGAATACAAGAAAATTATGGATAATGAAACGCACCCTTGCAGGAAATACATACCAGATATTGTGACGACAACATATAATCTAAGAACTCCAAGAACTCTACCGCAGTTCTTCTCTCATACCAATAGGCATAAACTTTCGTTTATTCCAAGGACTAATGCACTATTATAGACATAATTTTAAAATCGTAAATTTATTATATTTGTATATATACATACATTTTATTATATTTAGTAATTGTAAATCCATTGTAATTTTATACCTAAGATGGATAAATAAATTATTATTATTATTATTATTATTAGAATGAAAACTTGAAAAAACATCACGACGACATTGTGCGCCATATTCTTGAGGGTAATGCATCGGCACTTTCAGCGTAGTATAATATCTTAACTTTATACTGCATTGCACTTGCGCTGTAGCTGTTCTAATTGATATTACAGGTACCGAACCAAAAGAAGGCGAACCGCTGCTTCTTCAAGCTCACGCGAAAAAAGCGCCAAATGTTGAATTTGAAATTGGCTCGGAAGCTGTTTCTTTAACACCTTGCCAGGAAGCAATTGGCGTTTTTACTGCTGACGTCGTTTTCTTCATCTTGGGCTTCTTTGGCTTGCACGTGTCAAATCAACAGCGGATTGCCCGTGCCCTAATTCGCGAGTTAGGAGGAGCAACCCTGAACGGATTTCTCCGAGCTATACAAGCTTTCAATCAAGCTGAAGGTGCGGTCGCAAAGGCGAAAGCTCTCTTTACAATTTTTTCACAGATCTATAAGGCTGGTGGTTTTAAAGCTGTGTTCAAGGTCCTTAAAGATGAAATGTCATGATGGGAATGGACCAAAACAGCCATTATTGCATTGGCCCAGATTATTGCGTGGTTTGCAAGCGATGGTGTTGCTTTCGTTGCTGAAGTAGCTTTGAGCATCATGAGTGCAACGCAGATGATCGAAGATGGTATAAAAGCTGCAAAAACCTGCAGTCAGGGCCGTTAAGCACTATTTCATATGTGGACCAACTATCTTCAACATTAACCGCTCTATTTACTAAAATTTCTTTTCGCGTTAATTCAGCTTTTCCTATTTTGTGTGATTTTTAATCCCCGAGCGGGCGCGGAGCGCCTGCGAGGGTACTAATTCCGCTCGGAGATTAGGAATTACACCCGGAACCCGGTAGAACATAGCCAAATCCAAAGTTGTCCAAATTCTTTGTCATGGACGGTCGACGTTGGGTGGTTTTGTAAGTTATGCGCATGCGCGAGGCATCTGGTAATCAACGAACGTTCTGATTGGCTAAGACAGAAAGTTTGTATTTCAATGAGAACGTCAGCAATTTATATTAACTGTCATTTCGTAAACATTTTTGTAAAAACGTTTCATAAACTTTGTGTAAAGAAAGTAAAACCAGAAGAAACAAGATATATGAAGCATGACAGTTAGCAAAGATGAACGTGGATACGGTCAAGACAAAGCCGTGTAAGAGGAATAATTCATAATCTGCAAACTTATAAATGTTTTCAAAGACAAAGGGTACGTACAAGTTATTATAATTACAAAGGGTACGTGTTTACTTTGTTTATTTCGTATTTGTTTCGCGATAAGAATGAGCCGTATTTGTATACTTTTCGGCTTTGTATGCCGTCTATTTGTTAAATTTTCAGCTTTTTATGCAAACGCATAAACCTGTGAAAGGCTATTACACCTAAAAAGTTGCTTTAACTTCAAAAAGTGTTTTTGAAAGTGTAATTTGAATTTTGGTATCAAAAATACACACTATATTTATAAAGTATAAAACTTTTAGCTGCCGGCGTCGACTGCAGTTACAGAATAAAATAACATTTGAAGTTTTTTCTTTGTCTGTGAAGATTTTGTACTGTTTTAATCGTTTGAAACTTCGATTTTAAACCGTTACTTAATTGCTGGCACGGTATAATGCAGCAAAATTGAACGGGCAATATTTTGCTTTAACTTCAAAAAGTGTTTTTGAAAGTGTAATTTGAATTTTGGTATCAAAAATACACACTATATTTATAAAGTATAAAACTTTTAGCCGCCGGCGTCGACTGCAATTACAGAATGAAATAACATTTGAAGTTTTTTCTTTGTCTGTGAAGATTTTGTACTGTTTTAATCGTTTGAAACCTCGATTTTAAACCGTTACTTAATTGCTGGCATGGTATAATGCAGCAAAATTAAACGGGCAATATTTGCACTAGCTTTATGATTATTTTTGTATTGAATGATGGAAACATTAGCTATAATATACTCGGTAAAATATAATAGGACTGATTTGAGTTTTATTGTGTCATTTCATAATATAAGTTTAGGTCAGGTTAACTCAGGAAATTGTGTACTTGGTTTGAAATAGCGAGGGGTTGCTGCATGCATGTATTTCTAGTATCATATCTAATGCATGACTGTTTTCTTAATTCTTTATTTGTAATCGTATAAAGGTAGCTACATATGGTATATAATTATATTACCTTGTATAACTTTTGATATTAATGAATAGATATGCAACTTTTGCCAAATTGTTTTTTTTTAACATACTCTACGTCTATTGTGGAGTACGTTCATGTAATTCGATAAAGTTATAGTATGCTAATTATTCGCGGCAAACGAAAATCCTAAAAATTTGCATTTTGTTAGTTGGTTTGTTCAAACTTCGTTGATGTTATCGATTCAACCCAGCAATATTGAGCTTCAAGAATTTGAATCCTGCGCTGCATCCCTCACTCTAAGGGATACTTAAGAGCCTGTGTCCGGTAAATCCTGACTGACTATTTGTTGAAATATATATATAATCTCCCTGATTTTTTTAATTAAAGATCAGGGTTTGTAGGCATACTATAAAAATGCATTCGAATTTTTTATTTGTATTTTCTCCCGGAGATTTTAGCCTTTTCAATTTTAGCAATTAAAATTGAGAGAGGGCAATTTCCGGAAAGACAAAAAAGGCGATTTTTAAACGGCCATTACAAACTCGCCATTTCGCCTGCAGATCTGATTGTTAAAAATCATTATAAAAGTGAGAAAGAAATCATGTATTTTTTTCCGCTATACTTAGTTGAACAGGCTTCCCTACAGACCACTTTCACACCTTTACTCGAAGCACGCGATCTCAAAACCCGCGTTTTCTCAAAAGATGCTCTTACTCAGAAATCAATCTATCTTTGAAATTGAAGTACTAAAGTGAAATACTCGCCCGTTTAAATTTCATTTCTTGGCGTTCAGGTGCTTTGTTGAAAACGTGAAAACACGTGAAAACGTTTTGACCGATTCGTGAAAATATTTTGCTAGAGCCGTCAAAATGTTTTGGTGCCGAAATGAAAGCGTTTATATAAATCAAACCGTGAAAATGTTTTATTACAGCCGTAAACAACTAGGTTTCACCTTACCATGCAAACGTTTCCGCTTGGCTAGCGTGCAGTCAAATATTTCTATGTGACAGTCGGGATCCTTATAAATTAAGTCTTAATAATTGTTTACTCTTTTCACTGACGAGTTGTTCATGACATTGGATCACGCGTTTATTTACAAAACATTTGCTGCTTTTCTTTCTCTGAATGGAGCTTCAGCGCATATCAACATCTCAAACTTTCATTGTGGACAGATACAACTCGTTCATTTCCGCGGGGGGGGGGTTGTATTTGATGTGCGTGTCACTGTCACTGCATGTTACCTATTCATTCGTAATTCTTGTTTTCGCAATGGCAGAAACACTGGTTCGGGTGGTGTGATTACAATCGGCGCATCATTTTCGATGCTAACCATCCAAAATACAAATGTCGAAAACATTTCCACTTCAGATTACGGTGGCGTGGTGTATATTTCGAAACCAGACAGACCAAAATCGAAGAATTCCGTTTTTCTAAGTATAATTAATTTATCGTTTCCAGGAACTGTAACGGGAACCCATTCTGCGGTGTCAATACATGCCAACAACTTCATTGCAACTGTTTGTCGCAGTTAATTTCTGAGAAATATTAGCGGTCCTTGTTTTTTTATATCATCGATGCTGCTACAGTCCGTCTTGACGATGATAATTTCCTTGAAAATAGCGCCATTAAAGCCAGTACTGTCCAAGGAATTGTCCTTCGTGAAACTTTTCATTTTCACACGAACAACGTTAGCTTCGTTCGAAACAAGCTGCTAGGAACTGACACTGCTTTTGGTATATTGTATTTGCACGGGACTTGGAGGACTTAACCCAGTTGACATCATTTTAAAAAACACGCGTTTCCTCGGGAACCTAAATAGCAGTATTTTTGTTTTGTTAAGTAAATGCGGATTCAATAATGTAATTCAGGATACTTGTGTATTTCTGGAGAATATTAGCTTTAGAGGAATAATGTTTCTCATGGGTCAAGCTTCAATGACATGCAAAAATTCTATCATCGATTCAAACAGGGTTATTCCTTACATATCAGCCGTGATCATGCTGACTTTTCAAAGACTTCAAAGACTTTGATTACGAATACAACATTTAAGAACAATTCCTGCGGAGCACTTGATGTTGTATTGAAAGGAACTACCTCGCTAAGAATAAAATATTCCTCGTTTTTCCGGAACAGCAATTTGTACACTTGAGGAGCCGCAATAGAGTTGGCATTTGTCACCCATTTGTTCAGTTATAAGTCTCAAAAACAGCACGAGTTTGACCGGACTTTTCAGGCTGTTATTGTCAATGTATTGTTCCAAGAAAACATCGCTTTAGTTTACAGCGTTTTGGCAGTGGCAGGGGTGGAAGTTAAATTAACAAATTGCACAATTTTGAATAATTTTGCTCAGTTCCAAGGCGGTCAAATTGGTAATCGTGAACAATCGGATCTGAGTTTAAACAATTGTGTGTTCAGGCAAACTATTCCGAAGATCACTACGAGTGATGGGACGGAATTTGTAGCCTCATCTTTCCTACGACTTTACAGCACTGGAAAGGCAGATATATATTATACAACACTCCATTGCATCACTGAGCCTGTCGACGAACCAATAATCTTGATACCCAAAGCAGAGCAAATATCATTGGATAACACCTCCCTGAGTATCTGTCCTTTGGCTCACGCCATTGAAAAGACTAATTATCAATATTTCAGCCTAAACAGTCGTGATGACAGCGCACTCGCTCTAACATGTAGGAAATGTGACTCTAAGTTCTACTCTTTGCAAAGAGGAACGGGGAGAGGATTGAAGGTAGACTCCGGTTTCCAGTGCGCCTCCCATGCCCGCGAGGCGCAGTATGTGTCCCATACATTAGATCAAAGTCGAACTTTTGGGGATATAAAACAAGTTCGAATCCACCTACGTTGGCTTTCATCATCTGTCCGTTTGGCTACTGCAAGTCCCCGCCATCTGACAGCCTGAATACAATGCATGTCAAGGTAAACGTACTGGTTTTATGTGTGGGATGTGTTTATTCGGCTATTCAGATGCTCTGTGGTCAACGAACTGTATTTTAACACGAGAATGATACGACAATTGGTTCTGGATTGTGTTTCTAGTGTATGTCTTCTTAATGGCGTCTCTCATCGTCTTCAAACTTCCAATGATAAAATATCCTTTACGACAGATTTTTTGGTTTAAAACGTTTATAGATGGCAGTCGCTTCACAAACTGGCAAACGGCTTTGTACCGTCACGTTGATCTGGCTCCTGAGAAAGACACTGAACAAAACAATCCATTGCTGTCTTCATCAGAGCAAACAAAACAAGATAAAAGACCATTTTCGGGTTTATTAGAGATCATCTTTTACTTCTACCAAATATCACAACTGCTTCTCTGGTCGACTTCGCTGACCGAATTCTTTGAAACTGAATTTCTCATGCCCGTCCTTGGCTTCTTCAACTTCCAACCAGGTGTAACAAATCGTGGTTTTGTCTGCCCCAGGTCTGACACCAAAGACAAAGCTTCTTTTTAAAGTTGCTCCGGTCTTCGCAACGCTCGCTGCAATCTTTCTTCTATATGCCTTTCACGTCCTCATTCGTTGCAAACTGAGAGGTTTTCTTCGACCTAACATTTCTCACTACCTTCAAGCCAGCGTCAAAACAGTGTTCCTTGGCTACGTGACCCTGGCTACTGTCAGTATTTCGCTAATTCGCTGTGTCCCCGCTGCAGACAAGCTCAGATGGTTCTACAATGGAAACGTCTGCTGATGTTGCAGATGAAATGCTACAAATGGTGGCAATATGCATCGCTCATTTTTAATGCAATCTTTGTCGTTCCATTCATATTCGTTCTCGCTTGGATTCCGTTCAAACTTTACCATGATAAACTAACCGTCAAGAATTTCCTTCTAGCTGTTGTTTGTCCTGTGCCGTTCTTGTTTCAAAGGCTATTTCGCATCGTTTGTCGATCTCAAGACGAACATGCGGAGGAAAGCGAAAATTTGAGCGCTTTAAAAGAGTTGCTTCTAGGTCCATACGCACAGCCAAATGAAACGAGCAAGCGTGGGGCTTTGTATTGGCAGAGCATTTTGATTGCCCGTCGATTTATTTTGGTTGTAATCTTTTGCGTGGTGATCGAGCCATCCATCAGATTATTCTGCATGACGCTTGCTTGCCTTTTCATTCTATGCCTTCATCTCAAAATTAAACCATTTCAAAATTCTTTCTTGAACAACCTCGAGTCCGTTTCCCTGATGTTTTTGATAGTTTTAGCTCTGATCAACCTGTTTACTTCCGTGTTTTCTAGTTCTCATCAAAATATCGAGGGACCTTTGGTGCCAGTTTTTAAAGCTTTCAAATGGCTGGAAGTTTTTATTTTAGGGATGTTTCCTGCAATTCTTGTTCTTCTTGTATGCTTTGCAATTATTTCGATATTCGCCCGTTTTCTTTTCGTTTGCAGCAGGGCTTGTCTTGAATGTTTCTCCAGACTTTGTCGCAAGAGGTGTTTGCGAAGTGATTCGAATTCTAGTTTTCTGATAAACATTTGTGACAGGAACGATGATGAATAGCAAGACTCTTGTCCTGTGTATTGTAAGATACTTGCAAAGTTAAGTTTAGTTGATAAAGTTGATTTTTTTCTAGCCAATTGGCAATTAACGTAATAAAAAAGCTGCTGTATTGTGACATAAGCGCATTGTTGAAAAGCATGTTTCATAAATGTTTTGGAAAATAATATAAACAGTAAACTTCAAACGTCTCTTTTTGTTATACTATAGTCTATACGAATTCAGTACGCCTTTTAAAATCGTTTTGATTTTTGAGAAAAATCATGTCTGTGCATCTTAGAAAACGTGACAGAGAACTTGTGTGAAAATATTTATGTTTTTACGTCTTTTGCGAAATTCACAATATAAATAAATGAATAAAGGAGTCAACCAAGTGCCTTAAAATATAAAAAGAAACTAACGTTTTGGTGCCGTATTGTCAGTAGATTAAGTCCAATGGCTTAGAATAAAATTAAGTCAAGTCATAAAATATCTTACGCAGTTGCCCTGTTATCATATAAAGAGAGTGTACTATCAAATAAGTGAAATAACCCATATTATTCAAGATTTATTATCTGCTTTGATATTCATGTGCAGTACGCATGCATGGATAAAGTCATGTGTTACAAGCAAAGATCGCCATATTAAATAAGATACAGTATTGAATCTTTGGTGAAAAGTCAATTTTAAAAAGAATACTGATTCATATAAACTGAAAATAAAATCTTGAATTAATTACGGAACACTTTATTATGAAGGCTTAGACGAAGCAAAAAATAAAATTGAAAATATAGGCGCAAAACGTACTTCCTGTTTGAAAAGGGATTTTTAAATAATTAAAATTATGTTTTGTGATGTCCGGCTTATGATAAATTGTTTTTCTTCACTTTCTTAGAAGCTCTTTGTACAATTGAGCTGTCGGTTGTCGAAAATGCTGCCTTCGCCAATATGTAATCTTCGACACTATCACAAGTTTTTATACAATTTATTCAAATAACACAAAATCCCAATCAGCGCACGGACTGCTCACATCACACTTCACTAACACACACTTAATTCTTTTTAACTCCCCACGCCCTCGTCTTAAATTTCGATTATGTTTCTGACGTCACGTGCGATTGAAACCCTATACACCCCTATATAATTACGTTATTAATAGCGCCAGTCTCCCACACGGTTATACCGCTGTAACTTGGATTGCTCGCCATTGTTTTTTCGATTGTTTTAATCAGAAGATGGCGTTGATCAGGTTAGCAGGATTTTATGCAATCTTAGTCCATTCATCTGGTAGGAAGCATATCTTTGTATTTTTAAATGACACTTCGAAATGTGAAGAAATCGAGCTTGTCATTTAAACTTCAAGCTGATGATTAGAGATTGCATACGATTAGACAGACGACTATAAGATTCGGGACTGAATTCGCTCTTCAATTTGCCGACTAAATTTTATAAATAAGCGTGCAAAAATCTAGCATGCATTTTAAATGGTTACAAAAGCGAGACGGACGACGATGGGATGAGTATATATTAGGTGAATAAAAGCAAGGCTTCACATAATATGTAGGAACTATGCATGCGTTAGGATGCATGAACTATACAATGTTATAATTTTCTGACAACAATACTACAATAAAAATGATAGTATTGCACTTGGACAATGGAATGAATGCTTTAGACATCAAAGACAAATAAACCATAGAGCGACACTTATGTGGCTCAGGAATAGCGATTGTGACATTTGTTAAAAAAACTATTGCGCGATAGAATTGTGTAACTTTCCTATTTTGTAGCAGTTTCATTCCCCAATTGCATGGTGTGCGTGGCTCACTTTGCCCAGTTCAATTACTGCAGATGCTAACCGTATAGTCCATCTGTATGGGTATTACCAAATAATTAGCTGCCTGCAGCACGCAATGGTTTTAATCCTTATAATGGTTTTAATACATATGAAAGTACATTCTATTGAAGGAAGGCAAAGACGGCCAAATATCAAAGCGAGAACTTTCAATATCACAATATTTCAATGAAGCGTCTATAACACGTTTATACAACTTTATAATGCGTACAAAAGAAGTATTATCTTTCAATGTATTATCGAAGAAGACACGCGCGGTGATGCCGGCACTGGTGATTTGCCAGCTTGCATTGCCAGAAAAATAATTCTAGCATAATCACCTGGGTACTGCGGTAGGCCCTAACTGAACCCTGGTGTTTTTCGCAATTATAAATCTATTTCAAGTGCACGTGAGAGGGTATAACTATATGACCATTAGCATCAGCTATGAGCGCAATTAAATCATATACGTAATAAGGATTAATTTCTTACTATTGTTAATGACGAATCCAGTAAGTGTAAGGCGAATAATATTCTTGCCAAATATTCCGTAGAACGTTGTTAGTAATAGGTAACATATTTAATATTTATACTTGATGTTTTGCTAGCAAAAATACAGCATATCATGCATGCCTTTATTACAATTTGCGCAAACTTGTGATAATAAGTATTATTAAATGAGTATTAATTATGCTTACAAACCCTGATTTTCGGTTAAAAATCAAGGGAGGTTTACCAGTTCAACCAAAAGTTAGTAGCATGATTTGTAGTGAGATGTTGTAAATAGTTTTGTTGAGAAAACGTGTGTATTATAATGTATTATAAAAGTAGTTAATATAAAAGAAAGGTTATAAAACAAAGGCTGGAAAGGAATTGTGTAGTAATTATTTTATATAACTTGAATAGAAACAAAACGCTCGTGGATGATTTTGATGCGTGTAAGCAAAATTGGCGGATGTTTTTACGATAAATTGTTGTCCAATTCTTCTCTGACTAATTTGGTTTTGAAAAACTATGAAAATTTGCGAAAAACCTCGTAAAACTCCAGTCAAAGCTTCCTTGTTGAAACCTGCTTGCACCAGTGCTTCCATATTTGAAAACCGAAAATTCCTTTTTTTTTCCTTATTTGACCCAAAATATCCTTCATAAATGTCAAAATTTCCTTCATATTTCCTTCAACAATTTTACAACTTTTGTCACCAAAATCAAAGGAAATATGCGAGATCAGTTAGAACATGGTTAAAATAAGCACTTTGCTATTACTCCCAGGATCAAGTAAATGTAAATATCACGCAAACGTCACAAAATGGGGAAAATAATTCATTAACATTAAACAAGCTCAATCCGGTTGCAATATAAAAACACAATCGTAATTTTAACATGAACAGTGATGCTACTCTATGATAAATTCTACTTTGACATAGTATCACACTTCGAAGTATACCTTGTATGATTATAGGCTAGTTTCCATCCAGGAAAATTCTCCTTTGGATCGGACAGGACAGGAAAGTTTCCTTTGTATTAACGCCGCCTGCGAAATCACTGGCAAAGGAAATTTTCTAGAAATTTCCCTGTCCGTTCCAATCCAAAGGAGATTTTTCCTGAGTTGAAACTAGCCTTATATCTGATATTTAATCTAAACTACAGTTTTTTAAGAAGGTCATTTCTTGGTTCTTTAACTTCCTCATCCGTAGCACTTGACTTCATTTTTGAAGCAAGCTCCAAAACTTTTTTATTTGGTTTGAGGCTGGCGGCACACCAGTGGTTATTCTTCATTTGCATCTTACTTTGGAGTAACGACACCAAAGTCGTGGACTTTAAAGAATTTCGGTGATCGGTTTTAACCAATTTAAGTTGACTAAAGATTTTTTCTACAGCTACGTTTGCAAATGGTAAAGACGCAAGAATTTCAAAGAATCATATGAGAAATGGGTACCTAGCATCACCTGTTGGGGTTTTGGCATCACGAACGACCAACCAGTATTCATCCCACTGAAGACCGGGATTGATTCTCTCTTCAAAGACATGCTCTCTCCATTCCAGATCAAGCTGGCGGACGTCGAGGATATCGCTTAGATAAGGCAACAAGTTGCAGATTCTTTCTAAAGAACTTGGCTTGCGATTAGCAGCATTGGTAGGCAAGAGACACTCTACAATTCCGTGTACTTCTGCATCTAAATCGAATCTTTTTTTGTATCTGCAAAATACTTTCGATCAGAAAATTTTTACAGTCTGTAAAAATTTGTCGACGTCTTCTTTGCTGGCTCCGGCTTCAATTTCGTGACGAGTAGCTGACGCACCTAAACCAAGATAGGTTTGGTGTAATAGCATGTGTTGACTGACGTCCACAGGATTCAGATCTTTGGGGAGTGTGGTCTTCACGATTTCGACTTTCATGAAGTCACATGCAATCGATTTGGATGAGGTTTATCTACTTCATGTTTTAGAGTATGAAGAAGAGGTCGCTCACTTTGAAAAAGCCGATTAAAACCGTTCAAACGACTGAGCTGAAAGCTTAAAAATTCAAGATAAGCTTGAACGAAACGGTTTTGCAAGGAGGCTAAAATGCGGTCATTGGAGTGGGACGGGTCGTCTCTGGCGGTCAGTGTGAAATAATGGGTCAAGGCCAGGTATTGTTCAAGGATTCGGTTTACGCAATCTTCCAAGGAAAGCCAACGCGTCTGGCAGGGGGAAAGCAGCTTCAGTGGTTCGGCACCAAAAAAAGCTTGAAACTCTTGATATACATCCTGTCTCTTTGAGGACCGATGGAAATGGGCGTATATATCTCGGCATAGATCTTCAACACTCTTTGGTAATTTTTGAGCGCCTGGGAAGACACAAATGAATTAGATGACATGAACATTTATAATCTGTACGTGGGAATTCAGACTTTAACAATTGAGAGACAGAATTGTACTGTCCGAACATCACGTTGGTTGTATCAGACGAGTATCCAATTATGTTGTCCATTGGGGTGTTAAGTCCGTTGAACGTCTCTTTGATCTTTGAGTAGATACCCAGTGCGGTACCATCTTCTGTCTCAATCATATCCACCAACCAGTATTGCATTTCAAATTTGGCTACATCGAAGAAACAGGCAACAATTGCAAGTTGTTTTTTGGTACTTTGATCTGTGGCTTCGTCAATTATTATCCAAATTTTCGCGCCCGCAGCAAGGACACCATTTCCCCGAGGTAGTCAAAACCCAGCACCTGACGGACGATGTTTGTTGCCTTTTGCTTGCCAAGCGTCACTTTTTTTAAAGCGGAATCATTAGGGAATAGAGAGCGAAGAACTTTGATCAAGTCATCAGACAGTGAAAGAGGCAAATTGTGTTGTACGATAAATGCACATAGTTTTATTTCCATAGACATTGTAGCATCAGCACTTGTTGCTTGCGTTAACATTTGGAGGACAGATCCTGATGTGGTAGTCGTCTTGGCATTTTCTTGATGCTTTTTGCTTAAAGAGTGCCGTTTTATGCCGGTTTTTGAGCACGTTAGGAATTTTTTACAAATTTCCGCAGTATGGTTTCACCTTTTTGTCGCTTCCAACTTTCCTAACTAGCCAGTTTCTGAACTCTTCAATTTACAACCAGCTGTCCATGAAAAGTGGTGCACATTTTCGCTTTCGTTTTGATGTTGTCTTATTTGTATTGTGGCCACCTGGTTGGCTCGTATTAACGTTTTCAAAATCTTCTATCCCTGACAGTTCTGACAAAGATTCTTCTATATCAATTTCCATGGTGAAAAAACTCAAAAATAGTAGGAATGGCTTTAAAAATTAGAAACATTTTCAAAAATTGAAAAAATCCTTCGAGCTTCCTTCATTTTGCAAAATTTCCTTCAAATTTCTTCCGGAATTAAATTTCCTTCAAATTTCCTGCATTTTGCAAAAATTTCCTTCTGGAAGGAAATTTCCTTCAATATGGAAGCACTGGCTTGCACAGCAAAAATGCTGGAAACTTCATGTAAATACCGGTATAAACTGCTGAATCTGCTATATATCTCGTATATTACACCAAGTATCGGCGACATTTCCTGAATCAAAATGGCGTCGGTGTATTGCAAAACATGCAAATTCACTGATTTTTCGAAGATGAAATGCTCGAAAACTGCAGGTTTATGAAGGTGAAAACAGGTAAATTTAGACTTTCTATAATTTATGCTAATTTTCTATCGTGTTTTCAAGTAGTGCCCGAAGGGGGGCGACGAAACTGAACGATAATCGGCCACAGAATACGGTCTATTATTTATAATCTCTATGGGTCTATCCCTTCCTCGCAAAAGACATTTCTTATAATGACGTCAAACCCGGAAAGTTTGATGTTACACGAAATTTGACTCCACAAAACTATCGAGCCATTCGAACATTAGAAAGGTCTATTCCTTCGTCTCCACCGCCTTTGCAGTGAAGATGATAACTTCCGGTCCGGCCAAATGTCTGGAGATGAGAACATTCTTTGTCGGGCGCGGCTATCCCTCCTCACTCATTGACACTGCCTTACTAAGGATTCCGAAATTTCCTGCTTATAGACAGCCTTAGAGACACTGTCTCTATCACCCCAAGCATTAATTCTACCCCCTTAGTTCTAACACATCATCCCTTCAATTTTGCTGTTACGCGGATGTCATGCCATTTTCACCGATAAACTTCTAGTCTCTTTTCGGCACAACAAAAATATCCGGGACACTTTGGTTCACAGCTCTCTGCAGCAAAACTGTTCAGAGACCAATGGCACATTCCCTTGTGGCATTGGCAAATGTAAAACATACTCATTTGTAATATATTTTCGTTGCTGTGATGGCTTCCCTCATTGCGGGATATTCCTACCCCACAATCAGGCGTCTCTTTGGCAACGTAAATTGTGCAATATTTTAATCAAGAACACGTGCAGATCAATAAAAAATTAGGCTGATCTTATGAATACTGAACGGTTTGTGGGTATACGTACCATTGGTTTAAGTAGTCAAGTATGAAATAATTTTGAAGCTTGGAAAATTTTATTTACTTGAATAATAAATGGTATAATGATTTATCCGTGGGTGCGTATGCAGTCAGAAATTCCGAAGCATTCCAAAGAATAAATTTTGAAATTCAATATATGGAAAAAGCAATATGCAAAGTCATTTTCAGACAAAGTCAAACATAGTTTTATAAATTATACAGGTTAAAACATGGAGTTAACGATAATAACGTGCATGTATGGTACACGTGAATAACAACACGGGTATGCTGATATTGTAATATATTGTAATCTTTCATGTTTGTACTGTTGTCGTAGATATTAGTCTCGTCAACAAGTGGGTACTAATTGAGTTTTTAAAGTCAAACAGTATTAGAATTTTTGGTCACTCATGCATGCTTGGGTAGATATGCAGATATTATATGGTTTGTATAACCCCCCATGTATGTTTATAGTCCCCATATATGTATAATTATAGTGTTGTAATATAACCAGGGAGCAGCGTCTTTAAATAACTAGCATCAAATGTTGTTTAACTATTAGTTCAATACTAACTCTCCTGACGAAGGCCCTCAGGTCGAAACGTCGAGAAGTGTTTTGTGTATTTTAGGCAGTTGTTATACCACTTTTAATGCTAAGTATATATAGTGTTGTCATAGATATTAATTATATCAGTGTGGTATAAAGTTTTTGCAAAGTCTTAAACTTTTTTTGATGCAAGATGTCATAATCAAACATCATTCGTTTGTTGATTAAGGTGTTCTGAGACATTTCTAAGCAACGCGGGAGAACCCTGAATCTTCCTGAAGGCAAAACCATGCCCTGTTTACCTTTCCAGATCGAAATATCTAAATGCAGGGGTGGAGTAGAAATTGTGGTCTTTAGACAACACAAAATGTTTTGAAAATAAGATGACAACGGCAGACGGCTGGTAGAAGAGCTGTTATAACATCCTGTGCAATAGTTTAATCAAGAACACGTGCAGATCAATAAAAAAGTAGGCTGAGTCTTATGAATAGTGAATGGTTTGTGGGTACACCATTAACTTTGGAACTATGCAAGATATATACGTGCCATTGGTTCAAGTAGTCATGCAAAGACATTTTCAGACAAAGTGAAACATAGTTTTATATACAGGTTAAGGAATGGAGTTAACGACATGAACGTGCATGTATGGTACACGTGAATAACAACACGGGTATGCAGATAGTGTAATATCTTGTAATCTTCCATGCCTGTACTGTTGTCGTAGATATTAGTCTAACCAACAAGCGTGTACTAATTGAGTTTTTAAAGCCAAACAGTATTATAATTTTTGGTCACTCATCCATGCTTGGGAAGATATGCAGATATTGCATGGTTTGTATAACCTCCCATGTGTGTATATAGTCCGCATGTATGTATAAATTATAGTGTTGTAATATAACCAGGGGGCAGCCTGGCAGCGTCTTCAAATAACTAGCATGAAATATGGTATAAGAACTAGTACTGTTAGTTTAATACTAACTCTCCTGACGAAGGTCCTCAGGTCGAAACGTCGAGAAGTGTTTTGTCTATTTAGGCAGTTGTGATACCACATTTGCATGATGCTAAGTTATATAGTGTTGTCATATATAGATATTAATTATATCAGTGCGGTATAAAGTTTTTGCCAAGTCTTAAACATTTTTGTTGAGAAAAGTCGTAATAAACATCATTCGTACCACTAATCCTAAGGACTAATCATAATAATTATAGTATGCCTTCAATGCTATTTTTATAGTACGTCTCTAACGTTATTTTCCCCATAGTTTTTTGGAATTAGCGTGTCAAAAATACTAAAAGCCATATTACTAAAAACCATAGTATGCCTATTAAATATGAATTCTAGTACATATCATGGATTACATGACTATGAACGATCCAAAGAACCTCAATATAACTTGTGTATAATTATGCTATGTACCGCTTTGATTGGGGTAATACAACGCTTTAAAGCTTCATGAGCATGCATTTGAAACGCGCTAAAATTAAAATGTTGATATTATGCATTAAGTGGGTTTAGTTATAACTGAAAAATCTGCACGAAAACAATAATAATCAACGTAAAATATGATCACCATAACCCTTGCTCCAAAAGCCTCAACGAATGAGATCAACCTCATAGTATTTTCGGGCTTACTACACGACTGCCAGGTGTGTTTATAATATAACATTTATGGTACGCGCATGCTGATTGGTTGAGAAGCGTGTTTCTAGAACTATATAGACTGAACAAGGGACTTTTCCCGCCGAACTTGAGAAGCGAGGTAATGTAATGAGAATTTGTAATTGAATGGAATTATAATATTTGTGCAAAATCTTTTTACTGAGTTATAATATTATAAAAGAAATAGAAAACATTTTCTTTTGTTTCTATATACAGTTACAGAGACACTTGTGGGAGTTTGGGAGAACTCGAAATAACATGGAAAACTCCCCATACGGGCTCGATTTCCCATTGATTATTTCTCGTTTTTTCAAACTTTCACGCGTGTTTCTATAACTAGCGGGATAATGTGAAACACCTTTAAGTGTTCTATTACGGCTAGACAATGTTCAACATTATGAATTGATGCATATTGTTAATCAATCAAACACAACAAAATGGCCAGTATATATAAAGACACTATGGCCATTATATACAAAAATAAGGCACTATAATACTGTTTTTAGATGGAAAATCTAATTGCATGTTAGTCAATAGATTAGATTAGTAGATTCAAAATAGCATATTAAAATCTTCAAGCTGTAGCTACCTTATGTAAACTCTATAAATAGACTTAATTTTATCCATATGATTCCCCTAGACGAACTTCAATGGGAGTTAACCAAACGGTATGCACACATTTCAAATTGAAAATTAAAACTTAGGATTAAATAATCAAAATAACCACAACAAATATTTACTTATAGCTTTACCTACCACTTATTGCTATTTTTTCTTCTTTGTTCTTCGAAGTTCGAAAGCGTACTTTGCAAACGTTGAAATTTAAATAAGCCTTTCTAAAGATGTCAATTTAAGCGCGCTATACAGTCCTAGCGGTCATTATAAAAAGCGTTCAAAAGCGTCTCGTTGATTAAATCGCCCGACAACCTCGAAAGGAGAAGACAGCAAGTTCGTTGAAGAAATTAAGGCAAAGTAAGTTAATGAATTATTAGTTCATGCATGCATACTGTTTCACTCTTCATTGTTCAACCTTTTCTTGCGACTAAGACTGTTCAGAATTATGATAGAAACCCTTGCTTGGTTTATGATTTGACCTTGCATGGCTTAGAAAAAGCTTTTACAATCACTTATCAAAGATTTTACCCTTATATTCGATAGAAGTTATGATTGAAATCACTGTTCACTGTTTTTCTACGGACATCCCAAGCAGCACAGCCATAAATCGCTAAACAGGGAGCTCCCTTCTCATGCACGCGGTTAAAATATTCTTGTAATTAACAGGATATGCATGACTGTGTTATTGGATAATGCGATAAAGTTTCTGTCATTAATAAAATATCACGGACAGAAATTTGTAAGCAGAAATAAATTGAGTGCAACGTAATCTTTCGAATAGGGTATTGATAAAATAACATTCTATACAGTATACTTTCACCGAAATTTGAAGTAAAGAATACTGTAAAACTGTAGAGTACAAAGTACGGAAACGCTAAAACATAACCATAGGTATTTGTAGGTCGGTTCTAGTTTACCTTGATTTTACCAGAACAAAATTTTCGATTTGTGAGCTTCCTATACATTTCCGAGCCAATGCTTTAGCCATTTATCACGTTGAATTACTTTGTAGAGATGCAGAGTTCACATCTATACCAGCAAAACATAGAACCTCGACACCGCAGGAACTTCGATATGTCCTGATTTACAAAAGAACAACCAGGGCAAATTGTAAATATTCGATTATTTTCCCGGCTAATATTTTGCGGAATTTAGGAATGCGCAATACACTTTATATAGAGCAGTAATGAAAGATAGTTTAACAAGTATGAAAATTTTTACGCCGATAAGCATATTCCGCGATTTCTGCATGGCAATGTTAAGGCGTTCTCCTTGGTATATATAGCCGACCTGCGCAAATTTTTCAGAATATCTAGCAAACTATATTGAAAGACTTTGCAATATGAAATGAGACGAAAAGAAAATATGTTCCCATTGACGGAATTTTCAAATGTAAGATGCAATATTAACAGATCTGCTAATTTTTATTACCATGCAGAATTGGTCAGATGCACATAAACAGCTCACCTGATTTTTATAATTACCAAATTTAAACCAGGAGGGGGCAGACTAACTAGATTCGGGCTGCTTTGGTTGAACGATTGGATATATATGGTCACACTGGATAGATTTTCAATTATATACATGCTTCTGTAGCTCTATAGCGACTGGTGAAAATGGGATTCAAATTTGCAGCATCGCTTTTGTTCCTTTTCTTTGTAATGATAAATGTTCATGGAATTAAACAAGGCCGCTTTGGCTTTGGACGTCTGTACAAAGACCAAGAAAAACAAGTTGATGCTGAAACAGGTGAGCATCGCCTCTTTGCATTGTTGCTGACTTGCTGTGTCTTTATAATAGACAATTTATATGTTGGGCTAATTATAATTTGGGCAGGAATGTCAAAGTATTAGAATCCTTATTTTAATTCCATGCATGAAGTAGTGGAAAAATACTTCACTGATTTCATGAAGCGTTCCTCGAAGAAAAAAGCGCGCCAAACCAGAGCCCTGTGGCAGGATATACAAGCAAGACATGTAGTATGCAGTTCATGAGTATTTTGAATGTCATTTTTTTCGTTTAAATGGTGAAAGTTTTTTTATTGAAATTGAGGACAGGCAGTTGACCTAGTACGGATTTTATGGAATTGAATAACTCGTGACAAGCATTTACTGACATAATGGGGTGTCATCATGAATATTAATAAAATGTTGCCTCTGATACAAAACAAAGTGCAATACATCGAAGTTATCATAATTTTATGAACCCTTTCTGCGCAATATGTCTTGACTATTATATAGAATGTAACGCCATGAAATAAAAGCATATTTTTGTACCTATATCTGAAAAGCTAATTGAATAACTCACTAAAACTCCCAAATTTTTATAGAACGAAGTGGTTTTTTGTGCTTTGGACCAGTCTCAGATGGTTTTTGCCATGCCGGACCATGTCCAGCCCATTTAACATTTTGCGGACAGCAACAGTGCATGGAACCGGCTTCAAACTGCTGCTGCTTTGTCTAGGGAACCATAAATAGGTACGGTGATCTACACTGGATATTTTTTTCAAAATCAATATTTTGTAGTATATATATATATATATATATATATATATATATATATATATATATATATATATATATATATATATATATATATTTCATAGTATATGTGGTGCGGTGAAGGAAAATTTCGATTCAGTTGTTGTAACTAACTCCGAATAGATTTTAAGTGCTATGAAGGAAGTGTATATATGAGTCGCCAGTCATTTTTTGTGGTAAGAAAAGTTGAGTAAATATGAACTGGACAGAGGCTAACGTTGAAAATCATATTCTCAACTGGAAGAATAATTCATTTGCTGTCTATTCAACATGCTGTAGCTTAGAGAGTGTAAAAAATATATGCTTGTGTATTTGCAAAATTGGGTAAAATAGGATTTGATCATCTCAAAGTAGGGTAACTCTCCAAAACCTACGACTATGTGTCTCTCAAGCAAGACTAGATCTCAAATAAGATATATCACACTCAGTGGGCTGGGCGTATTCTATTACAATTGATGTGGAATTGCGGTTCTTGTTCAGTAAATGGTATTTTTGATGAAATCACTGTCAGTTTATTTAATTGTACCAGTGTTCATGAAGCAGCCAAAACCATAGCATGGCGTAAAACTGACTTAATTATATCATTCTATGGTTTAACGGCTACGTATTTCACATTTTTTTCGATAGGTAGTTAATCCATTTTGCTCTGTGTTAAATCAGCACAATTTGGAAAATTTGAATTTAAATGATAATATAACTTTATGTGCGAAATTGTAACTGGGGCCTATGGTACACTGAAATAACAAGTTTTTGGCTTTGTGATTGTCGCCAATCGTGCAATGTTAAAAAACTTTACAGGCCTGGACTGTGCAATGCAAGCTTCCATATAAAAACGATCAGTAGAATAGAAATGTCTATACTTAGTAAATTGCCACGTGATCAAAAACATCTAATGAAATAACAATAGTTGCATATTGCACGTATTCTATAATTCTTATTTTAGTATCAACTATTACCTTTTTTTTCAGTCAAAGCGTGCATAGAGTCGTGAAGAAAAACAGACTATGGCAGTGTAGAATGATTAGTTAAAACATAAGTTGCATGACAAAAAGGGCAGGCATTGTAAACTAGATGAAAAGTATAAGCACAGTTAATTGCTGAATGTAAGCATTGAAGTAATACATGTTCTCACGACATACTGTTTGTGTTTCTTAATTACCTTGACTGCTCAATGATTGAAGTACGTTATACTACTTGGACAGAAATGCAGGCAGACAAGCGGTGAGGTATGCGGGCCCATGCAGTTCAGTTTTTCAGTGCATTTTTGAGATCAGTGTCGCTTGTATTATAGCAACAGCTAAAAGAAAATAATGGCATTCAAAAATCACTTTTCGAAATTGATGAACTTCATCGCGTTGGGGAACACATTTACGCGTATTTTTATGCTTCTATAATGCGATGTGCATAAAGCAATCTTTAGGAACCATCTTGGGCGTGAATATTTGCCAATGCATGCACACAACAAGCAAAATTGGAGCAGTAAGGTACGTAATATGCCCGGAGTATATACTTTTTTCACACAATTTCAATGCTGGAAAGTTAATATTCTTTCTCGGAAACATACTTGGGCATCTCATGAGTTGCCCTCAATTTTCAGTGTTCAAAGATGGATAAAATTGATGCAGTTTTGGATCGTGGACAAACATGACTTCTTAGTCGTGGGTAATATAAAAAGCAAATTTGATTCTCCCCTCATTTCTTAGGCGCGACGCAATATTGAGTTTCTAAATAAGTGCTATAGTCACGCACGCTTGGCGGCCATATTGACCTGCTTTACCCCTTAGACTCGTTAGAGCTTTATGCATGTAGTTTATGGTACAATTAATTATGTAGTCCTGGCCAAGGACTCTGGTATCCTCAGGGGTCGTAGATCCCCATGTTGGATGTCCTCACGGGTTTAGCAGGTGCTTCCCAGTATTGGACTTCGCCCAAGAGGGGTCATAGCTCCCCAGATAGGTATCCTAAATGGCCGCAGGGATCGTGGATCCCAATAATCGTCATTATTATGCATTACTAATGCAATCTCGATTGTGATTGGCTAAAAACCTACAGATAATTCTCAATGTCTTGCCACCTACACGACATTGAAAATTATCCGTAGGTGACGTAATTTTTTGCCGCTAGTTTGTTGTCAATAATGGCGCAGGCTTCCTCTCTAAAAAGGAAATACATAATAAAACAATTATTGAATTCGGTTTTCGCATGATATCGAGAATTATCAAGCCTCAGTTTGCATTATCCGCCTCAGCTTCGCTTCGGCGAATAATGCAAACTTCGGCTTGATAATTCTCGATATCACACTCAACCTCATCCAATAATTGTTAATTGTTTACTTAGGTATAGACAAGAATTCATGTAGATTTATGCGAGTCTATGGAGTAGAGGGTGACCTTTGAGGGCACTCTATTACCCAGAACCAGTGTTTATTTACAAAAAAATACACTGAACATAATGTTTTCATTAGCTATATGAAGCAAGGTAGAATAGTTCAAAGGTGGGTACTGTTGTACCCGATGTTCTCAAGATGGGCTGTTAGGCAGTCCTCAATGTAACAATATCTACATGAATTTATGTATTTATTTGTTAATTTATTCATTATTATTATTTTTTTCATTTTTTTTATTTTCTCCGTGGTTTTATACAAATCAGCAAATTGGTGCAAAATCGCTAAGATGGATGAAAAGGTTTAACATAAATTACCTCTTTGATCCCCCGAGCCGGTGCGGAGCACCGTGCGAGGGTACTATAATTCCGCCCGGAGATTAGGAATTACACCCGGGACCCGGGAGTACATAGCGGAATCCAAAGTTGCCCAAATGTCATGGACGTTCAATGGTCATGGTACTTTTGCGCATGCGCGAAATGCGAACGAGTGTAGACTGGTAATCAGCAACTTCCTGATTGGCTAAGACGAAACGTTTGTGTTTCAGTGAATACGTCAGCAATTTAACTGTATATATATATATATATATATATATATATATATATATATATATATATAATATATATATATTATATATATATATATATATATATGGAATCAAATAACAGATAAAACACTGGAAAGAGTTTAAAATATTATCAGAACTGCAGGAATTAGCGGTGAAAAGGGACAACTCGATTATAATCCTTGAAATGGTAGGAGTCTATTTTGTTTATTTCGAGGTTTATTTCGTGTTTGCTGTACGAATATATTTTAAGACCTTTGCACAGTATGTCGTTTTGGTCGGTTTTGCGAAGACGTGACCGACCACTTAAGGCTTTACATCATCGTTTTAACTTCCAAAAGAGTCCTTAAAGTGTAATTCGGTGTTTTAATATAACAAATATCACTTTAAAGGTTTATATATAGTTGACTGCAATACCTGCATGAATTTAACAATCGAAAAACAACATTCGACGTTCACTGCTTAGTTATTTATATTATTTGGGCTGTTTTGATGTTTTGAAGGTTTAGCTATAATGAAGTATAAACTCTCACTTAAACTGTGAAATTCTATAACTTAATGCAACGGAAAGCAGCAGGAAAACGAGTGATTTCACTTCACCTTTACGACTGTGTTTTTCCCCGAAATATTTGAAACATCAGCTATCGGCTTTACATTTAGGATATTTCATAATATTGAACGTTAGGTCTGGCTAGCCCAGGAAATATTTTGCTTCGTTTGAAATTGTGAGGGGTTGCTGCATGCATGTATTTCTAGTTTTAAGATAATAAATTATACAATGCGTCGGATCTGTTTTGATAATGCCACAATGTTAACATGTCATGCCGGTGAGCCCGTATTGGTTAGGCTGTACTGTTTCGGCTATCTGTAAAACAAGGAACGGGGAATCGGGGAAAGGAACGGGGAACGGTAAAACCAGGAATGGGAAAAGCCGGAATCTGTAAAACCAGGAATGAGAAAAGCCGGAATCTGTAAAACCAGGAATAAGAAAAGCCGGAATCTGTAAAACCAGGAATGAGAAAAGCCGGAATCTGTAAAACCAAGAATGGGAAAAGCCGGAATCTGTAAAACCAGGAATGAGAAAAGCCGGAATTTGTAAAACCAGGAATGGGAAAAGCCGGAATCTTTAAAACCAGGAATGAGAAAAGCCGGAATCTGTAAAACCAGGAATGAGAAAAGCCGGAATCTTTAAAACCAGGAATGAGAAAAGCCGGAATCTGTAAAACCAGGAATGAGAAAAGCCGGAATTTGTAAAACCAGGAATGGGAAAAGCCGGAATCTGTAAAACCAGGAATGAAAAAAGCCGGAATCTGTAAAACCAGGAATGAGAAAAGCCAGAATCTGTAAAACCAGGAATAAGAAAAGCCGGAATCTGTGAGACCAGGAATGAGAAAAGCCGGAATCTGTAAAACCAGGAATGAGAAAAGCCGGAATCTGTAAAACCAGGAATGAGAAAAGCCGGAATCTCTAAAACAAGGAATGGGAAAAGCCGGAATCTGTAAAACCAGGAATAGGAAAAGCCGGAATCTGTAAAACCAGGAATGGACTGAGCTACTAGCCCCTTCTATATTTACCATAGTCTCTTATCATTATTAAAATTATTCGTTTATACTTTATATTTTACGCGCAATATCTTATATATAAAGATAAAACGAATAATTCAATACGTAAATAAAGCAATCTTGAGAGTCAATATTTCGACTTCATTTTAAAGAAATCTTCAGACAGAATAAAATACGATACTTTACAACGTATACAACACAGAGAATTAAAGCGCACGTCTGTCAAACGTCTGTTGCGAATAAAATTATAAAACTGAATATGTATATAATAACAAAAATAATAATTTTTGATATGATAATAATAATAGATAGTCTATGATAAATCAGTGTATGATAACAACAATGCTACAGTCTGTTCCCGTTTGTTAATCAACACCAGTCGCCCCGTAGGACAAACACGCTCTACTGTTGTGAATATGATCAAAACTCAAAAGAACATAAACATAACAAGTTTAGCAATGTTAATGAGAATAATATTAATATGTAATGAATGACTTATATTCTTGCACAGGTATATTTAATATATATATATATATATATATATATATATATATATATATATATATATATATATATATATATATATATATATATATATACACCCATTAGCAAAAACGTTGGCCGCAGATAGATATATATATAGATACTCAAAATCTAATTAGAATTGCATATGTTGTGTAATATGATTGAAATCCCATGCAAATGTAATCATATGCAATTCTAATTAGACTTCGAGTATCTATCTATCTATCTATCTGCGGCCAACGTTTTTGCAAATGGGTGTATATATATATATATATATATATATATATATATATATATATATATATATATATATATATATATATATATATGAAATAATATAATATATGAAATACTACACGTTTATACCGAACAAAGATAAAATTATGTTGTTCCTTTTACTATTATTTATTATATTCCTGGTTTTACAGATTCCGGCTTTTCTCATTCCTGGTTTTACAAATTCCGGCTTTCTCATTCCTGGTTTTACAGATTCCAGCTTTTCCCATTCCTGGTTTTACAGATTCCGGCTTTTTTCATTGCTGGTTTTACTGATTCCGGCTTTTCCCATTCCTGCTTTTACCGTTCCTCGTTCCTTTCCCCATTCTTTTCCCCGATTCCCTGTTCCTTGTTTTACAGATAGCCGTACTGTTTCTGGCAGCGACCGTTGCCTGCTTTCTAATTACTTGGGGCTTACGCGTGCAGGATCACGCGGTGTCCCGTTTGGTTCTGCAGTAAACAGGTTAGATGGAAAGACTTGCACCGCCTATCGGCAGGAATAAACTTGCTCATTAGTAATCTCACAGTGATTCACAATGCATCTAACCGAATGCCTACCAAACTAACTATATTCATGTCCGACGCAGATTGGTAGGGATGGTCCATACCGGATAGAGTGTGAAACTCTATCACCAGCAAAAGTGAAACGCGTTGATGGAAAAGACTGCAGACGCCCACATACACATCCCCGCACTTACGAGTGGAAACCAAACGTAACTCGCGTTCGGCTTTAAGAAGAACTACCTGTACCTGAGACAAATTCAGATTATTTGATCACCAACACAGCGTCCTAAAATAATCCTGAACAAAACCCACACCCAAAATGCCGTCCACCCAAACCGTAGATGTTGAGTTGGTGTAATTAGTACCCTTATCGCAGTATTTAGTCCAATGCTAACCTTATAATTTTGGTGCAAGTTTTCTAGGAAAAAATTTCTAAAGAGGTTAATAATTATAATTACTTAAAGGAGGTCGTAGCTTCTGCGCATCTGTTCTGCTCATAACAATAGGTGCATGAACTTTTTGATTTAAAATTGCTGAAATTTAGCACGTTTATTACTTTTCTGAACACAGACTTTAGCTTGTACTTATTTAGAACTATAGCGAGTCAAAATAGTGTCAAATATTCTGTGACCGTTCTTGATATTTTTGTCAATGTATGTATTGAAAATGTAAAACAAGGCGTTTGTTTACAATAGCGGCTATAACCTACTTTACATAGCAGGCTATACGACATTGAGCATCAAATGTGGTGTAACAACTGCCTAAAATAGGCAAAACATTTCTCGACGTTTCGAAGTAGACAAATAAGAACGAATGGAATCAATATATAGAACGAGAGTATACTTCTGCGATCTCTAGTGGAGAATATCGTCTCATATTCACGGAAATTTTAATAATAATTATTCAATTACCCATTTATCCTGAAGGTTTTTCGTCGCACTATATGAAGTAATTATGTTGCATTTTTCGTGTTATTTATAATTATCCCCAAAGTGGCTATGATTTTAATATGGAAGGAGAATTGTAGTTCTACAATATCAAATTGTAAAATGTATAGTATTATACACCGAAAATTTTGGCTGTGTTATATACGTATTTCATTAAACACTAAGTCAACATGAATCTCAAATCCATGCAAATTCCAATGAAGAAAACTTCGACAAGTCAATCAATTATAGTAAAGTTTACATGTGTTATCATATCTACATTGGTCAAACGGCTATTGCTGCTTACCTAAAAATCATCCTGACTAGTATGAGTCATGCTATGAAGAAGATGTTGGGACATTTTTTGATAAGAAATGGGATTTTCTATTATCACGCGACGTCATAAACTAATTAAACGATCTTTTTTTTAATGGAGTATTATACAAACTAGGATATTCAAGTCTGTCAATTATCCGATTTAATTTCAAAATTATCTTCATGGCCTTCACTAAAAGTCTTTTCCGCGTCAAAAGAAATAGACTAATTGTGGAAATGTGCATTAATTATACAGTATTACGTCTTAATAGCGGCTCATTCACAGATTTTGTTTCCGGGAAAATTTACAAAATGTGTAACATTGTTGCAAATGTGGGAAATGAATGCGCGCTGAATGTTTTCATGTACAGTTATTCGATGCATATAATTGATTCGTGCGACATATACATATATTTATTGCCTCAAAGCTTTTCATCGCTTAACCCAAATCTTCACACAAAACACAAATACATGTATATATAGCATAAAATTATACGACATAGTTGGTTTAATCATGTATTTATAACAGGTTGGAGACAACGAGTCTAATCTTCAACAGGTGCACTTTTAACGATAATGATTATTTTTTAAATAAAGTATGTCTCAGTTTGCTCGTACGCACTCAGTTACAATGACTATGTTTCTAATAGTTTGTTCGGTCCTTTTCATTTTGCAAATACCACAGCTTGTTCAAGGCAGAAAAGAAGCATTGTTTCGAAAACAAACCAAGAAATACTTGGCGAATAATGTCATAGAGACGAAAAAGGCAGGAAGCGAGTTTGAATGCGGCATGTATTGTCTGACAAGAGAATCGTGTGCGTCAGCCAATTACAAAACCTCGGGGATCGGGAAAGGTCGATGTGAGCTCAACGCTAAGACACTTCAAGAAACAGCCACTGTTGATGAACAAACGAACCCTGAATTCAATCACCTTGTCGTTGTTCAAAAGGTAAAAAAAAGTATTGAAAATAGCTATGTATATGCATGCCTCCATCCATCATACCGCAGTGTGCATTGGTGTAAACACCATTGTTAAATTAATCAATTTTCTTTCACATGACATGCATGTAGCTAAGCGTCATTTCGTTGGAAAATGAACGAATATTGGTTTGATAAAAAAGTTTAATTAAAGAAATCACATTCTCCCGCCGATGGAAATATAGGACTATAAAACACCGCGGAGGCCACAAATTTTAGTCAGTCTTTAGATTTGATTCTGTGTTTTGCTCTATTGTTCTTAGACAGAATTATATCCTAGTTCAGGAAGCTCGCTGACACAGGACGGCAAAACAAGTAAGCCTCAAGAAATCCACACCAATGTTATTCTAGAAAGAAGCAATTTGTGTGTGGCAAAACCAAATTGTACACCCTATTATAGCACCTATTTGCTAACAGACACCTTTGAGTGAAGTTCGAAATTTGCAAATATCGCTTAGAAGATACAGTATATGAAGTCACTCATTTTAAGCCTTCGGAAACGTTCAAAACCGCATTTCAAGTTGACTAGGCGAGTTGACTAGGCGCAGATGTTTTTTGGCGGCGTCTGGTTCATATATGACTTATTATTGCAACTTCAGTCACATGCCAGGGTGTAAATAATTCCTAATCTGTCAGCGGAATTAGTTCTTTACTGCAGTATTTAGTCCAATGCTAACAGCCTCGTACCCAGGCGCTTTAATAGTAAAATATACAACGTTGCATTCAGGTCTTATATAGAGGTCAGCTAAAAAAACAAGAGCGCGCGGGGGTGCTTGGGGAGGTTTGTTTTCGCGAGAAGGTTTTGCCAAAACAACCCGAAGCGCGCTCGCGTTTTTTTAGCTGACCTCTATATAAGACCTGGATGCAACGTTATATATTTTACTATTAAAGCGCCTGGGTACGAGGCTGCAATGCTAACCTTATAATTTTGTTGTTTATATAACTTATATTAGGTTTCCTGGCAAAAAAATAAATTCCTAAAGATATTAATAATTGTAATTGGTTAAGGGAAGTCGTAGTTCCTGCGCATCTGTTCTGCACATAACAATAAGTCCATGCACTACTTGATTTAAAATTGCTGAAATTTAGCACGTTTATTACTTTTCTGAATATAAACTTTAGCTTATACTTATTTAGTATGATAGCTAACCAAAAAGTGTCAAATATTCTGTCACCGTTCTTGATATTTTTATCAATATAATGATTCAAAATGTATAAAGGACGTTTGTTTACTTAGCGACTTTAACCTTCTTTACATAGCATGTCTAAACCGTAAGGCTGCATGGCTATACAACACTGACATTAATTTTTTTTCATAAAATTTTAGCAACAACTCCTACATGTTCGATTGCAAATTGGAGGAAAATTTTTTATGCGATAGGCTGGTCAAGATGTGGCAAAGAAAATCTTTTTATTACAGGATTACTACGAAATCCCCCCTACCATCTTAACAATGATCCCATCTCTTTACTTGAAGAAGCAAGATGTTGTAATTCGACTTCGGCGTACAGTGGTCAGAATGGAGTGTGTAAACAAGCAGATTGGCTGCGCTCTCTGGACGTGTACGTATCTAAAATTATATGTACAACAATATAGAGGTTGAAAGGTTTTGAATTTCGAGTGCAATTATACACACTTTAAATTCAAGCCACGAAAGGTTGATAGAAAAAGGGGTCATAAAATAGTTGACTCATTTTTCCATCAACTGTTCCTGGCTGGATCAATATGAAGTGTGTATAATTCCACTCGAAATTAAGACCCTTTGAACCTCTAGAATTTACCTGCATTGAGTGAAGTGCCAGAATATTTTGATGATAATATTCTTCAAAATTAATTTCAGTGGCATAGTAAATAAATATTCATACATCAACGCGTAGTTGTTATAAACAGCACGTGTACTTGTCATATGCAGATGTTGACGGTCCGTTGACCGAAAACTTTGATGAGTTAAATATAATTTGAGTAGCGTACCGGCAATAAGTTAGTAGGTGCAGTTCTATAAACCATATGCTTTAAGGTTACATTTTACTTCGTGTTGTGTGTGCGTCCGGCCAGTCAGCCTACCAGCCATGCAGCCAGGCGAGTCAGTCACTTTTTTTCACGATTGTTTAGGCCGCGTTTAAGTTGACAATAAGATACAATAAGCAGTTTAAAGTATATAATGAGCGCAGCAAGTTTACAGCATCGAAAAATAAATTGAAGGAAATGTCGCCAGAATATAAATCTACAACGAGGGAAATTTTAAATGAAAAGGGAAAAGCATGCAGTGGTAGAAGCAATGGAGAAGTGATACCTAGAAGATATTAGGGATATATTAAGCATCATTGAGAAATCTTGGATGACCTGGAGGTTGAATGAAATCGAAAAAAATAGAAAAGACGCCAGCAATAAGTAGAATTCAGGTATATTAAAACAGCTGAAAAAATTGCTGCAAATTACTTTGCAGTTATTGCATTGTATTGTTTACTTCTGTTTACTTCATACTAATAAACAATAAATACATGCATTTGATTTCAAAAAATGGTTATTGTTAAAAATATGTTGCACATGGATTATCTATATACGTTTCCTTTCAGTCCATACAAGGTCTGCACTATATTGACATGAAATGGTGTCAGAGTCTAGGGTGGTGACGGTTATGAGTTTTAGGCTTCACTATGCATTCTAGGATAAAAATTGCACTATACGTATACAGTAGTGTCCAGAAATAACCTAACACTGTGGTTGCAGCTCGGCTGCGGTTAGGTTGCGGTTGACCGATAGAAACCGAAGACGACCGCAAGGAAAAAATACGATCGCGGTTGTCGTTCGCTTCCGAACGGAATATTATGAACAGCTGAGAACAACAACACTATAATGATATCGAAAACATCTTAAGAAATGTCTGTCAGACCGAGTATAAGCCCCAGATTAAACCTCCGTCTCACCGCGGTTCGACATCGGTCTGACCTCGGTTCAACCGCGACAGACCGAGGTTTGGCCTAGGTTAACCTCGGTTTTTGTTATATTATTTCTGCATGTACAGTACTGTAAATGCAAATAAATACACGCAACACTAATCTTTTCAGTATTTTTTGCTAAAGATTATTCGTTTACAAATTAACAAATATATAACATTGAACCGTTGTCATTTCAGTTATACATACAATACACGGTATGACGTCATTTGTGATAAGAACAAATCAAAGTTGCCACGAGCCGCCGGAAGAGTATCTGCAAATGAACAGACAACGGTTCAATGTTATCTATTTGTTTTATATAATAAAATAAAAAGACACGTGTCACAATGTGATTGGCTGACAAAAAAAACAAGAGATGACTGATCGAATTCGTTAGAATTATCTGTGACGTCATTTCGTGCGTCTGCATGTCCTTTTATAGATCATGACTTTGGACCAATGAAATTGCTTGAGTTGTTAACGTTATTATATAAAAGATTACATACTTGTAATGCACTTACCGCTCAGGCTCAGACTAAAATGTAACTCACTCGGCAGATTTATTTATATATCAGCCAAGACAGGCACGCGTGTAACTCTCCTGGGGCCGGTTGTATGAAAGCCGGATAGTGCTATCCACCGAATAGTGGCTTTTTCAATCGCTTTGAAATCGCACGTTGTTGGGTATAAATTTGATTAAATCTTATAGTATAAATAAATCCAGGATCCTCTTTGATTATTTATAGTCCCAAAGCTGAAATCTTATTGCCTTTCAAGCATTTTTAGAACGGTTGAAAAATCACTATCCGGTGGATAGCGCTATCCGGCTTTCATACAACCGGCCGCAGTAAACTAAACCATTTAATCCCAGCAATAATTTCCAACATTATTCATCACAGGAACAACGCTTGGAGCCACTGCCCAGTGGGTTACTTTTTAAACGGGTTATATCGCAGTGCGGGCAATTATTTACATCGCATCGAATATGGCCATTGCTGTAAACCTAACAATCATACTGACCAGTATGGATCATGTTATGAAGAGGATGTTGGAACATCTTTTGATCAAAAAGGATGGTCAAACTGTTCTCAGCCTGGACATTACATCACTGGACTCTATCGTGGAAATGGTGATTGGCTGAACAATATCGACAAATTTCGATGCTGTCAAATGGTTGCTATCTAACTAGTAACTTCTTGAATGTTGGCACAAAGTAGCATTATCAACTATTATGCTATCTGTAATGGTAGGGGATGACACTGGGTAATATACTGTAGCATTCGGCGGTTTGTTAAGATAGAAGGTAGCGGAAATGAGCTTCGAAAGATATATTACGATAGAAACGCAGATCCTTTAAAGGTAGGATGCAGGGCGCATCCGTTATGCTCATAACAATGCATGGGTGGACTACTTGATTTAAAATTGCTGAAATCTAGCACCATTATTACTAATCTGAAAATACAACCGAGTTTATACTCTAGAACTATGGGGAACCAAAATAATATGAAATATGTAAACAAGGGGTTTGTTTAAATTTATTTGGCGAGTGTAATCTACCTTTAAAAGATCGAGATGCAGATGATTTCAGAATTGAAACATATGCACCAACTTTTATTGATTTGAAGATGGTCGAAAGTAGAAGCTTCGATCAGTTATCAATTATTTTGTGGGGAAAAGGCGTAGCTATAGAACAAGAATATACTTCTGTGATCACTATAGGTAAAAATATCGTTTCATATTTACGGAACTTATTAACATTTATTTATTTGTCCTCTGGGAAGTTGGGTCGCACAAAAAAGCAACTATGTTGCATTTTTCGTGTTACTTATAATTATCCCCAAAGGGTCAATGATTTTAATATCGCAGGAAGGATTGTAGTTCTACAATATACTTAGTCAAATTGTAATATATAAAGTATAATATACAATGCATTTTTGGCTGTGTCATATATTTCATCAAACACCAAGTCAATATGAATCTCAAATCCATGCATATTCCAATAGAAAAAAACGTCGACACGTCAATCTATTATAATAAAGTTTATATATGCTATCTTATATTTATTGGAATGAACTCAGTCCAACACAAAAATTATGACGTATATGACCTTTTATCTCATGCAGAAATTAAAGGATCCTGAGCATTACGCAGGAAAGCACAAACTGCCCACATAAAGTTTGCAACTCCAATCAGATTGAGAGGAAATCTTCTTTCCAGATCCTGAAGTTTTTTTATAGTACGTTCTATACGATTTCTGACACTAGCAATAGATTGAGTTTTAACGACATCTTCTGCAGACATCTGAGTATTTTCACCAAGGAATGGGGGATTCAGTGAAACTCCCAAAGGCAAAAGATCTTCAATTGTAAAGCCCTTTTTAGCCATTATATTGTCTCCAGATTCGAATGCCTGATTTAACGGACACTTCGAATAACAATTTCCCTGTCTAATATGTTTCCTGTATGAAGTTCACTTATGAATCTAATTGCACCACAAGGAGCAATAGCAAGTAAGGTTTTAAATGTTTTGTGGTTTTTATACGAACTAAAGAGTTTAGTATTAACTAGTAAGCTGCTTGGCATGTCAACTCTGATATCTGTGCAATCTATGAGTTTGAGTATCCTTATGGAATCAGAATTCTTCTGACTTACGTTGGCTTCAAGTTCGATGACTTTTTCTTCGAGAGCACAGTTAATGGATTTAGGCTTTTTTATTTATTCTCTTGATTACTCTCTTGACAAATCTTCGACTTCGACTGACTCCTACTGCACAGCATTACCAGCCACAGTATTAGCAGTTGAGTCGGATGTTTTCTGATCTTCAGGTGTTGCTCTTTCACTTGACCAGCTGAATATATTTGGGACACAACCTTTCTTCGACGTTACTATTCCATTAACAGACTTGTTCAACTCAGTTTGCTTAAAGTGCTGTGAACATAATTTGATTAATTTCGCGCTAGGTGTCAAATTAAAGCTTTTTCCCTGGTCTCGTCGTATGGCTCTGATCCATTCCTTTTTAAGTTCTTCCGATTTGGGGATATTGAAACACAATATCTTCTCTCCAACAGTCGAACGATATCCTTTAGATCTGCATTGAGGAACATAGCGACTTAATGGCATTTTAACTCTTTTTGGCTGTGTTTCTCAGAAAAATATTTTTTATACAAATTATGCAATATGGTGTCTGACCAACGGGCCTCGTCTTGATACGACTCGTTTCCAGGCTCCTAGCGCAAGTGAGGCATTATGCATAGCGTGAATAGATGATCGCTGAAAATAGTAAGGAAGTTTAATGGTCATTTCCAGACTATAAAATAATATTGTATGGAAACAGTTAGGTATAGAATATTTCCATTGAAAAGATTTTGAAAAAAATTCCTGCGCTAAACTATTTTGTGTATATTTCAAAACCATTTTTTTCATTTCATACATATATATCTTTAGGCATATGTGGTGAGGTGAAGGAAAATTTTTAATTGTTTTTTTTTAAGTGTATTATTCATACCAATGCATGGAACCAAGAGAAATGGCTGGGGCTCGCTTAGCTATTTCTTTATCGTAAGAAAATTTGGGTAAATATTTTCTGGACAAAAGGTAACGTTTAAAATCATATTGTTTTAAAATAGGAAGAATAATTTAGCTAATGTCTATTCAACATACTGTAGCTTAGAGTTTGTCATTTCTTGGTCCATCCCAAATAGAGTGTGAAACTCCTCCGTGCTTGTCCACGTTCCGCCTATCACCAGCAAAAGTGAAACGCATTGATGGAAAAGACTACAGACGCCCACATACACATGCCCTCACTTACAAATGGAAACCAAACGTAACTCGCGTTCGGCTTGAAGGAAGACTACGTACCTGTACCTGAAAAAATTTCAAATTATTTGATCACCAACACACCGGTCACCGTCCTAAAAAAGTTATGAACAAGACCCACACGTAAAATGCCGTCCAGCCAAACCGTAGCAGTTAAGAGGAGACTGGCGGGGAGGGAAGGTGGGGGCAGGGAGGGAAGGTGGGGCGAAGGGGTGCCATGCATATCTTGCGAGCATTTGCTCAATATTAACTTCGCTTATTACAAATGCGCAAGTTGGTTAACCATCCCACAGCTAAGAGCGCGTTTTAGCAAGTATTGCGCAACTGCTTGCCGTAATCACGTTATATCCGTCGTGTAAGCGCAAAGTTCTAGATATTTCATCCTGGTGTTGTTGCGCATAAATACTAGCCAAATTCTCAGTTTAGTTCAGTTGTTAACGTGGACGCTTGGGAGTAAGCAACTTTGTACTGGAAACTTTATGGTACTTCCATAAGAGCTGAACCAGTAACTAATTATATATCTATTGGCTTAAGAGAGGCTTTACAAAGTACGTACGCAAACCAAAGTGAGTTTACAAATATTAGTTATAGCAATTTATTTCGGCGAAACGCCAGCGATGTATATATTGGCGCTATTTCTCGACCGGCATATAATTCGTCTATGCATAATGAATTGGTCATTTTCAATCTGCGCAATTCATTCGGTCCATAAGTCAAAATGCTGAAACATCGCAAAATTGTATCATCCATAAAAATTAATATTGCATGCATTATTCTAGTTCTATTGCATCTTATCAACTTATAATAAGTACGTGTTAAATGTTGTTAATCGTTGCATGTCATGGTTAAATACTATTGTTGTTATTCGTTATTGTATCCTCGTACTATAGTTAGTTTCTATATTCCATTGTTATATTCTAGTTCGAACCGACGTTATACGACTTTAAGCGATCTTGTACGACTCATAGGATTTGAACCTATCCCATCCGGCTATGCTATCGATCGATCTGAACCGAACTGTCTCCGATACCGACTCAACTTCTTTCGAGTATCGAGTATCATCATGCAAGTCTGTATTGTTGATCTGTATTAAATTGTAAGAATATTGCTATCGTAAATTCTTCTGCTGAGTTCGCTTACTCTGCATGTATACCCGTCTACCCAGTAGTTTCAATTGGGATTTGTTTTGCGATCTAACTACAGTTCTACCAGATGAAAGCTGCAGGAGGCATTTTTATGCCCCCAGTCTTATGCCCGACTGGGTTCTTTTGCTCACCATGATATGCAAATATGAATATATGAATACACCCCTATGATATCCAAACATGAATATATAAATACACCCCTATGATATGCAAACATGAATATATAAATACACCCCTATGATATGCAAACATGAATATATAAATACACCGCTATGATATGCAAACATGAATATATGAATACACCCCCCGCCCCCCTCTTGCAATTAGGCAGTCTAGCTGCGCCCTGCTGACTCTGCCGACGGAAATCCTAAGGAGGATACGTTGAAAATTTTCCTATAATACCGGTACAACCTATTTTCTATATAATACCGGTACAATCCTATTAGTCAATGAAAATACAGCTATAAGAAGTTATGCGTTTCCCAGTATATTATATTATATTTTTGTTTAGTGTACTTACTTGTATCTATAAGTATTTTAGTATTTCTAGTCACTATTCAATTATTAATTTTCGCAAGAAAACGTGACTTATTGTACCGTAACTTTACCCGCGCGTCTAAAATTTTAAAATACGCGAACACAAAAACACTTCGGAGTCATGCATTTTGTCTGTATTGGTTTCCTTAATCATTTTCGAAGTTACCGTGTTTTGTAGTTGCAGATTTAGAGTAAAAAAAATTACACGGGCTAATTTCAAATTCAAAATACCTTCATAAAAACGCTATAAAGTATTCCAAAGAATACTTCTTGTAAATTTGAGCTGCAGTCCTGTATTTATTCTCTCTTATACACTAGATCCTTCACTAATGATCTCGGTTAATTGATTACCGCTTTTCAATTTCTTTCCGGCTCCAGATGTTTGGGGAATAAATTTATAAAGCACCGAATTTTCAGTTGAGCCTTTTATTGTATAATAACAGGTTGGAGACGGCCAGTCTATTCTTTAACAGGTGCACTTTTAACGATAATGATTAATTTTTAAATACAGAATATCTTAGTTTTGTTCGTACGCATTAGTTATAATGACTACGTTTCTAATCGTTTCTTTGTTCCTTTTCGTTTTGCAAATACCACTGCCTGTTCAATGCAGAAAAGAAGCATCACTAGCATTGTTTCGAAAACACGCCAAGAAATACTTGGCGAATAATGTCATAGAGACGAAACAGGCAGGAGGCGAGTCTGAATGCGGCAAGTATTGCCTGAGAAGAGAATCGTGTGCGTCAGCCAATTACAAAACCTCGGGAATCGGGAAAGGTCGATGTGAGCTCAACGCTAAGAAACTTCAAAAAACATCCGATGTTGATGAACAAACGAATCCTGAATTCAACCACCTTGTTATTGTTCAAAAGGTACAAAATCAATTTCGTCGAAATATTTTCATTAATAGATTGTAATTCAACAAATATTACCCCGAAGTAAGATATATAGTCGGGGGCTTTTACAGAGAAAGTAAAGCATATTGAATACCGCAAACGTAAGGTCTTATAATACAAAGCTATTTCTCTAATCAGCCCGGTACCACGAATTTTAACATTCCCCATCCATTATATCGCAGTGTGCAATAAAAAAATTAGAATTCAAATTTGGTGTATATTTAAGCAGAATATATGTAAAAAACTTTGTTGATTTTAACGCGTTGTGCGCGTCATTCCATTGGAAATTGAAGGAATAGTGGTAAATTCACCATTGTTAAATTCATTAAGTTGTCTTTCACATAACATGCATGTAGCTACGCGTCATTCCGTTGGAAAATGAACAAATATTGGTCTGATAAAATAGTAAAAAAATCATTTCCCGCCGATAGAAATATACGACTGTGAAACACCGCGGACGCCACAAATTTTGCTCCGGTCTTTGGATTAGATTATTTGTTTAATTTGTTCATGTTTTTAGACACCATTACATCCTACTTCAGGAGGCTCGCTGACACAGGACAGGCAAACAAGTAAGCCTCAGGAAATTCACACCAATGTTGTACTAAAAAGAAGAAATTTGTGTGTGGCAAAACCAACTTGTACAAACTATTATAGTGCCTGTATAATATTTGCTAACAGTCACCTTCAGGTCAAGTTCGAAATTTGAAAATACGCGGCTTGGAAGATACAGTATATTATGAATATTAATAATATTATAATTACTTATTGGAGGTGGTGGCTTCTGCGCATCTATTTTACTCATAACAATAAAAACATGAACTACTTGATGTAAAATTGCTGAAATTCAGCACGTTTATTACTTATCTGAACATAAACTTATACGCTTATTTATAGAACTTTAGCGAACAAAAATGGTGTCAAATATTCTGTGACCGTTCTTGATATTTTTATCAATATAGTGATTGAAAATGTAAAACAAGGCGTAACCTACTTTACATGGCCGGAATAAATCGTAAAGCTGGCTATACAATACTGACGTTAATTTTTTTCATAAAATTTTAGCAACAGCTTCTACATGTTCGATTGGAAACTGGAAGAATTTTTTTAATGGAAAGGGCTGGTCAACATGTGGGAAAGAGAATCTTTTTATTACAGGGTTATTACGAAATCCCCCCTACTTTTATCGCTTTTTTGGCCTTTTTGATCCTATAATTTTACTTAAAAAAGCAAGATGTTGTGATTCGACTTCAGCGTACAGCGGTCACAATGGAGTGTGTAAATATGCAAATTGGCGGCTCTCTCTTGACAGGTACTAAAATTTTATATACAATAATATCATTTCATGATAATATTTTTCAAATTTGAGTGGTATGGTAAATAAACATGTAAAACATCAACGTGCAGAAAACACCACGTGTACTATTTACATGCAGATGTTGATGGTCCGTTGACCGAAAACTTTGAAAGATACGACACTGAATACATGTGGTGTTATCTACAAGTTTATGATTTAAATATAATTTAAGTATAGCGTTCCGACAATAATTAGTAAGTGCAGTTCTACCAACCATATGCTTTAGGGTCACATTTTACTTGGTGTTGTGTTCGATGTCCAGCCAGCCACTTGTTTCAGGATTGTTTAGGCCGCGTTTAAGTAGACAAATAAGATATACAAGCAGTTTTAAATCAATCAGCGCAGCAAATTAACTGCAGGGTAAATAGAATGAAGAAAATGTTGCCAGAATATAAATCTACATCGAGAGAAATTTTAAATGAAAAAGGGAAAGCATGCAGTGATACAAGCAATGGAGAAGTTATACACAGAAGATAGTAGAGATCATTGAACTCAAAAGAACTGGAAGGCTACCTCCTGATTAAAATAGCCAAAATTATTGAAGCCAAATTTTACCTCCAGACACGCGTGTTTTACCTCCAGACACGCGTGTACATGTTGCGAGACATTCTCGCGAGGGCCTTTTCAGGAGTGAGCATAAGGAAAACATGAACTGTTTAGCGGCGAAGTTACATTCGGATTTATCGTTTATTTTAACGATTTAGGCTATAATTTTGTAATCAATGCTGATTAAAGCATACCTCGAACCGCGGCGTGGTGAAATTATAAGGAAAATGTAAACAGTTTGTTCGAAAACGATCACTACTTCAAAAAGGTTTGCAGGCAACAAAACAAAAATATATATTTTGTTGTTATGTGCTCATAAAACATATAAAAAAGAAAATTTTGCTGTAGTTTGTTGAATAAATATTGTTAGAATGTTTTTTATAAGTTTCAGAGGGATTAAATTGATAAACAATGAAATTAAATAAGTGAATTCACACAAATACGTTTGAATTGTCCCGGCTTCACTCCTCGTTCAACGTTTTTCATAAAAAAAGGCAATTTAATTGCGAGTTTGATACACATAAATTTAGTATACTTTACTCTGTAGTTTTCACGGATGCTTTTCTCGTAAAAATACTGTGCAAAACGCACTTTATGTTCTCTAAAAGATGTTTTTAGTGCTTGCATGTTGAAGTATTATTTTTGAAGTTTCAAAAAACCGCATGTTAGTTGCGTGAAAAGACTGGGCATGACCCCAAAATTTGGCTTCAAATCTCCGGCCGGAGGTAGACTTCCAGTTCTTTTGAGTTCACTGCTAGGGATATATTAAGCATCATTGAGAAATCTTGGAATATGAGCCGATGTTTGAAGAAAAATCGGAAAAATGTATTGTTTACTTCTGCTTACTTTATACTATTAAACAATAAAAATGTGCATTTGATTTGACAAAATAGCTGTTACTGTTTTTAAAGTCAAAAACATGTTGCACATGGATTATCAATACGTCTCCTATCAGTCCTGAGCCTGGGGCGGTGATGGTTATGAGTTTTATACTTTACAATGTATTCTAGGATAGGAATTGCACTATACGTATAAACGCAAATAAATACACGCATCACTAATCTTTTCAGTATTTTTTGGTAAAGATTATTAGTTTACTATTTAAAGACATATATAACATTGAGCCGTTGTCTGTTCAGTTATAGACACACGGTATGACGTCATTGGTTATAATAACAAAACAAAGTGGCGACGAGCCGCCGGGGCGAGTATCTATAACACCAAGGGCTCAATGTTATCGATTTGTTTGATATGATAAAATCCTAAATTAAACAGCCAAATCTGTCCTCTTAGCTTATATATCATGGCTCTCGACCAGTGAAATTTGTTTCTCGACCAATGAAATTAATTATGTTCTTAACGTTATTGTATAAACATTATACATACTTGTTATGCACTTACCGCTCAGGCTCAAACTTAAATTTAATTCACTCGGCAGATTTATATATATCGGCCAAGACAGGCGCATGTTACTCTTCAGTAAATTAAACCAATAAATCCCTGCGATTAATTTTTACATTATTCATCACAGGAACAACGCTTGGAGCAACTGCTCAGAGGGTTACTTTTTAAACGGGTTATATCGCAGTGCAGACTATTATTTACATGACATCGAATATGGCCGTTGCTGTAAACCTAGCAATCATCCTGACCAGTATGGATCATGTTACGAAGAGGACGTAGGAACATCTTTTGACCAAGCAGGATGGTCAAACTGTTCTCAGTCTGGACATTTCATCGCTGGACTCTATCGTGGAAATGGTTACTGGCTAAAAAATATCGACAAATTTCGATGCTGTCAAATGGTTGCTATCTAACTAGTAACTTCTTGAACGTGGGCAAAAATTAGCATTATCAACTAGTATGCTATATGTAATAGTAGGGGATGACACTGGGTAATATACTGTAGCATTCAGCGGTTTGTTAAGATAGAAGGTAGCGGAAATTAGCTTCTAAAGATATATTACGATAGAGACGCAAACACCTTAGAGGATAGGGCACAAGTCGCATATGTTATGCTCATAACAATGGGTAGACTACTTGAAGATTTTAATAATAATTATTCATGCATGCTGTAGGAGTTGGGTCGCACTAAATGTAGAAGCTATAATATTATATATGTTGCGTTTTTCGGGTTATTATAATTATCCCCGAAAAGTCAATGATTTTAATATAGAAAAAAGGATTGTAGCTCTACAATATACTTACTTAAATTGTAATATATATAGCTTATACGGCCTACAATGCAATTTTTGGCTGTGTTATATACGTATGTCATTAAAGATTAAGTCAACATGAATCTCTCTGTACTCTACTACTTTGCTATGATAGCATCCATGCAAATTCCAATGGAGAAAACGTCAACACGTCAATCAATTACAATAAAGTTTACATGAGCTATCTTATCTATATTGGTCATCGTGACCAGTATGAGTCACGTTATGAAGAAAATGTTGGAACATCTTTCGACAAGAAAAGGCGGCGTTTTCCGGTACACTCGACCATAGCAGCTAATCTTTGAAAAACTTTCTTTTGCACTATTGCATTAAAACAACAAAAAAATGTTTTTATTCACCTTAATTTTTAACTAAATCAACTTGTTTTTTCAAAAGGTCAAATTTAGACTATAGAAACCTCGCGCAGTCGCAGTGAACGAACAATAATCCCACAATCAGCGCATAAAGCAATGTCGTGTATACCAAGACTTCGGGTTTTGGACTTAGGAGTCGTCCTTTGGAGTTGTCCAGTCTCGAGGGAAAAAGCTCGTCTTGCAAGTTTGACTATGGCGCTCTAGTTTTTGACTTCTCGCATGTGTTAAGCGGAAGGATTAAATCATGAAAAGACTGGTTTTCATTATGAATTTGAAAAAAAGGTTTAAGTAAAATAAAAATACGGTCAATTATCCCAAGAGCAAATAGTCTAGGGGTGACGACAATGGTCTCGCAACTTGCAAATCGATGGTTAACGTTCGAATCCTGCATGGTGAAAGTTTTTTTATCATGACGTAGGTCAAATAAAGATTTAGGTCAAATAGAAAAATATAGCTGTTGATCTCAAGATCTGTTGGCCCAGTGGTGAAGACAATCATCGTGTTACTATCCATAAATGTCGTGCCAAATGTTGATTTTTTTACCTCGTAAAATCACCTTTGAATGTGATATATTGAAAGGGATTCAGTCTTTGCAAAATATCGAAAACTACCTTCCCATTACGTTTAAACGTGACAATATTTTTTATATTAACGCAGCTTAAGAGAAGTAGAGTTACCTATTGCCTTATATTGGAGTGCATTTTCAGCTGTGAAATTGGTTGTGGATGTTAAATTCATTCTAATGAATTGAAATTTTAACTTTTAACCTGTGAAATCAGACTTGACTTCTTTCACCGTAAACAATGGCACCGTAATCATTAGCTTCACGTGGGCCACATATAAAAAGCTTATGGTAAGGTAATACTCCCTTACTCAAGGGATTCCATGCAGCGTGAACACAAGTGGTTGATATTAGGTTAAAGCTACGAGTAAGGTACAATTATGTGCGTTCTAGTGTGTGTTCTAGTCTTGTGGCGAGGACAATGGTCTCCCAAGTGGTAAATCGATGCTTCGAATGCTACAATCCTTCCTTTTTTGGAAGGATCTTTGACGAAACTTCATACCTTTTGGTAGGATCTCAAATGAAATAACAATTTAAATAAGTTCACTTAAATGTTCATGATTTATCTTCTCAAATCTCACAGACGGTATCTCATTCGCAGCTTGTAACTTAATATTAGCCATTTTTGTTGTCGCTAAAATATCACATACCGGTATGCAGTGTCTTAAGCACGATCTTTCCATAAGTTAGTTATATGCGGCCCAAGTTAAGATAATGGTTACGGTGCGATTGTTTTGTATTTTTAATAATGAAGTTAAGTCAAAGTAAAAGTACAACAATTAACAATGTATTTCAAAATAGGTTTAAGAGAAAAAAAGTACAAGAATTAAGAATAGCCAAATACTCATCTTACTGAGACTGGAAAGTTGATTGCCGTAAAAATCCGTCTGAATGTGAATTGGGATGTGGAAAATTTATGCGTATGATGGTCGGGTAATGCGTAATCATTACGCCATAATAATTGTGTTTATTTTCCTTAGCCTTGTTCCGTCGTTGACGATGCTGATATTTCTGAAACTCGTCTGATTTATCCAGAACATTGGGGACCTGTTACATTCAAATGAGCTCAATCGTAATCAAATATTTCAGTATTTTCGACGACGTTTTAGCGTGCAACAGAGATGAATACATTGAAAACAGTCGTAGACACCTTTCACATGGGAATTTCTTAAACAGATGGGCGAATTATACCATAACTAACACATGATTTGTGGAATTCGTCGAGGAAAAAGTCATGCATATACACCTCGTATTTCTTTTTTGGCGGTTGATAAAATAGCAGGTGCGTTTAGTATTATTACTTCTCTAAAAGGATCTCCATGGACAATTTATACACATTGTCTATTGCATAAATTTAAGTATCGATTACATTAATAAGAGCTGACCAGTATGAAATATGAAATGAATCAAGTGTATTCTGTATGTGGGTAGTACCTGGATCTGGCGCTGTGTGTGTTGTTATTAAAGAAATTCCAATGGTCACACCACTTTGCATTAAAATATTTGTTGTAGAAAATGCTTAGTGGGTTGTGCCAAATAAGGTGTAACTGCCTCATATAAGGTAAAGATGGGGTACAAGAGAAATCTAAGTTGGGTTTCAAGCCTTTCAAAAATTTAGTTTTTAATTAAATGAGGCCATTGTGTTAAAACGAATAAGTAGTACTGGTAAGTTCTGTTAATTCTTTTCTTAATAGTTCTGGGTTTTTCTATGAAAATGTCTCACAAGGTTGAAGGTCTGCAAAGCAGTAGTGTGGTTAATGCAATTGGATTAATGCAATTGAAACATGTACAGCAGCCTGGTAAAATATACATACCGGCTATTGGGGTGCATATTAGATTATCTATATGATTGAGGGAACATAAAATATTTAATGTCATGTAAAAAAGGTAAAAATAAATTATTTGAACTACATTCGATCATGCGACTAACATATAAAATTTCGGCATTATTATAAGTGGAAATATATCTCAGAACACGGTGCAGTTGTCATCGTGCAGTTGCGTAATAATTATTTCCTATATAAAAATAATTAATTTAAAAGACATTAAAACACGAATGGCGCGTGCGAATTGTTCGTTTGAATTCAAATTTAAACTTGCCCAATCATTCGTTCATTTATTTACGACGTCGTGATCGTTTGGGGGGTTTGGTTTGCTCGTTCTGGAGGTGTGGGGATCGTTCTGGAGGTTGGTTGGACGCGTTTTATCATGTATCTGATTGGCTGAATGGGAGTTTCCATGGAGATCAAAACTCTGATCGTTCTGGAGGTATGGTACGATGGATCTGGAGGTTTGTCTTGGAACCTTCTTTTCTGATGATATATTAAAAGGATCACCGATCATTACCGATCAAAGCCACTGTTTTGCATTTGAATGAAGTTCTTTGTAAGGGAATTAAAAAAAATCGTTAGAGCAGTTTTAATGCGGGCGCTATTAATGACACTAATAACATGTAGTCGAGAGATGGATGTTTTCGTAATAATTATACTCATGTGTTCGACGAATTGAGAACTGTACAATAAGGTAAATTATCCAATGTTGATGTTTATGTAAACTATACTCTGATAATACTATAAGTTCATATAAACAATGGTCCGATAACTATGTTATTGTTAGCTGTATATATTTTTACCTAGGCTTTGATCATGCTGTTATTAGCATATATTTGCCTCCGCCCGTCGCCCGTCAAATGGATTTAGAATTTCGAGCCTATTTATATTCTCATATATGTGTTGTATTGCTTATCCGCATTGCCCAGATTTTTCTTCCTAGCATTGTATAGATTGTGAGCTAGTGTAATAATCTGTAATTTACAGTTTGAAAAATTTAGAAAGCTATGAATATTTGCGAAATCATTATAATATATAATTATAAAGCGATTTCACTTTGACCAAATTCAATGATAATGTAATAAAGCTGTTATGAGACTTTATTTCTTATTTACGCGAGGTAGGAGATCTTTAAAATGGGTTAACTAATTTTCTTAATGTTCTTTTCTTGATTTGTCTTTCTCCTCTCTTCCCTTCTTTTCTATCTTCGTCGTTTTGTGTTCTTGTCTTTATCGTTGGCTCTGTAAGGTTGAGCTTCTCTAACGTTTCACATGGTTTTTACTCCGCTAGTCGCAAATTTTTATATGTGACAATTAAACTTGGCAACGACATACGACTGTTGATCTAGATGCGCACGTTCTGACAGGGTGATTGATATTTTCACTTACTACTTTATTCGATCCCACGAAATGTCATGCATGAAAGGAAACGTGATTGATGATTGCGAATGGGCCGGAAATTATATTTACTCAGGCGTCTTGTAGCAAAACTTAATCATTAATCCCTGTCATGCAATTGATTCCCTATCTTTACAACTATTTTTAAAAACAATTCTTACATTTCATAAGACAATAACAATTCTTACATTTCACTAGACAATAACAATATGAAATGAAAATTTCTAGGTTTGCCCTAGGAATTTAGCAGACTAGCCTGGTATTAAGCTTGGAAAGAGTTGCAAATTTCATAAATCTGGCGCGGGGAAGGACGATTTGAGACGAAAATTGGCCTACGAAAATTTTGACTAACGTAAAAAAATCTTAGATCCGCCCCTGGTTCACCCAGCATACTGAGTGTAATGTGAAATATCTCGAGCAAAGTGCTATAGTCTTGCTTGAGACACGCGCATAATAGTAGATTTTGAAAATTGCAATTTTGCAATAGCTTCCTGTTTGGGAGAGTTACCCTATATACATTGAGATGACCAATGATTGCTTTTCCAAACACAATTTCTTAGTATTTTGCAAATATACAGGCATATATTTTTCACACTCTTTAAGCTACCGTATGTGGAATAGAAATCCGTTGGGCAGAACTGAATATATGAATATTCAGCCTCTCGCTCCCCCCCCCCCAAACTATCGTTCTAGTTACGCCCCTGCACGGCATGCAAGCATGGGTCGCTAAGCGACGTATATAATGATACCCCAATTTGCTTTGAATTTTTGTTTCACGTATTTTACTCTCATACAAAACATGTGTCTTCTTTCATTTACTTTCATACTGACTCCCAGAGCATTAACTAGAAGCCTAACTGGGGGCAGGGGTATATTCATTATTTGTCTTATGCTCGACTGAGTTCTTTTGCTCGCTATTGTTCCTATGATACGCAAACATTATTATATATATATATATAATAATGTTTGCGTATACTTTGCCGACGCAAATTCTTAAGTAGAAACGTCGAAAAGTTTCTTGTCTATATTCAGGCAGATCTTTACTGATATACGCGAATACACATACACTTGGAAGTCATGCATTATGTCTTTATCGGTCTCCTTATTCCTCTTCAAAGTTTCCGTGTTGTCCAGTTGCAGATTTACAGTAAAAATAAATTATACGGCCTAATCTTCAATTCAAAATACCTTAATAACAACGCTATTGGTTATTCATTTCATGAATCTACCAATATGATTAACTTACACTAGACCTAGTGCTATCAGTAAATTGACTACCCAATTTTTATATTAATTCTCAAGATGTTTGGAGAGTTAATTTAGAAAGCACTATATATGTTTCCTGTTTAGTCTCTTATTATTACAGTTTGGAGACAGTCTGTGTATTCTTCAACATGCAGGTGCACTTTTTATTGATAGTGATTAATTTTTAAATACACTGAGGACGTCTTAGTTTGTTTTGTACGCGTTAGTTACAATGACTATGATTCTAATAATTTGTTCGATTCTTCTCATTTTGCAAATACCACAGCATGTTCAAGGCAGAAAAGAAGCATTGTTTCGAAAACAAACCAAGAAATACTTGGCGAATAATGTCATAGACACAAAACAGGCAGGAAGCGAGTTTGAATGCGGCATGTATTGCCTGAGAAGAGAATCGTGTGCGTCAGCCAATTACAAAACCTCAGGAAACGGGAAAGGTCGATGTGAGCTCAACGCTAAGACACGTCAAGAAACAATTGATGTTGATGAACAAACGAACCCAGAATTCAATCACCTTGTTATTGTTGAAAAGGTACAGAAAGCCTTCGCGATAGCTAGATATATCGGGAATTCAATTATCATCGATATACTTTTATTAAATTGGAATTCGATCAAATATTACCTTGAAAAAAGATACATCGATCTCGTGGGCTTTAACAGAGAGAGTAGTACAGCATCAAATACCCCGAGTGGAATGCCCCGAATTTTAACATGCGTCCACTCATTATATGCAGTGCGTATAAAAAAATTAAATTGCGCAGAAGATATGTGAAAAAATTAGTTGGTTTTTACACCGTTGTTAAAATTTTCAAATGAGCGAATATTTGTTTAACAAAAAAGTTAATAAAATCATATTTTCCCAGCAATGGAAAGAGAATTATAAAACACCACGGAAGCCACAAATCTTAATCAGTTTTTTGATTACATTCTTTGACCTTGTTTCGCTCAATTGTTTTTAGACACCATTAAATCGTACTTCAGGAAACTCGCTGACACAGGAAAAGGAAACAAGTAAGCCCAAAGAAATTCAAACGAATGTCATACTACAAAGAAGCAATTTGTCTGAGGCAATTATATACCAACTTGTCAAATCATTATAGTTTCTATTTGTTCAATCTTCATACGTAACAATGTTGGTAACTGTATCCACCTAAACAAGGGGAAATTTCGTTTTAGACCAATCAGCAAGTTTATTTATATTTTCAAAAACCCAATCGGCATGCATAAATTTTGATAAAAAGAAAAATATATACAATTTTACATGAAGTATTTAAAACTTAGTCATTCTGATTATCTTTTCCTAAAAAATCTAAGCAAATATGGCTATTAGTTTAAAACGAAATTCCTCCTTGTTATCTGCATATATTTTACAATTATAGAAAATCTATCAACGAGTCTTGACCAGCTGATCTGAGATCATGACGTCATAAGGCGTCTCGACAAAACTGAGTTATCATGCGCCTGGTGTTATTTGTCCTTATTCTTCTAACTAATAGTATAACGGGCGAAAACTCTAATCTACATTTGGAAGAAAATAAGCGTGTTTTCGCTTAAATTATTATAATAATATTACTTGATATTTTCGCGTGTCGAAGTTATGTGCAATGAAGGAAATGATAATTCAGTTTTGCCGAAGATCTGGCTTCTAATTGGTTGGTTTTTATACCCAGAACAGCTGGGACACAAAAAGTTCCACACCTCAAACAGCGAAGTGTATTTATATATATTACTGTTTCATAACACCTAATTTTCAGTCGATGGCAGAATTTAACTCCTAAATTCCCTCGTCTTCATTCAAGCATGTTGCTAGCATAATTTAACTAGAAATATAACTGTCGTTGCTTTTTTGATGAAAAAATTTTTTAGACGATAAATTTGCTGCAGTCACCTTTAAGTCAAGTTCGTGTAGAATGGAACGTTTATTTATGCGCTAGAAATATGGCTTAGAAAATACAGTATATATAGTGTGAAGTCGCGCATTTTAAGCCTTCGGAAACGTTCCGGAACCGCATTTCAATGCCAAGATGTTTTTAGCGGTTTCTGGTCCATGACAAACTTCGAATCCGCAACGTTCTTTCACATGCTAGGGTGTAATTCCTAATCTCTGGGTGCAATTAGTACCCTCTCTGCAGTATTTAGTCCATTGCAATTTTAACCTTATTATTTTGGTGCAATTTTCCGGGAAAAAAAATTGTTAAAGATGTTAATAATTATAATTACTTAAAGGAGGTCGTAGCTCTCGCGCACCTGTTCTGCGCATAACGATAAGTTCATGCACTATTTGATTTAAAATTGCTGAAATTTAGCACGTTTATTACTTTTCTGAATATAAACTTTAGCTTATACTTACTTAGTACAATAGTGAACCAAAAAGTGTCAAATATTCTGTCACCGTTCTTGATATTTTTATCAATATAGTGGTTCAAAATGTATAAAGGATGTTTGTTTACTTTGCGACTGTAACCTTCTTTACATAGCAGGTCTAAATCGTAAGGCTGCATGGCTATACGACACTGACATTATTTCTTTTCATAAAATTTTAGCAACAGCTCCTACATGTTCGGTTGCAAATTGGATGAAAAGTTTTTATCGGAATGGCTGGTCAAAATGTGGCAAAAAAATCTTTTTATTACAGGATTACTACGAAATCCCCCAAACCTTCATAACGATCCCACCATTTTACTTGCAGAAGCAAGATGTTGTAATTCGACTTCAGCGTACAGCGGTCAAAATGGAGTGTGTAAACAAGCAGATTGGGCGCACTCTTTGGACATGTACGTATCTAAAATTTTGTGTACAACAATATCATTTCATGATGATATTTTTCAAATTTCAATGGCATGGTAAATAGATCTTTAAAACATCAACAGAAAATATCACGTGTTATATGCAGATGTTGATGGTTCGTTGACCGAAAACTCTGCAAGATATAACACTGAATACATGTGGTGTTATCTACTTAACAATTAGTCGCCGAAGGCGAGGTGATTACAAGCCTATATTCACTGAGCCGAAGGCGAAGTGAATATAGGCTTGTAATCACCGAGCCTGAGGCGACTAATTGTTTTAGTATAATTTCAGTAATGAAAAAGTTTTATTTATAAATACAACTGATACACGTGTTTATTTTATGAATATAATTTTGATTTTGAGTATTTTCAGCCATGTTTTTTTGGGGAAAAGCAATAGTTACTGCTCAGACTGCTCTGAGCAGTAACTATTGCCTCAGAGTTACTGCTGAGGGAGCCAATCAGAATGCTCAAAGGCCATTTTTCAATACTGAAATTATACTAAAAGTTTATAGAGTCTACAAGTTTATACAAAGTCTCTTATGAATTTTGGCCGCCTCTTCATATTTACTTCCCAGTCTCGGATAATCTCACCCCACACTTGAAATGAAGCGTAGTCAAACCCATCAGCGTAGCGGCAATAAATTAGTACGTGCAGTTCTATCAACCATATGCTTTAAGTTTATACATTTTAATTGGTGTTTTGTGTGCGTCCAGCCAGCCAGCCAGGCAGGCGAGCCAGTCATGTGTTTCAGGATTGTTTAGGCCGCGTTTAGGTAGACAAATAAGAAACAATGAGCGGTTTAAAGTAATGAGCATAGCAAGGTAACAGCATGCGTAAATACAGGGTGTGTCAGAAAAAACTAGAAGATTTTAAAATGTTCAGAAAACTATAATTTTATCAAGATATCTCAAAAATATATTTACGTCTAAGTATTTTAGCATCTTCTGGCTTATCTAACAGTAAAAACTGGCAGAAAAATTAACCTCGAAAAGCGGGAGAACGGTTTGTAAAAGCCTCATTTTTAACCGCTTGTGCAAAGAAAATGAGACGTTGAAAATCCAAGTTCAGTTAAAGAGGTGAAAGTTTGGAATCTTTTGTGCAATGTATCGCAATTTCAAAAAAATTGATAAACAGGTCCGCCGCGAAACGTTTCAAAATTGGATTTTTTTCCCTGTTTACTCCGCTCTCTCGTAACTTTTTACACGCAAGAATGATTACATGCATGAGTGATAGTTGGAATGACGTACTTAAACATAACTAACAATGAATACTCTTGTTTTATTGTTTCCAATTTTGAAACATTTCCGGCGGACCTAATGTTTATCAAATTTTTTGAAATTGCGATACATTGCACAAAAGATTCCAAACTTTCACCTCTTTAACTGCATGAACTTGGATTTTCAACGTCTCATTTTCTTTGCACAAGCGGTTAAAAAAGAGGCTTTTACAAACCGTTCTCCCGCTTTTCGAGGTTAATTTTTCTGCTAGTTTTTACTCTTAGATAAGCCAGAAGATGCTAAAATACTTAGACGTAAATATATTTTTGACATATCTTGATAAAATGATAGTTTTCTGAACATTTTAAAATTTTCTAGTTTTTTCTGATACACCCTGTAGAATGAAGAAAATGTCGCCGGAATATAAATCTACATCGAGGGAAATTTGCCGGAAATGAAAAAGGAAAAGCATGCAGTGGTACAAGCAATGGAGAAGTGATACCTAGAAGATAATAGGGACTAAATTTCGAGTTATTATAATTATTCGTGTCTTGTCAATTTAAAATTTTTCAGATATCACGCGTACATGATCTATTTCATTGAAGAAATGTTATTGGCTAGCTTAAGACACGTGTTAAAATGTGATTGGCTGAAACAATAGATGACTAATAAAATTCGTTAAAATTATCTGTCAGGTCATTCCGTGGTTCTGTCCTCTTATAGATCATGGCTTAATGTTGTCATATAAAATATTATACATACTTGTTATGCACTTACCGCTCAAGCTCAAACTAAAACTTAACTCACACGGGAGATTTATATATATCGGCCAAGGCAGGCACGCATGTTACTCTCCTGTAAATTAAACCACTTAATCACCGCAATTATTTTCTACATTATTCATCACAGGAACAACGCATGGAGCAACTGCTCAGAGGGTTACTTTTTAAACGGGTTATATCGCAGTGCAGACTATTATTTACATAACATCGAATATGGCCGTTGCTGTAAACCTAACAATCATCCTGACCAGTATGGATCATGTTACGAAGAGGATGTTGGAACATCTTTTGATCAAAAAGGATGGTCAAACTGTTCTCAGCCTGGACATTTCATCGCTGGACTCTATCGTGGGAATGGTGATTGGCTGAACAATATCGAAAAATTTCGATGCTGTCAAATGGTTGCTATCTAACTAGTAATTTCTTGAAAGTTGGCACAAATTAGCATTATCAACTAGTATGCTATATGTAATGGTAGGGGATGACACTAGGTAATATACTGTAGCATTCAGCGGTTTTTTAAGATCAAAGGAAGCGGAAATTAGCTTCAAAAGTTATATTAGAATAGAAACGCAAATAGTTTAAAGGTAGGTAACAGGACGCATCGGTTATGCTCATAACATGGGTAGACTACTTTATTTAAAATTGCTGAAATTTAGCACGTTCTTTACTAATCAAAAAATAAAATCCAGCTTATACTCATTAGAAGTATGGCGAACAAAACCGAATAGTTTCAAATATTCTGACCGTTTCATTAATTGAATATGTTAACAAGGCGTTTCATTGTTTAAATTTATTTAGCGACTGTAACCTACCTTTAAAGAGATGCAGACGATTTATTGATTTGAAGATGGTCGAAAGTAGAAGCTTCAATGATTTATTAATTATTTTGTGGGTTAAAGGCGTAGCTATAGAACGAGAATATACTTTTGTGATCACTATTAGAAAATATCGTCTGATATTCACGAATTATTCATGTATCCTGTAGGAGTTAGGTCGCACTAAATGAAGTAGCTATGTTGCATTTTTTGTGTTATTTATAATCATCCCGAAAGAGTCAATGGTTTTAGTATAGAAGAAAGGATTGTAGTTCTACAATATACTTACTCAAATACTTTTTTGGCTGTGTTATATACGTATTTTATTAAACACGCATTAAAGTCAAAATGAATCTCTATGTATCTCTACTACTTTGCTATGATAGCATCCATGTAAATTCCAATGGAGAAAACGTCGACACGTCAATCAATTATAATAAAGTTTACGCTTTACATGTGCTATCTTATCTATATTAATTGGTCAAACGGCTATTGCTACAGACCTAAAAATCAGCCGGACCAGTATGAGTAATGTTATGAAGAAGATGTTGGAACATGTTATGAAGAAGATGTTGGAACATCTTCTGAACATCTTTTGATAAGAAAGGATGGCGAAACTGTTCTCAAACTTGGCTTCTCATCACTGGAAGTCATCGTAGAAGTTGTAATTGGCTGAGCAATATCGATGAATTTCGATACTGTCAAACGGTTGCTATCTAATTCTTAACATGAGTGTTTCTAAAAATTAGCAGTGGCTGTGATGTTAGAGAATTGCATTGGTTAATAACACTCAATTTTTTTTAAACATCTACAATGGAAATGGGAACTAGTATGGATATTGTATATTTTTCCATACTATATCAAAAGTATATAAAAATGGCAATTAGTATGGATACTATAAGTGAGTTAGCTTGTAGGCAGGTGCGGATCTATGGATGATCAGAGCGATCACGTGATTTACGTAAAATTTCCCCAAAAAAATGCCAAGAAAATGCTTTTGAAAAAAAAACAGTCCAGTTATGAAACATCGTGCAGTGCATTGCATCGAAGTTCACAGTCCAGTTTATAAGATATCATCCGGACTAAAGCCTTCGAACACGAACGGTCTTACGCATGAGTTTTGCTCGCTTCGTCACACCATTCCAGCGATCTGATTGGCTATTTAACTTTTTCAATCGACCTGTGGGGAGTTCTGATCGCTAAAGTGATCGGGAGCTAAAGTACAGCTTATCTGATTAGTGCATTCAAAAAAATTCTCCACTCTCATTGGTTGTCTTTTCTCATCGATCATGATCGATGAGCCAGTTATTTCAGCTCGCAAGGAACGTGCATGACATAATTTGATATCGTTCTACGGCACCCGAATATTGACAAAATTTGGTTTGGATAAAGATTTGTGAAAAACTATCGGGGTTTAAAGATGCTTATAGTAGAGAAGAAACAATAAAGGACTATTCAGGTTTGAAATTGACATACTAATGACATTCTAAACAATACAAGCTACATGCGACTGTATTTTTTTTCTCAATTAAAATCATGCCAGGTGCGAAATTTTACATATTTTCAAAATACGTTTTGAAAAAACCAAAATATTTTTTCCGCCATTTATGTTTTATTTAACTAGATTTATGATTATAGAAATTTTTGTTTCACTTTATTTGTCGGCAATTTACATAAAAAAATGCAGATTATAATTCCCTGACTGTTTCCGACAAAATGCTAATTTCCCATATCATAATTCTATAGTCTCTCTCGTCTCATAATTCTCGTATAAGTTGGATAAATTATGTAAAATTATCTCTCATTGACATTGTGTAAAGCAAGTAAATATGTGTTAATGCTTGATGTCACTGCGATCTTTACAGTTGTGTTTTATTAAGGGACATGTATAACCGTTTCTATTAACTCAGTTTGGTCAAAATTTATTAAATTATGTTTTTATAATCAATGAAATCAATTTAGTATCTAATTTCATGTTTGCTATTAAAACAAAACTGGGGTTGGTGCCAAAGAGAGGTTAGTTAGGTAACAAACCAGTTTTCTGACAAACAAAAAGTTGGGTGAATAGATATAATGTGTACAATAAAGACAATAGAGACAATAATTTTTTTAAATCCAAACTGAGATTGAAATTATTTATTAAATTAACATATGATATCTCACTGCCTGAATATCTATCCCGGCTCTGTCTGATTACAATATATTTGTCCAGCTTCGAATAAAATCGTTAGAATTTTAAAAGAAGTTGGAATACAAGTATACCATTCATGCTATAGCAAATTGTATCGCGCTCTTTACACGCACAAGGATGGCGTCGATGAACGTCGCATTCCAAGTGAATGTGGTTTAGTTTACATTGGAGATACCGGTAGAAATCTCTCAATACGTCTAAAATAACATAAGACGAACTGCGAGAAAGGTAAACTGGATACGTCTGCTGTAGCTCACCATGCCTGGACTTATGATCATCGCATTTTAAATAAAAAGATGCGAGCATTTTAGCGAATGATAAGTATGCCGTTTCTCGTAATATGAGAGAATCTACCGCGGGTGTCCCAGAAAAAAGTACTCCGGTTTGATTCATGATAGCTTCTAAACTAGCTAAGCTATTAAACTGAAATAACTTTCACTAGATAGAGGGAAGACAAACTTAGATTTTGATCATATTACAGTTTTATTTTACTTAAAAATTTACGGAGATATCATTCAGTGTTCAAAATTGGTAGCATAATTCTGGATGTGTCTAAATTATGCAAAAAACGCTGTATCAAATATTAATCAAGCTTTTCTCAACTGAAACATGCACTATTAGCAGTAAATAAATGACACTTGAAAAATTGTTTATTATTAAACGAAGTATTAATAGTTACAGAAAACAAGGAAGATTTATTCATTCGGAATCGCGTGTCCCACAACACGAATGCACTGCCTAGCCCGAGAGACCATTGCGTCGAAGGAGTCATGGATCATTCGTTGTTCTAGATTACGGCATGCCGTTACGATTGAGTTGCGAAGCTCTTCTAAACTCTGCGGTTACTGATCGTGTGGTACATTCCAAATTTGCTGCTTAAGGTATCCCAAAGAAAAAAGTCGCATATTGCATTATTTACTGCTAATAGTGCATGTTGTAGTTGAGAAAAGCTTGATTAATATTCGATAGGCGTTTTTTGCATAATTTAGACACATCCAGAAATATGCTACCAATTTTGAACATTGATATCTCCGTAAATTTTTAAGTAAAATACAACTGTAATATATCAAAATCTAAGTTAGGCTTCCCTCTATCTAGTGAAAGTTATTTCAGTTTAATAGCTTAGCCAGTTTAGAAGCTTATATGAATCAAACCGGAGTACTTTTTTCTGGGACACCGGTATTGAAATCTATAAACATCAAACAATCGCTCAAGAGGGTAAGCCGCTCAATAGTACATGTTCTTTTCAATGTCTGCTAGCTAAATACTTGTCTAAAACACGCGCATTAATTAGAACTATTTCTTCGTACAACCGGCCACAGGTCAGGTTTACTACATGTGGAAAATCTTTAGTGTTACTTGTTCGAAATTGCGGACGTCATCGAAATTACTATATTCATTGATATCTTGCCCATGTCGTTTTGCAAAGACAGATAACCGATAATGAAAAGGCCAAATTACACCCTATGGGGTGCTACACTCTACCAGGTTATATATCACATTAGATAAATTTACATTTACATTAGATACATTTTACGATTCAATTTTTTTGTATATTAATTGTCGTTAGGATGATCCATTCGTCTTAAAACCAAATTGAAACTGGCGGACAATTTCAATTTCGCATTTGCGTTCCTGAGTTCCAAGTTTGATTTCGATATAAAAGTGAATTAAATTTTCATGCTGGGATTGCGTGATCCAAGCATCAGCTTTGACCAATCGGAAGACTCGTTATACACATGTTATTTTATAATATTCTTCCACAACAGGAGGTGCACTTTTTAGGCGATCACTGATAAATTATTGAAGACCGCAAGCATTGGGTAACAATGAGTACTTTCCTAACAGTTTTTTCCTTCTTTTTCGTTTTCCAAATAAAATGGACCGATCAAAGCAAGCAGGAAGCATTGTTTCGAAAACACAGCAAGAAATACTTGGCGAATAATGTCATAGAGACGAAGCAGGCAGGAAGCGAGTCTGAATGCGGCATGTATTGCCTGAGAAGAGAATCGTGTGGGTCAGCCAATTACAAAACCTCAGGGATCGGGAAAGGTCGATGTGAGCTCAACGCTAAGACACGTCAAGAAACATCCGATGTTGATGAACAAACGAATCCTGAATTCAATCACCTTGTTATAATTCAAAAGGTATCAAAACTATTCACAATATAATTTTCTTTTGCGAGATTCCTTACACAGTTTATTTGGTACATTCAAATAATGAATAATTAATGATTAATGAGAGTTTTAGTCGTCGTCCTGAAACACCTTACAACTGAAAATCGCTGGTTTTTTGAGAATTGTTTTCAAGGGTCTGGATATCCCAATGAGACACATGCTAGAGTTGTTCATCCATGGCTTTTTCAATTAAATTTAGACAAAAAATTTGCAAGAGGTGATTTGAATAAACGACAAAGAGAGATTATTATTAAAACAAATATAATTTCTGTCTAAATTTGTTTGCTGATTTGATTATACATACGCAATTTTGATTTGAAGTAACGCTCACTATACTCAGGGGCTGATTACATGGAGTGTCTTCAGCCCAGGGTTGTTATAAAACCTAACAAAACGTCGCGATCGCTCGCGATTACATGACAAGAATTTAAGCCCTGTTTAAGTCAACCGGGCTGAAACTTAGTGTTGTTGTCATGTAGTCGTAGATAAACTTTAAGCCGGACAGAAAAATTTGCCTTCACAACGCTTTTTCGTTTGTTTATTTCATTTTTATGTGCAGTCATAGTCCCTTAAAGGTCAAGTAACGTTATTGTCATTCGGGGTTTTAAAGCGCTTGAAGAATCGAAATAGGTCTACTACTAGCCTTTACAAACTCAGTCCAGTCTGAAATTTCAGCCCTGGTGTATTCTCACGTGTCAAACTCAGCCCGGGCTGAAAAGACGCCATGTAATCAGTCCCTCAGTCGCAACATGCCATTTGGATACCGTGCACGATTAATTATAAACACTGTTGTACGAAAGAGTTTATATTGCATGCGAAATTAGGATATTTTATGAAAATCCGTAGGGGCCGGTTGCATGTATATGAGTGGCGTCGCCAGCGTCGATAAGTGGGGTGGACATATTCATATATTCATATTCACAGAACGTGAAAACAATCAATTTGAAAAGAAATGAATGTTTTAAAACACGAAAACATGATTATGTCCACCATATTGTCAAGCTGGCGACGCCACGGGTTGAAAAAACAACTAGCCGGGTGATAGCGCTATCCGGCTTGAAGTCATACAACCGCCCCATGGTGATTTTCATCAAATATCCTAATTTCGCATGCAGCATAAACTCCTTTGTACAGCAGTGTTTAATAACGGCATACAATAGGCGTTTTGCAACTGAATACATGCATGTTATTGATTTAATTACTCGTGATTGCTAATGACGCAGTAAGCGCTACTTCAAATTGGGCTCCTAGTAATAGTTTCTAAACATAAACCCACTGTTTTCAACGTCCTATTTTACCGAATAAAATTCAAACAATATAATACAACAATCCTTATCGTGGCATTTACATATGTGAAAAGTGTTTCACACGCATCATCGTCGCCTTACCTTCCATGTTAACATTTTTTAGATCGATCTGGGGCATGTTTATTTAATTTATACTTGTGCCTGCATATGAGCTTTGCATGATGTCGTGAATCTCAAAATTTTGGGGTTTTTTTGTTTAATTGTTTCTAGAAGGAAATTCATCCTACCTCAAAAAGCACTACGATACAACAAAATTCAACAAGTAAGCCTCAGGAAATCTATACTAAAGATTATAGCCTGATTATTAAATTATACAAGAAGCAATTTGTTATAGCTAAAAATTAATATGGTAATTTTTGTAACAAATAATTATATACTCTTTACTTGTTTAAGCTGCAACTAGCTTATTTCGTTTGACATCTCAAACAACGACAGTTATGTTATTACGTTAAAGTTTCACCTCGTTTCCCGTCGATCGCGATTTATTTATCCTATATATATATATATATATATATATATATATATATATATATATATATATATATATATATATATATATATATATATATATATATAATTTCCCACAATTTGATTCAAGGGGTGTAGTAATAACGCATATTGTAACTTCGCTAAGACTTTAGTCACGCATGTTTACATTTCAGCGTACATTTAATGTGAACAAAGTAAGTTTTATTTTAAAAAACTAAATCATTCGGCTGGCTTCCACACCGAGGAATCGCTACTGACATTTGATTCTTTTAGCAAAAACTCCTACATGCTCTATTGGGAATTGGTGGGTGAGTTTTGATGCGACAGGGTGGTCAAAATGTGGCGCACAAAACCTTTTCATCACTGGATTTTATCGAAGTTCCCCCTATGGAAGCGATCCCATTTTATTACTTGAACTTGCACGATGTTGTAACTCGACTCCAGCGTATAGCAGTCAGAATGGGGAGTGCAAAAATGCTAATTGGTGGGAATCTCTGAACACGTACGTATATGCATTATAATATGCATAAAATATAATTTTGGTGGCGTATCGGCAATAAAACCAATAGGCAGTTCTATCACTCATGATTGGAGGTTATACAGGACTGTTGCGGTTGCGGTTCGGTTGCGGTCGACCGATAGAAACCGCAGACGACCGCAAGGCTAGGGAAAAATATGAACGCGTTGCCGTTCGCTTCTTTGTCTCATACCTTGTGTAAAAGCGGCAATCAGATTGGTTTTGAGAAGGCAAGCTTTTTCGCACTCACCTGCTGTTTCTGAACTCAGCCGCTACTCCCCCGAACTACTGTTTCGGGATTTTCAAGATGGCCGCCGAAAATTGTTCGGCATATTATGTACAACAAATTTCGAAATGCGTAAAGGCCCTCTTACACGGTGCAATTTTTCCTGCAACTTGCAATGCAAGTCTTCTTTTCAGAGATGTAAATTTGGCAACTACCAAACATTGGTCATTATTACATTCCATGGCGTTTCTTACACTTACATTTTGAAGACTCTTCACTAATTTACATGCACTTCGTAATTTTAGTTGTTCACTTTAAAAAGGAGGAATTTCGTCTAACTGGAGCGATACCTCCTCACCGATAAGTCCTGCAAATTTTAACTTTTTCGCGGGATCACTATGCGTGTTTTTCATCAGCGAGCAGAGTGAGTTTGAAAGAAGTTTGGTTTTTTGTTTCTTTCATATATACAGGGTGTATCAAAAAAAAGGTAATCCAACTTTGGTGCTCTATTGTACGTGAACTATTCATTCTATTAACGAATTTTTTTCACATTCCGAAAGGTTAAGCTTTTAACTATCGAATGACATGTTTTTGATACCAAATGGTGAAAAAATGAGCAAATAGGAGGCTGATAAAAAGTGTTAGTCAAAATCGCATATTTTCACCTCTGAGAGTTGGGACTAAAACCATTGAAAATTAACTCTGTTTAGGACTTAATTGAAGAATTTTGCTTTTGAATAAACTACCCGCATATGCATATTAAGTAGGAATAAATCACATCAGGAGAACATTCTAAGCAATGCGGCATAAAACCAGTGTAAGCTGTGACATGTTTGTGATTAATTGTTTTTTTCTTTTGTTATGCACTGCCTTAATTAGGCTCAAAGGTGAAAATATGCGATTGCGACTAACATTTTTTATCAGCCCCGTATGTGCTCACTTTTTCGCCATTTGGTATTAAAAACATGTCATCCGATAGTTAAAAGCCTGATCTTTCCGAACGTGAAAAAAATTCGTTCATAGACTGAGTAGTTCACGTACAATAGCGTGTTGAAGTTGGATTACCTTTTTTTTGATACACCCTGTAGTTTCAAATGGTGTTTTTTGGACTATAATAGAGATAATCTTAAATTCAACCAATGAACTGTTTTACGAATTGCGAAAGGGGGTTGCCGAACGGATTGGAAACAAATTCTATTAAGGAAACAAGTTGGCGATGTGCAATTTTGACAACAATATTTCTACGAAACGGACATCCTAAAAGCTGAAATTAATTAATTAATTATAGAGTAAAACAAATCTTCCTGCATTTTCACGCTAAGTTCACGCTAGACTCCACACTTTTTTCTAACAAAGAAACGTCTTGCTCCGCATTTCCATGTTGGCCGTGTTTGCTTTAGCGTGTAAAGACTGGAAGTGACTTAACTTCAACTTTTGGTTAGAAGGTAGCGCTCCAGTTATTTCCATTTCACTGGCGCATATACAGAGAGTAGCAAAATAAAATGGCTGTTTTGCTTAGGAGTGATAAAAACACTTTTCAGTTCCCAGAGATTTACAACAAATTAACAAAATTCGAGATAAAAATAATCATGCAGTTGTTACTAAAACTGACAAAAAGCAGCTTTTTGTTCTTGAAATTGGGTATTTAAATTCAATTAACTTTTAAATGTTTAAACTTTTAAAAAATTGACTAAAATTAAATGAAGTAAATCAATAGACGATCTAGCTTTATGCAATGTTTATTGCGCTCATAAAATGGTATTTTAGAGTAGTTATATAATAAAACAATTCTATTACTCGCTCTCGTGGTAAATAGCTGATAGCCATTTTTGTGCTACACACCGCGTCGGCAGTCAGCCTCTACTATAGTCTATACGACTCGAGCTCATGGTATTATCGTTAAATATATATATACAGTAGATATAATGTTTGAGAAATAACAATGCTCATTCGTTTTCGTAATTCAAAGTAAACAGTTAGCTACTTGCATGGTTGGCCTGACCCAAAAACGCCGGCCGAATGTTACCAGAGTTAAGAAAAGCATCATAGACAACCAAGCACTGGAAACGCAAGCTAAAGCACTTATGATGCTGTCGCGCCATCCGTGATATGGCTTAATCACGTCAATTTTCAATGTTTTCAATGTTTCCGGAAACATATTTCCATGCATACTTTAGTCGAAAATTCTTTGTTTTTGTTTTTGTTTTTATTTTTCGTCGTCGCAAGTCTGTAATGGCGCGAAATATACTAGTAATGTGTATGTGACCGTATTTATCTACGTCCCAGTCTTATCTCCCAAGGGTTGTGGTGCATAGCTTAGGCTAATTTCAGTTCCGATGCGCGATTTGATTTCGCTCGCATGACACGGCACTTCCTCCAAGAGGAAAAAATAAACCGTTCTTTTCATGCTGTTCGATTAAGTTTAGATTGAATTGGGGTAAGAATATATTTAATGCATGCAGATTCTGCCTCTGGTCCTATTTTAATAATATCGCTGGTATTTCGCTGTTTAATAAGATGATGTGTCGTGGGTTGTATGAAAGCCGGATAGCGCTATCCACCGGATAGTAGTTTTTTCAATCGCTTTAAAACCGTCCGTTGTTTGCTATAACTTTGATCAAATCTTCATCTTTCTAAATCGGCGAACCTCTTTAATAATAAATTTTTTTGGTTCGATCCAAAGATCACATTTCGAGCGTTTTTAGAACGCTGTTAAAAAATCACTATCTGGTGGATCCAGCCTTGATGGCCCATGATGGTTCAACAGCCATTGTTAACAACGCTTTTCGTTGAATGAACGTGTCCACTTTTGTTTGAACAACTGGGATCAACATGATGATTTTTACGTGTGTAGAAGACAATATTGAGTAATAGTTGGCAGCGATTTGTTAAAAGCCAGAAGGTAGCGGAACTTAATTAGCTTCGTACTATAATTATACTAGGATAAAGGTCTAGAATAAGTGGTCAACAGTGAAAAATACATGTTTCATGTTCAAAGAAATATTATTCTAAGCTATTCTGTGGGAAGTTGCATCAGAGTAACCAGATCTTGTAATATTTATGCTAGATTCGGTCGGTATGTAATATACTATACTACCATTCTTCAACGGAATTTTTGGCTGTACGCGTGTTATATATATTTCATTAAACACTATGTCGACATTAATCTCTTTTATCTCTGCGACTTTGTCATCATGGTATTCATCAACAATTCCATTGAAGCAAAACGTCGTCAGGTCAATCAAAAAAAAGTTTACATATTTTATTTTATATTTAGCTCGATCGTGTCACTCCATAAGCCCCAAGCGCATTAAAGCAATAGATAATGACGTGTGACCGAGGGCTATATAAACAACATTTATATAATGAAATTTTTATCCATGATAGTTTAAAAAGAATAAATTCGACGGCTCAGAATAATAGGAAATAGGGTTTCTCATTTGACCACTATTTTCAAAAATTTCTCCTGTGCTCCCCTTTGGCCACAATCGGCATTCGTACTTTGTTGACCCAGTGGGAGGCCCTTTCCGCCAATGGCCCCGAAGTTCTTTACAAAAGCCCTGGATGTAATGCAACACAATAATTAATGATTTCACCAAATTTGGAAAGTTACTTGCATAAAACCTAACATCTCTGGAGTGACTGTTTAAAAAAGAGCCGGGACGGGATGATGCACGGGATCCCAGCATGTATGTATTTCTATCATATTTATCGTCCGCTAAGGTGAATTCCCAGTTTTAAGAAGTTGGGTCCCACTTTAAACGGGAATTTTTTAATTTTTGCCATCTACAAATGTTCCATCCCACCTGAACGGGACAATATTATATTGACAGTATTCACAGTCGGAAACTGCCTGCCGGAAGAATCCGGAGCTAAGCACGTTTTAATAACCGTCAAACTTGTTTAAATGCAGAACAACAAACATGACATTTTGGAAACAAATAAGAATTAGAAAAGCTCAAAATTGGGCTCGCCCCGGCGGCTTTTGCCAAACTTTTGATAAAATTTTCAAACATCACTCGTACTGTTAATCCTAAATTGTAATCGTCATCGCCGGATTGAGTAATCGTGATAGGAAGATTTCTTAGAAAGATTTTTTTTCAGATTGAGTTAAGGAATTTGTAGCTAAAAAATATTTATTAATTTTAAAAGTAAAATCACGAACGTGGCAGCAGTTATTTCCCATGAAAGTAGTTTTCATAACGAAGGAATTAGATGGCCTATTCGTCATTCAAATTGTTAAATTTTTAATTAACATCTAAATTTTTAATAATTATAGATTATTTGATAAAATACCTAATGGCCTAAAATTGTCTAATATTACGCTATTACAGGTACAGATACAGGTGGCAATTTTTAATCAAAAAGACTAAGTCGCTTATTAGGCATGCAATACACAATGCACACATGCCGATTCTCCCTTCCCTATTCAATAAACCAAGCAGCAGCTGTAAATGATAGTATAGCGCCGGTACAACAAAGCAATAGCTGGACTTTGAAGCTCTTATTCATGGTACTAACTGCCAGTTTGCCTTTCATAGCTTTCATGATATTGTTGTTGATATTATCAAATCCACGGACTTTCGCTAATGCGTTGGACTTCTGCTTCGATGGATCAAAAGAGGGTAGAGTTTTCGACATTATCGCATGATTGATATTAAACTTTTGAACCTATTTGAACTGTATTAGTTTATCAAATGGCACAGTATTCATTAATACTATTCAAATATCGGTAGCTAACGGTCTTTGTAATACTAATAATTGCGTTACGGTTCTTTATTCTTTGTTATTTCATCTTCTTCGATCTTCCTTACTTATATATAATTGTAATTATAGTTTACGGCTTTCTTAAGGTTATCGTTTAAACAGCGGTCATATCGAAAAGACTTACGCCAAATCAGGGGCAGAATGCGTTTTTACATGCGCAAAAAAGAGTGGTTGTAGATCCGCTAACTTCAAAAAACTGCGAAGTTGTGAAGAAGTAAAGAATTGTGAATTACTCACAGATGTTGCTTCGAAAGCACCTTCCGCGCTCATGAAAGCTGAAGAATATGACCATTATCTACTGCTCGATTGTGAGGGGGCAAGTATAAACGAAATTTTATAATATAACTTAGTATAAGTAGGAGCTATACTTTCAATGCAATCACAAATGAACATGCATGAGTCCGAATTTTAGCTTTTTGGAGTGCATATATGTTTTTTGTCATTGCACAAGGTCATTTTACTTGGACTAGCAATATGATATAGATGCTAAAATTTCATCATGATAAGTAATGAATGCAGTGTAATTTGAAATGGAACAACAATTGAATTGCAAATAAAACTGCATGCCTTCCCACTTAAAGAAATTCGTACATTAATATTATTATATCAGCTAGTATGATATATATGGCAAAATATTCCCATCAAATTTGGAATACGGATGGAAAACAAAATGATATAATTATGTAAGATGTTTTTGAAGTGCAGTTAAATCTGCAAAATATAGTGTCAAATTCGCAGTTTTCTGAATTTCCCTGTTATTAAAAATTAATTAGCTACAGTTAAAAAATTTAATTATAGTTGTGACATTTTACGAAAATTGTAACGGTTAGATCGATTGATCGAGATTCATGTGAGTCGCGCGTTTAGCGAATTTTGGGCCGGCTTATATAAATGGTAAATATGAAGCTAAGATTATTTTTATAACCGATTTAAATCAACTTTTTAATAATTATGAGTTTATGACATGCATTCCGGATTGTGGCGTCACTTAAAAGAATGATTATGATGAATTTAATTTTAGGTAGCTCTATGCATGCAGTTTCCAAGGAACATTTATGAACAGGAAAATTAAACATCCAAATCTTTGTCTGTCTCTATTCAGAACTTGTGCCTGGCAATCGTTGCTAAAGCAACAGAGATGTTTCAAAAATGCCGCTAAATGTTCTTATCGCGTTTATATCGTAAGCGAGTTCCACGACTCCCTTTTTTTCATCAAAATTTTACACCGACAGATGCTCTATCGATAGAAAAAGCTACAAACAATTCTATAGTGGGCCATTTTTATACAAACAATTCTATAGTGGGCCATTTTTCTTCAAACAATTCTATAGTGGGCCATTTTTATATAAACGTTATATTAACTTTTAAAGTGAATTATCCATTACAGAATAGCATGACCAAGCGTTGCCATGCACAAGTGCTGAAAAGATTAAGAACATTAACTTTAATTTAGTCTTCTAACCAAACATTTAAAAGATGCAGCAGATTAACTTTAATTTAGTCTTCTAGCCAAACATTTAAAAGATTAAGCAGATTAACTTTAATTTAGTCTTCTAGCCAAACATTTAAAAGATTAAGCAGATTAACTTTAATTTAGTCTTCTAGCCAGACATCTAAAAGATTAAGCAGATTAACGTTAATCTAGTCTTCTAGCCAAACATTTAAAAGATTAAGTAGATTAACTTTTATTCTTCTAGCCAAACATTTAGATGCTTAATCTTTACATTCATCATTTTCTTTAGAAACCAATCTCTTCAAGCAATCCGAACAAACAACAATCAACAAGTAAGCCTTACGTAATGTACCACAAATAATATAACTTGTCGCATTGTGGCCGGCTGCAACACTATAAAGGCCTTGTTACACGGTGCAATTTTTCCTACAACTTGCAATGCAATTCTTCTTTTGAGAGATGTAAATTTAGCAACTACCAAACGTTTGTCTTTATTACACCTAATAGCGTTTCTTAAAAGTACAATTTGAAGACTCGTCACTAATTTACATATTTAAAAAGTAGAATTGCGTTACAAGTTGCAAGATAAATTGTACCGTGTAAAGGCTAGTTTCCACTCAGGAAAAATCTCCTTTGGATCGGCGGACAGGAAAATTTCTTTTGTCGGTGAGTTCTCATGCAGGCGGCGTTAGTACAAAGGAAACTTTCCTGTCATGTCCGATCCAAAGGAGAATTTTCCTGAGTGGAAACTATATATCCTTAACATGGTCTTAATTGACTTAATAGAAATACCTGTTGCTTATTTTTTCTAAAGCTTTTGGTGTGTAAAATATTTTAATGACTTACGTTTCATGATTCAAGATTCTCTCACGTTATTGTCATTATCAATAAGTAATTTATTCTGCATGCCAATTGTTCAAATTAAACAGGCCGTAAAACTGACATACATCATTTTGGTTGCATTGATAGCTTAAACGCACAATTTTTACTCCGGCGTCAGCGACGGAGTTGAAAATTCGCCCCGGTTTTGTTTTGTTGTTTTTTTTTTATTTTTCGTCATCGGAAGTCTGAAATGGCGCGAAACATTCTAGTATTTAAAATGTGTATGTGACCGTATTTATCTACGTCCCAGTCTTATCTCCTAAGAGTTGTGGTGCACAGCTTTGGCTAATTTTCCGATTACGCTCGCGATTCGATTACGCTCGCATGATACGGCAATTCCTCCAAGAGGAACGAATAAACCGTTGTTTTCATGCTGTTCGATTAAGTTTAGATTGAATTGGGGTAAGAATATATTAAATACATGTAGATTCTGGTCCTATTTTAATAATATCGCTGCTATTTCGCATATTTCTCGAAAAACTACCATGAAATACTAAGTTTAAACGAAACGAGATTAGACGAAACAATACAAAACAACATAATCCAGATTCCTGGTTATGAGATAATTAGACGAGATAGGAATAGAAAAGGTGGTGGGGTTGCTTTTCGTGTCAAAAATAATTACTCTTATAGTTTGCGAGAGTATTTAGTTCCAAATAGCTTGGAAGCAATCTGTATTGAGTTAAAGCTTCGTATGAGTCAGCCAATTCTAATTTTGACTTGGTATAGACCTCCCCACTCCAATACAGGGAAGTGGGAAACACGAATGTTACTACTCCTGAAGTCATACACCTTGGAATTAGTGACCAAAGTCTAGTGTACACTTGCCGTAAAATCGGCAACCAAAGGGAAAAGCCAAAAATTATTGAAACTAGGCAGTTTAAAAAATTCAACAGTCAAGAATTTGAAAGTGATTTAGACCGAGCTCTTGCTGGTAGTGACCTTTACAATTATGAAGACCCAAATGAGACATGGCACGTTTTGAAAACTATATTTACCTCTCTAGCTAATAAACATGCACCTCTCATGGCGAGAAATTGTGGACACGCATGCGTGTTAATCGTGTGGACTTTAAATTTTTTTTGTAAACAAAATGGCGACGCGTTATTATAGAATTGTATTGGAGTTAGAGCTATTGTAGAGGAATAAAATTGTGTTTAACGTAAACCTTTAAGGGAAGCGTAAAATGGTGACAACTTTTATCGACGGAAAATTTGTAATATAACGATATACAAATTTCATTCGGTATCACGACATTTAACTATGAACCAGGGATGAAATAAAATATATAGCCCGGTACGTAAATACCTCAAAGCGGCCCAAATAAATGCCATTTTCTAACCATTATGATTGGCGAATACTAAGTGTCGCATCTCCCTTAGCTTGCCAGTACAGTGTGTTTCAATCGGTAAATCTTCCCAAATCTGTACGATTTTTACGGAGTTCGGTATTTTAAACTAACTTTAGTGCAAAATTGGTATATTCCAGCCGTGCAATTTGACCCCCTGAGCAAAAGCGCACTGGAATGGTTAACAGAACAAACTAAATATCGGCCTTTCTTGTTCGAATATGCATCCATTTTGCTTGTTTTTAGTACAAGCTTTGTGACCAAGCCTTAGTCTCCAGGCAAACTTAATATATTCATAAACATTGCCGTCTATGGCTGGAATATTACATAATTATATTGAAACCGGCGAAATTTTGAAATTAATTTCGCGCAATATTCATAACAACAAACGCAGTATATTTTAGCGTCTATAGCAGTAAGGTTAATGTTTTTAAAGCATATAGAAACAAGCTCTTAATTGTCTGACGCAACTATTTCTTTGGCGAATGTAAAACTGCTCATAAATGGAAATGTGCCGTCGAATATGTTGTCCTACGTCGCCAAACAAGCCATATCAGGTGAAATGTTATATACTGTATGGCTATTCGCAATAGCGTTTTGCTACAATGGCATAACGCATAATCCAAGCAGGAAAATTACATAAACTTTCTCAACGAGAGTCGAGATAATTCCCGATGAATCCGTCCGGACTATGCGCGCTGCGCGCATCGTTTAGCTTCCTTTGGATTTTTTTTGCTGATCTGCTGAATACTTTGTGTATGACCCTTGAAAGTCAGACACTTAACTCCTCCCACTTATGTCCACATTTTCTCGCCATGTAAGACAAAGACAAGTCAGAAGCACGTATAATCCCTGGATAACAGCGGAGATTAAGAATCTTAGTCACCGCAGGGATTTTCTCAAAAGGAAAGCGGTCATGCATAACTCAACTTACTATTTTAATGAGTATAAACAATGTAGGAACTATATAAATAAAACAATTAAAGAAACAAAAAGCAATTATTATAAAACTAAACTGGATGCATGCAAAGACCATAAAGAAAATTGGAAGTTGATAAGCGAGTTGTTGAACAAGGCATCAAAAACTACTGTAATTAATGAATTAATAGTCGGCGAAGAGAAAATAATGGGAGCTGAAAATATTTCTAATGAATTCAATAGTTTCTTCTCGCATATAGGCACACGTTTGGCTGAAAATATAGAAACAAATAATGTCGATCCACTTTCCTTCGTAACACCTACACTACAAAACTTTGAATTTCAAACCATATCCCATGATAAAATCAGAGATGAAATTAAACAAATGAAATTGGTAAATTCATGGCTATGACTGCAGGCCGCTAGGAGTACAATTATTCAACCCTTGTCGCATATATTTAATCAATCTTTACTGTCTGGAATCTTTCCAGATGACTGGAAAATTGCTAAAGTAACACTTATTCATAAATCTGAAGAAAAAAATCTGTGCGGAAATTATCGGCCGATTTAAGTTATTTCTGTAATTCCTAAAATATTCGAGAAAGTTGTACATGATAGCATGAACAATTGATGAGGTTTCTGGAACAACACCAAATAATATCTAAATTTCAGTCTGGCTTTCGAGCAAAGCATTCTCATTGTTACTGCACCTAACTAATAACTGGCTAGCTATGCTGGCCTTCTTAATGGTGTCCTATTCATGGACCTCAAAAATTCACCATAAGATTCTACTGTCAAAAATGGAATGTTATGGGATACGTGGATTAACATTGGCATGGTTTCAATCATATCAAAACAATAGGACACAGATATGCAAAATAAACAACTCGTTTTCAACCTTTCAAAATCTACCATGCGGCATCCCACAAGGATCTAACCTTGGTCCACTCCTATTTACAATCTATATAAATGATTTGCCAAATTGCTTAGAAATAACTGAACCTGCCATGTTTGCTGATGACACGAGCTTGACTGCAAATGGGGAAACCTGTCTCGAAATTGAATATAAATTAGGGCTGGAAATCCAAAATGTTAAGACTTGGTTGGATGCAAATAAACTAACATTAAATGACACCAAAACAGAGTACATGATAATTGGTTCAGCAAAGCGACTAAAACAAATTAAAGATGACCCTATTTTTAAAATAAAGGATCATTCAATCAAACGAGTCTATAAGAAAAGGGTACTAGGTGTAGAAATAGATGATAAACTACAATGGACAAAACATGTTGAGGAACAATCAAAAAAGATCTCTTGCTCCATAGCAATGTTACGGAAGGTAAAGCCCTACGTACCTCAAGCAACACTATTGACGATGTTTAAGTCATTTGTACTTCCTTATTTCAATTATTGCTCAACTATATGGTATGATGGCAATAAGCTGCACGCTGACAAAATGTTTAAACTACAAAAACGTGCCGCACGGGTCATTACCAGTTCGAGCCGGTTGAGAAGAACGGTCCTCTGGAATCTTTCAAATGCTCAAATGGACAAAAATACAATCAATTCTAGAAAAGCGAGAATTAGTTATGACATTCAAAGCACTTAAGGGTTTGGCCCCTGAATATTTAACGCGAATGTTTCATGCCTCTGTTAACCAAAAATACCAATTACGAAACAATCATCAAAAGCTTTACTTATCGAAACCCAAGACAAATTTTATGAAACGAAGCTTCTCTTATAGAGGGAATCAAAAATTAACGGAGAAATTTCCGATAACAAAAATACCTGAAACGTCTATCGGCTCTTTTAAAAAACTGATCGATGCATTGTGTGTTTCAGCAGGGAGGCAATATGTAAATTATAGTTTGAACATATAAGTATTTTGTAGTAAATAGCTTTTAAATTTTTTATATTAGTTTAATTTATTATTAACAAGATGATGTGGTCGTATATGGGCGCGTTGACACGTCGTAGTTTTCACAGGATTGAAGATTTAATATAACTATATAAGCGCGAATTCCAAAGGCAAAGTGTAAGAAAAAGCGAATGTATCGTGCGGTTTATTTACATTTTTGAACAATTGAACTTCTATACTTTTTAAAGTACGATGTGCTTCTGAAATTCGCAATCGAACATTTAGGTTCGCAAGGCATCTAAATGCGAATATGAACTGTATTGTTTATGTTCAGAAGCTCTACATTAAGACTGGCACGTGCGCCGGAGTTAACGCCAGAACAGGCGTCTTGTTTTATCAAAAATCATGCATTAAACACGTGGACGCTTTAAGATTTATCAATGCAGGCTCTCGGCGGCATAAGTTTACAGGCTTCGTGCATCCCTATGAAATATATTAAATTCCCGATAACATTATTCTGTAGAGGCACCTCCAACATGTTCAGTTGGGAACTGGCGGGGAAGTTTTAACAAGAGTGGTTGGTCAACCTGTGGCAAAGAAAATCTTTTCATATCGGGATTCTATCGAGGTGCCCTACACAGTATGACTAGGGATCCTATCAGGTTACTTGAAGAAGTAACATGTTGTAATTCGATTCAGACGTACAACGGTGAGAAGGGTCGGTGTAACAAAGCAAATTGGCGCAGTTCTTTGAATGAGTAAGTAATCAATTGCCCGATTCCATGGCAAATTTGTTTTTTTACAAAATTTTTCGTAGTTCATCCCTACCCCGTATTTTATACTAACATCGTAGTACCCATTCAATTCGTCTAAGTGAACGAACTATGTTAACGGATGATCCGTCTTTTGCCCGTGTTTACACACAGACGAACTAGAAGACGAATTATCTTTTCATTGTCCAAGTTCGTCCAGACGGATGATCCGTCTCTAGTATAAATCAGGCCAATATGTAACATCATCTCAATATTAGTGTCGCAAGAATCGTATAAACTTGTTCATATACATACATGTCAACATGGTAGACATTATTAGATACAAATTTGTGTTGACAATAGCTTAATATATAGCTAAATTTAATATAAAGTGCCGCGGCTATTAGCTAATTAAAATATAGGTGAGGAGGGTCAATCGATTATGATTTTTGGCACTTCACTAGACGCAGGTATAAATTCTAGGGGCTCAAAAAGTCTTAATTTTGAGTGGAATTATACACACTTCAAATTCAAATCAGGACGTTGATAGAAAATGAGTCAACTATCGGTCTTCCCGCAGGAATCGAACCTACGCTTTTGCGATGCCGGTGCAGTGCTCTCGCCACTGAGCTACAGATGTCCGATAGCTGACTCATTTTTTCATCAACTGTTCCTGGCTTGAATTTGAAGTGTGCATAATTCCGCTCGAAGTTAAGACCCTTTGAGATTCGAGAATTAAACTGTGTCGCTCGTGATTGCCCAGGCTGTCCTAATTAAGAAGCCAAAGCACACCAAGGACAGGTGGAAAACAATATTTTTAATTCTGATCGATAAGAGGGCATCGATCGTAAGTTTGATGTAAAATTCAAAAGGGCGTTATAGCTACATCAAACTACAGATCATGCAACTACAAACAGGCCTGCTCTATAAATTGCCTCCTAATTTAATCATCGTGACCATCTCAACATCACTCTCATAGGAACGGCGGTTGGAACAATTGCCAAGACGGCTACTTTTTAAACGGATTGGAACGCACTGGGGGCGATAATTTACATAACATCGAAGGAGGCAAATGCTGTAAGCCTAGTAATCATCCTGACAAGTATGGATCTTGTTACGAAGAAGATGTTCGAACATCTTTTGATCAACAAGGATGGTCAAAATGTTCTCAGGCTGAGTATTACATCACTGGACTCTATCGTGGATTTGGAAATTGGCTACACAATATTGATAAATTTCGATGCTGTCGAATGGTTGCTATGTAGCTGCAATATCTTTAATGTTCGCTCATTCATATAGATGGGGGTATTTCACAGAGAACTAAAACACTCGTAGAACTCATACGCCACTACATCCGGGGTATGGTGCTCGTATTTTCCATATGTCAATTTTAGGAGTTACACAATGGGTTTTAAAAAACTTTCCGCCATTTTCATTGTTGTTGTTGTGAAAATACATTGTACAAATGGTCTTTGACTCTTTCGTTCGTATATAAAACGAAATTATGTTTGAAAATACAAACGAAAACACTAAAAATACACTTTTAGATTATTCAATTTTAATGTGTAGGTTATAATATTAAATTGTGTCCTTGCACAAGATATACTGAAGATTAAAGAATCAATCAATCAATAAATATTGCCACATGCACAGTTAATATACTAACCATATTAATGAAGAGATTGCAATTTTGAGAGCGGAGAATGCTAAATATTAATTAAAAGAACAAGAAACTAATTTGTAATTTCAGGTTTGAACACAAAGTTAAAAATGGTTGAAGAAGAAAATAGGGACTTCATTGCGGCGGTTAAAGTTTAACAAGAGAATGAATTTGAAGAGATAAGCACTTGCAAGATTAGAGATAATGTATGTAGCAATGATCAACATAAATCTCGACTATCAGAATCCAATTTTATGTTAATCGGGAATAGAGATAACTCGATTATGAAGCATCTCAAGACCTTATTCAACATAGTCCTAACACAAAGGATACGATGAATCGTGTGAAGGTCGACTAACTCACGACGCGAAAAGAAAAATTATTAGTGCGAAACGGAAAAGCCAAAAGACGAGCGACCAAGGGAAACCACAAAGCCAAAAAACAGAAATTCAAACGACTCTGAAGAGACCTTTTTTAACAATGTATCTCGGACCCGCAGCCTCTCCTTCGGCCCCCCAGAGAAAAAAAAAAATTCACATCTAATTTATTCCACAGAAGTGCGACAGAAACGAGGCGAAGAGCTTAAAACATGGTTTCAATATCAGTTTTCCTTGAATCACAACTGCACAGTTCAGTTTTTTCAGTTATTAGATTTCCGTGGTTGCACTTGTTAGCAATTTTATTCCGTTTTTGCTGCAGTTCTCCTCTTGTACTTTGTCCCCAAATCAGCCCTTTGAACATGTTCTTGAAAGCAATTTTGTAGGTCTGGTCAAGACAAGCATATATAAATGGTTTACATAGACTATTTACAAGTATAAGCACTTCTATTACGTAATTCGTGACAACATGACGATGCCATAAGCTTGTTGAATCTTCTTGTTTTGCACTGTAAACGTCGAGGTTATTTAACATGTGAAAAAGACGAACAACAATTGGTATCCGGCAAAGCATAAAGACGCCAACGACGACTAAAAACATACGTATAACTTAAAGACCTTGGAAGAAGCCATTTCTGTGCCTTTGAAAGAGCAAGTAGTTACATGATATCTAATTTAACTTTCTGATTATAACGCTGAACTTAGAATTAGTGGTTACAAATGTCCTGCGATCATTGTTTCTTATGCAACCACAGTTACTCTCATGCTATGATTAATTTGTTTGAATTTCGAACAACTTTATTTCGTAGCTCGTGAGATTGAAATGAATTATATATTTATAAGGATTTGAAAGAAAGACAAAATTTTTAAATGCAATGAATTGAATGAATTAGATATTTAACTATATTAAACTAACATTTAACTGTTCAATGAAAGCAATTCTGCCGTTTTATTCAACAAGCGAACTAAATGTTTTTGACCTTATAATACAAAGATACTATTTACACCTACATATTCAGTGCATAATATTCAAGTTGACTCATTCAATTCAAGAGAGTTGTAAGAGTGTTATTTAATTTTCACGTATCCACCGTTTAAGCTATAAACGCGCTTGATAGCCTACAAGCGGCCCCTGCAAGATAGCGACTGGCGTAGCCAATAAGAATGCATCATTTTCAATAATACTGAGAACTAAGCAATACATAATTATTTACTAACTAGCATAACACTAACTTAATTAAGACTTTAGGATGTGAACTGATCAACAATTTTAATTAGCAGGTGTCAAACGACCGCTACACGCGACATATATACAGACATAATTTATCATGCACATAACACAAACTGTCTGTCGACATCAAGAAAGTGTTCATCAGTGTATTTTTTTAAAGCTTGTAGAAGGAAAAGTAATTTTCATACATTTGCAAGACTCTTGAGTTGAAATTGGCCATGCCGGCTACGCGTTTATGCGAATTATGTTCTGTGCTTTTGAGATTCGGTATTTTGTTAATGCTATTTTTGAATCTTTATGCTTTTGGAAAAAAGCAAAGTTTGTGCTATGAAGGACCAATACAAGGTAAGTTTCAATATTCTTGTTCGTTTGCATGGTGACATAAAATTAGTAAATTATAGCTTGTAGGTATCTATAATGATATACTGCTAAGATAATGCCATTGCATGCATGCACTGTCACTGATCAATTAGGCCCGAGTTAATTGACCGAAAGCTTCAAATTTAATTAAATACTTACATGGTGTACCTAGAAGCTATTTTACTTAAGGTAGGTTTCGTTTAAGAATTTGCCACACGAAGGACAAGCTACATCTCGCCTCAAGTTAGTCTTTCGAGGCAATTTTGCAGCTGGTCGTAAGACATGCATGATTCATATGATTAGAATAATGAAGTCGTGAAATTGATGTCTTGCATGTGCTTGTTCAAAGTTGTTCATTCTATTCCACTTGTGAACCGAATCGTTCACACGATGTGAGAAGTCAATTCGATTCAATCACAGTTAATAGAATATACATGGTTTGGAGACTACCATTGCCAGCATGACATTTCATTTATAGGGACGTTGAATACAGCTTTGAAATCGCCAGCTTTATAGATCTTGAGAATAATTTCAAGTGGGACTTTTTCTATGTTGTTGCACGGGTATGATGAATCATCTCGAAGAATGACCTCTGGTACTTACAATAATTAATATTAATATGCTCCTGATTGCGCCGAAAACTTCCTTTTAATATTGTGATCTATAGAGCCGGCTTTTAAATTCCTGTGGACATATAAAGAGAATTTTTCTCAATTAGGTGGTGAAAAAAGTTTATGATAAATCACCTCAAAGCAGATTCCAACTAGTATTTAATATGCCTCCTATTGCGCGTAAAATTTATAATTTCAATATTGCGCTCTTAAGAGTTGATCCAAGAGGCTCGGTTAGTACATCATTAGTTTTGTCGGTAGCTATATTGTTAGCTTCAATGCCGACCAAAGCTTGCATGTTCATTTCTTATTGATATTTGTTTGAATCCAATATCCTTATTCATTTCCTATAGTGCTTGAATATTGATCGATTATATTGAAGAATATTGATCATTTGAGCATGATAATTTAAAACACACACGGCGACTTTTTTATATCTTTTAAATATATACGTATATATGCAGGTGTATCGAACAGCGAACAATTACAAGTTGGTCTAATTCTATGAGTCAAACATTGCTATTACTAGCAACAACGTCGAGGCTTCGCTATAATTTCACAACACCGGATTTCGACTGTATGCATGCAGTGCGATCTTGGATGTGGCTCAGCATTACCAAGAGGTGAAACCTTATTTGTTTATTTCTCAATTCATATACCTACACAAAGTTTCTTAATTCCGCGAAGGTGTTGCTTATTGTAGTATTTAAGGCTATATAGTATGGGGTTGCATTTAGTAATTGACCATAACGAATAAGATAGCGGCAGGTACATTTTACAAGAATGCATTGCGGGCATTAAGAATGATTTACTGAAAAAAGATGGCAAGAAAAGCTCCTAATGACGTGAAACTCCCAATGAGGGGAGAAGATAGAATACGTGATGACGAAGATATTACCTTTAGATTTTATAATTAAATTTTATGCTCTATAATGATGACACAAAAAAAGGTAAGGCTATATTATCTCGAGCAACATTAGTCAAATAAAGCCATTGCTTTTTCAGACAATTATTCCACATGAATGTAGTACCTAAGAGTCCAATCCCCGCATCGGTTACAAATCACGCTATAATCTGGGGGCGGCACCCAACGCCTAATTTGAGCCATTGCCACCATGACTTTTCGTCTTTCAGGACGTCGAATACAGCTTTTAATCCGCCAGATCTTGGAAGATCTTTAAAGAGCTATAGGCTTTTCCGATTGCAGTTGCAACTTAATTTGAGTAACGTCATTGAAATATAGTTCCGAAAAATTCGTTCGAAGTAATTCGTCCTTACTCGCGTATTAGCTACGTGCAATCCGCTTTGGCATGCCTTGGTTACTATATATATACTATATAGTGTGAATGCTGCAACTTGGTTTATTTTGATCTATCTCTACGAGTCAAAAGACACAGACCAAATTAAAAATTGAAGTGAATGTAAGTAATTCAAGGTCTTGTTGATCACTCTAATGCTAAAATTTATCTGCATCCAAACCTTACACATGCACGTGCACCAATACCCACCTTTACCCACTTATGGGGACACTTTTTATGGGGACACTGCTTATTTATGTAGGCACTGATTTTATACTTGGTCGGTAGATTGCCTAAAGTACCTAAATGATACTTGTGACATAAAATCATGATTTATAACACATTTTGAACACACGGATTTGTGGGGGCATACTTGTGGGGACAAAGTGTGTACTGACTAGTGGGGACAGGTGTGTATTCATATTTGTGGGGACACTTCGTGTATTATGTTGTTGGCCAATTCTAAATGTAAAAACTTGTGGGGACGGTGTGTGTTGTGCTTGTTGGATGAATGATTAGTTGTGTTTCTTTCCATTTTTTAGGGTAATGACTAAAGGGTCAAGAATGAAGCAAATTAGTAACTATCCAGTTCTCAATATTCAGTTGTTTTCGAGAACAAGTCACAATGTTTAAGATTTACTGTGGCCCATTCTTCACTGAAAAGGAGTCACAATACCGTTGTTTAAAGGTCGAGAAGTTTTCTGTTTTTTAAGGTCGTTAAAGGAGCAATAGATTGTAGTTATTTCTGCTTTTTGGAGAATGACAGGGAAAAAAACTTAGGTGTCTTGTCAAGTTTAACAATTATTATATAATAATGATTTCCTGAATAGTCTAGTTTATTTGTGTATCTTGCACATCTGCCTCGATTGATAGAAGTGGACATAGTCATATAATTCGTGTACAATGACCGTAAAAACAATCGACTTCAAAAGAAATGAATAATGTACAGGACAGCACAATTTCATAAATATGTTCTCTCCCCTCACCAGGGAATGTAAATATATTTCACCATGTGGGCGAAATATTTTTAATGGCCCTATATTTAAAGAATCAAAATTGTGTCCCCACAATCCCAGTGTGTAATCATAACCGTGTCCTCGCAAATCTGCGTGACATACCTATACATAGCTCAACTGTATATTTAGTCTGGAGATGTCGCTTCTAATTTGATGAAATGCTACTCAATAAAGGTCCATCCATTTCGATGTATCTATCGGCCTTCAAAAAGAACTATATTCGAATATTTTTTACAAAATTCGTTTTTCTTGTGGTATTTCCATTCTCAGAGTCAAGCTAGTGTCTGACCATAAATGTGTCCCAAGCGATGTGTATATTGGACCATTAATTTTATGTGGCGTCCCCACAAGTTCAGTGCGCAGTCAATAGTCTAATCATATTCCTGTCCCCACAAATTCAGTGTGCAATCAATAGTCTAATCATATTCCTGTCCCCACAAGTCAAGTGTGTAGTCAATAGTCTAATCATATTCCTGTCCCCACAAGTTCAGTGTGCAATCAATAGTCTAATCATATTCCTGTCCCCACAAGTCAAGTGTGTAGTCAATAGTCTAATCATATTCCTGTCCCCACAAGTCAAGTGTGTAGTCAATAGTTGCCGCAGCGAGCGAGCCTTCAGCGAGCGAGCGAGGCAGCAGATCTAATTGCTGCCGCAGCGAGCGAGCCTGAAGCGAGCGAGCAAGGCAGCAGACCTAATTGATGTAGTTGGGAATTTTTTAAATTTTGCCTTATCGCATTGCATTGTGGTCAATTTTTAGTTAGACCCACAATGCTATGCGTGAATCAACTTAAAAACAGGTAAGAAATTTTGTACAGCTTATTAAATATCGACAATAATCGGGACTGCAGGTTATAGATATTTTACTGAGTTAGCCGTGAGGCCATGTGAGGCAGACGGCATCGTTGCGACTTTTATTGGTCAAGCTGTTTGTTCAGTCTTTGGCGTTTTGGTCCTTGGATTGTGCTCGCATGACGCATCACTGTTGTATAAACGGACACGAAAAGCGACGTGGTGAACCATACCGTTCGGTTCCCTGGAGAAGTGTTTTCACTATTTTGGCAGTTGTTATGTGCAATCAATAGTCTAATCATATTCCTGTCCCCACAAGTCAAGTGTGTAGTCAATAGTCTGATCATATTTCCTGTCCGCACAAGTCAAGTGTGTAATCATATCCCTGTCCCCACAAGTCAAGGGTGTAGTCAATAGTCTAATCATATTCCTGTCTCCACAAGTCAAGTGTGTAATCATATTCCTGTCCCCACAAGTCAAGTGTGTAGTCAATAGTCTGATCATATTTCCTGTCCCCACAAGTCAAGTGTGTAATCATATCCCTGTCCCCACAAGTCAAGTGTGTAGTCAATAGTCTATCATATTCCTGTCTCCACAAGTCAAGTGTGTAATCATATTCCTGTCCCCACAAGTCAAGTGTGTAGTCAATAGTCTGATCATATTTCCTGTCCCCACAAGTCAAGTGTGTAATCATATCCCTGTCCCCACAAGTCAAGTGTGTAGTCAATAGTCTAATCATATTCCTGTCCCCACAAGTCAAGTGCATGTGTAATCATATTCCTGTCCCCATAAGTCAAGTGTGTAATCGTATTCCTATCCCCACAAGTCAAGTGGGTAGTCAATAGTCTGATCATATTCCTGTCCCCATAAGTCAAGTGTGTAATCATATTCCTGTCCCCACAAGTCAAGTGTGTAGTCAAGTGTCTTATCATTCCTTCCCCACAAGTCAAGTGTGTAGTCAATAGTCTGATCATCATGATTCCTGTCCCACAAGTCAAGTGTGTAGTCAATAGTCTGATCATCATGATTCCTGTCCCCACAAGTCAAGTGTGTAGTCAATAGTCTGATCATCATGATTCCTGTCCCCACAAGTCAAGTGTGTCAATCATTCCTTCCCGACAAGTCAGCGTGTAGTCAATAGTCTAATCATATTCCTGTCCCTACAAGGCAACCAATTTAACAAAATCTTTAAACAACCCGACCTACAAAAACGATACTCAATGCGTCGAATTTCAAACGGCCAAATTGATATTTTGTCTTTATGAAATTAAATGGTCAATAATTTAAATGCGGATTTCAGCTTACTCAGTTGGTGGCCGATCATGCAACCTGCACTTGTAGGAAACAAAGTCTATACTAAAATCCGTTAGAAATAAAACATTGAACATGCCAGTCCCCAGTATTATGTATTACAAATTCCAAACGTAGACGAAAATAGACAATTTAGCATGACCACGTGAACTTCAAAGATGACGTGAAAATGGCTAATAAATTGCGTGATGCGCCCATATATGGAATACCACGCCATTTTGCTAAATCTCTCTAAAATAATCCTTGTATAATATAGATACAAGAAACACAAGCAATCATAAGAGAAAAAAAAATGTGAAACCATATATATTTGAGAAAATCGAAAACTCATAAACTAATAACATTGATGATAACAAATGACATTTATAAATATATCAACGTGTTTATCAGTAATCTGGAAGACATAATACAGACGTACTTATATTACAGTGCTTTTATATAACTAACGCCTGTATTCTAAAACCTCACTCACATCAACTCATTTGAGTGTGAGATCCTAATCTTTTCATAACGTTTGAATGGCGGTATTTCCAGCCGAATAGGGGCTTGATTTTTAGTGATTTACCATATATCTTTCCATCTATTGAAAGAAAACTTTCTCATTGACCAGCATTAAGAAAATTTATATGTCACACTCAGTGAGTGCGAGTGTGAGTGAGCTTTTTGAATACAGGCGTAAGTCTCTAAAACGGAACAATGAATCGAATAAGTTATATAAACTGAAATATGCATAAATATGGTTATATCAATCAACTCAGGAAAATTATTCATAGGACAGGTTTCTTTTGTCTACGAGTTCTCGTCCAGAACTAAACACTCGTGAATAACTTTCTTGAATGCCATTTATATGTCAGTGACATACGTCATAACTCATAAGGAATTTTTTAAAGAAATTGTATTAAAACGTGGAAAGAAAAGATGGATTAATGATTTCGTTTCGACTGGTTTGATTTTTACGCCATTTTGCTATAGAAACAATAGCAATGTCAAAACGATTTTTTTATTCCTAAAAAGTTCAACATTGGCCTGAGGTAGAAAAATGAAGATCCGAAAAAATAATCACGACCTGGGCTGTCGCAGATAGGGGGGGGGGTGCCGACCTAAATTTTGCGAATTGAACCGAATATTTGGCGATATGTACCAGGGGCCGCCGGCTCTCTCAGGCATATTAAACGCCGCAGAAATTGATGTTTAATCCCAAAATCGTATCACCGGTTCACAATTGTGCATTTCTGTATGGTTGCCAAAGAGATTACTGTCGAATAAGTTAATACAAGCTCGATTTCGTTCTGAATACCCATTCTACAATATTTTAACAGCTAATCATGCACATCCGACAGCTGTGAAATAGCCATTTTAAAGTGTCAGGCTTCATATCTTCTGTGCAAGAGATATTTTGTTAAGTATATATAAATCTTTTTGCTCACCAAATTTGAAGTCTAAGTGTAAGAATTGCAGGAAAGTCTATACAAATTTCCGCGGTGTCGACATTATTAGCACAGAGTAGAAAAATTGATGACATAGATACAGAGGTGTAACTAGTGTACCTACTTTTTTTGAGCGCGGGCTTGGGTGGGTCAGTAAAAACACTAACTAAACGCTTGCCAAGGCACTTGCTGAGCATGCGCAGTTGATAATTTTTTGCCTAGCGCGTGAAAAAATGTGGGTACATAAAAACGCCACTTTTAATTACTGAGCGCAAGCTAGTTACAGGTCTGTATCTATTATCTGCTCTGTGATATTAGGGAGCTTTAGCAGCGACTACGAGTAGGAGATTCGTAATTCTCGCATGTTGTTTGCATAAACCATCAGCCAAAACTCGTAGTCGTCGAGCTTTTGAGTACGAGTTTGTTGGTCGTACTGATAAAGTTGCATGAACTTATCACTTTAATATCATAAAACACGACCTTTACGCACATAATATCATCACTCGGTAATCACAATAATAATATAACTGGAAATGATTCTCGACTGTGATTGGTTGGTTTCAGTGCAATTAATCTGAAACAGCAGTGCAAAAATCTGTAACAGCAGTGCAAAAATCTGTAACAACAGTGCAAAAATCTGTAACAAACGTATCTGATTGGTTGAAATAAAGAAAATAGCCAATCAAATTTCCCGAAAAATTCCCGCGAAAATCCATTCAAAGATTGCAAATGCAAAGATTTCGAAACATTGAGGCAAGTACAATACAGGAGTTACAAAATAATGCAAAAAATAAAAACGCAACAAGTCGCACCAATTTTTGGCTAAGCGTTTTTAAGACCTGGGCAAAACAGAGGATTTTTGGAGGAAATTGAGTTGTACGATGTTGTCATATTTTGTCTCGATCATTTCCAGTTATATCATTATCACGTAATAGTATGGTTTCTCGTGCAATTATATTATACCCAAATTGCACTCGAAACCATACTATTACCTATAGTCATAAAACACGACCTTTACGCACATAACATCATTGGAAGTGAACTTAACAAATTTATGTTATTAGCGGAATTCCACTTATCTTTTTCTTTTTTGTCTTTTTGTTATTTCGTTTTTAACCCAGTACTTAATTGCCTTCCAATCCCGGTTTTTCAACACCCCCTTCGCCTTCACAATGCATTCCTCGCACTCTCTCTTATTTGGCACCCTTCCCTCCCGAACCAAATGTGCCAACTCGCCCAAAACGCATCTTCTCTCCTCATTCGTCCATGATTTATGAACTATTTTCCCTGAAGCAAAAATGGAGATTTGTTTAAAAACGGTGGAATTACGCATGCTGTGGCATAATAATTTTTATGTACATGCAGCGTACGAAAAAGAAAAGGATTTAGGATAGTTAGGATTTGAATGACTCAGCATTCCGTTGAATCCACTGATGACCAAACCCAATGGAAATGAATACACTTTGTTTTCTTAGCTTAAGAGTTATACCCATATTATTATTCTGAATAAAAAGAGTTATATGAATAGCAGTTACCATAGTTATTAACACTAGACGTCGCCAAAAACGGAAAATAGCCGAATTTAAATATAGAACTTCTACATTCTATCCCACAAAAACTCTCGCTATTTTCGTAGGCTGCTTAGTTAAGTATTAGTTAATTCCCAAGACAAATGTGTTTAAACTCAGCCATGTGAATTTCAAGTTAGCTTATTACTTTTTTAGTTATATCTCGTACGAAAAGGAGAGGAATTAAATTCTCCGTTCGCTAGGAAAAACGAAAAAAGAGGTTTTGCATATATTTATGACAAAAATAAAGAACAACACAATAGAACAATAAAACAATAAAATAAACCAATCGATCATTTGTGTTTACCCAGAGCAAACCCAAATAAATTAATTTTTTCGTTCAATTCTCGTAGGGATAAATCTTAATTGTCTTTCCCTAATTGTGTTCCTCTGTGCATAGCATTTAATTTTTAAATTTGAGGAAACATAAGCACTTCCCCGGACTATTAACTTCTTATGATCGAGCGGAAGGATTTTACAGAGAGATATTATACCTCAAATTCTTTTTATCCAATCGATCAGAAAACAGTATTTGTAGCACATGACCAGCCAATTTTTTGCGGTGTCCCAACGTTATTTTCTAAACTGGGGTGTCACAGTGGGGTGTGGTGTTAAATTTATCTCATGTCATGTCTCGCGTGGACTGCTTGAATCTGCTCGAAACATTTAAAAAATGGCAGGAGCTGACACGGGGGAGCCGACATGGCGGGAGCCGACACGGGCGGCGACGAAATTTTCGTATTTTGATGAATAGACTTGTAAAAGACACTCAAAAAAATCCTGTGTAATATATCCTTCATAGACCCTCCAGGGGTTCGGCGAAATAGCTTTCTTAGTGATGATATTTGCCTCGAACTTCACCCCTAGCTCGGGCAATATTTCTCCGAATCGCTCTCATTCCGAGGCTATTATAGTAATGCTAATAATAATAATACGGACACGCCCAGATGGGAATTGACATTAATCTAAAACAAGACGCCAGATTTGGCGTTAACTCCGGCCACAGTGCTCCGGCGTGCCGCGCATGTGTCATCTTCAATATAAAACTTCTGAACGTAAACACTAAACAGTTCATGTAGAAGCCTTGCGAACCTAAATGTTGTTCGGTATTCAGACAGCGCACCGTGCAGTTCAAAGTATAGAAGCGTTGAGAAACTAAACGTTTCGACATTCAGAAGTATATCGCACTTTAGAAATTCAAAAATGTAAATAAACCGCATGATATGTCTACGTACGGACATGACTTCACTTTGTCTTAGACTTTGGAATTTGCGTTTATATTAAAAGCTTTTGCTCATATGATAACCTTAGAGCTTATATTAGCGTGCAATATGTGTAAATCAGAGTAATGTTTTCGCGAATTAATAAATATAAATGGTTCGTATTGTGTTTGATCGTATTCTTCAATCGTGTGCGACCTGTCAAAGTGCGACACACGACCACATTTTTAAACGCTAAAATAGCAGCGATATTATTAAAATATACAGGTATTAAATATTTTTTACCCCGATTTAACCTAAACATAATCGAACAGCATCGAAACAATGGTTTAGTCATTCCTCGTGGAAGATTGCCGTAACACGCGAGCGAAATCGAATCGCGGAATCGTCAAAGATTTTCTTACTACTTACTTACTTAATTTCAGTGCACCACGACTCTTGCGAGACAAAACTTCAACCTAGTTAAATACGGTTACATACGGTGTAAAACGGTACGACCTTTCGCTTTTCAAACACTAATATATTTCGCGCCAAAATTAAACACACTTGCGACGATGAAAAATAATAAAAAACGAGATAACGATAATCTATTTTTGCGCCTCGCGCCTTTTTGTCGCGCCTTTTTTCGCGCCTCGCGCCTTTTGTCGCGCCTTTTTTTTCGCGCCTTGGAATAACGATGAATCTTATGCCAGAATTTTCCCCTGATGCGAAAATTGGCACAAGCATAGCCACAAAATGAAGCAATTGGCAATCGGACGTTGAGATGTATTTAACGGCAAGTGGCATTACGGATCCAACTAGAAAAAGGGCAGTGTTACTATACCAAGCCGGACCTAGAGTGCGAGAGATTTTTAAACAAATCCCCGAGACTGGAAAAGACGCAGATTACGATGTTGCAAAGCAAAAATTGAAGACATATTTCGATCCTCAAAAGAACCGAAGATACGAAGTATACCAATTCAGACAAGCAACACAAGGGAATAATGAAACGTTACGTTAGACCAATACCATACAAGGCTAAGAACAATGTCAGAAACATGTGAATTCGCAGACGTTGATTTTGAAATAGAGGAACAGATCATAATTGGCAGAAATTTATCGAAAATACGAAAGCGAGCATTGCGAGACCCTACATTTGATTTAAAAGCCATGATGTTAGAAGGACGGCGAGACGAACAGAGCATATCAAGCAAAACAGATTGAATCAACAGAACCAAAAGACGGTGAGACAAATAAATTAGAACAAAACCTATAGTACTAGCGTAATTTGTAGAAATTGCAATTCTTAGGCAAATTCGAAGCGGTTATAGAAACAAGGAAGCGGATTTCGGTGGCAACATTTTACGTAGCAAAAGGCGAAAATAGTGGAAATTTACTTTCGCTCTCCACAGCCAAAGACATCGGACTTGTTAGCTTGCATATATAGACAAACTCACACCAGTAATACATCACTATACACCAGTAATACATCACTGATACATCACTTGAAAACATCATTCATAAGCACTCTAAAGTGTTTTCGGGACTCGGAAAATTAAAGGGGCAGAAAATTAAACTAGACATTGATAAAACACAAACATCGAAAGCACAACCACAACGGTTCTTAACGTAAATTCTTTTCGAAACTCGATTTGAGCCAAGCGTATCACCAGTTAGAATTAGACGAACAGTCTCGATAATTTGTGACCACATTTAGCACGCACGTAGGATTGTTTCGATACAAGAGACTTAACGTACTATGGTACCAACGCTGCCATAGAGATATTTCAATACACCCCAAACTGCACTTCAAGGACTTGAAGGCGTAAAAAACATAGCGGACGATATAATGTGTTTGGGTCGACAAGAGCCGGGCACGATGCAAATCTTAATAAATGTCTACAACGGCTTGCAATGAAAGGTTTGCGACTAAACCAAAACAAGTGTGACTTCCTAAGAAATACATTATCATTCTTCGGACAAATATTCTCAGAAGAAGGTACGAGACCTGATCCTAAGAGAGTCGCTGATCTACTAAACGCACCTCAGCCAACCAATGCGCATGAAATCAGAAGCCTCCTTGGAATGGCGAACTATTCTAGTGAATACATTAGGGATTTTGCAACCCTGACCGCTCCACTACGTGAACTCACAAGAAAAGACGCTCGTTTTGAGTGGACGCAAAAACATCAAAACGCATTCGAAAAGCTGAAGAACACACTCGCTACTGCGCCATTCATGGCGTACTTCGACAAAAAGAAAGAAACATTTGTGGTCGTTGATACCAGTAGTGGTTTCGGCGATTTTGTCACAAAAAAACCAAAAACAGTGATATTAACAACCAGAAGATCATTGCGTATGCCAGCCGAGCGTTGACCGACACTGAGAAAAGATATTCTCAAACACAAAAGAGGCGCTAGCGATAATTTTGGCAGTTGAACACTTCCATCTATTTTTATTTGGTAGTGAATTCACATTAGTAACCGACCGTAAAGGGAAAACATCGGCAAAACAACGTACAGCGAAAACATCGGCACGTATCGAAAGATGGATACTTCGCCTCCAACCATATGCGGCAAGATAATATATAAATCGGGTGCAAATAATCCGGCGGACTATCTTTCTCGTCATCCAACTAACGAAAGTAAGCGAAAACAGGAGAAGATGACAGAACAATATATCAATTTCATAACTCAGAACAGTGACGCGGCATTATTGGAACTGCATGAGTGACGCAATCAAAACAAACAAGTGGGATTCTCCCGGAGTGAAAGAATTCAAAACAGTTAAGAATGAATTGACCACCACGGCACTAGGAATTGAGAGGATCAAGAATTGTAATTCCAGCTGCGTGGCAACAACGCGCAATAGACACGAGACGCACTTAGGCATTGAAGAGACAAAATCACTAATTCGTGAGAAAATATGGTTTCCGCAAATCGATAATCGAGTAAAGGACACAATCGAACAGTGCATAGCCTGCCAGGCTGCAGATAGACCAAAACACCCCGAATCTCTACGCATGACAGAAATGCCAGAACTACCATGGACAAACACATACGTAGACTTCCGTACTATGGACCACTACCGACGTCTGAATATCTTTTAGTGGTAGTGGATAGATATTCGAGATTTCCAGAAGTGGACATTGTTCATTCGACACGAGCTCCAACCATAATTCTGAAACTGGACAAAATTTACTCTGTCCATTGAATACCCGACACAATCATATCTGACAATAGACCTCCCTTCAATGGAGACGAATATGCACGGTATATGAAAACCCTTGGCATTGAAACTAAGTTCTCAACCCCTTATTGTACTGCGTGAACATGGCGGCGTGTAAACATGCCTCACAGCACAATCAAGGAAATCATCAAATTGGTGCTGTTTTCTTAAACCTTTCAACGTTTTTAACGAACGAAAATCTTTCTAATCTTTATTATGATGGAAAGAGAGTTAAATGGAATGGAGATTTGAATTTACTGAAACAAATTACATCTGAAACCTTTCGCCTCGATGGAAAATGGTCTTCGCCTGGTGGCAAAAGAAAGAAATTTGTTAGCTCGAACACAGATCTCAGTTTTACTTGGTGTCCGGACAAACAAAACTCGTTGATCTTCCAAGGTAGGGACGGCGAGGCTTTAAAGAGTGTTTGTATAAATTACTGTGAAGTAAAACAAAGTAAATCTGAAACCGATTTTTCAAACGAACGTTGTGAAATTGATTGCTGATGTGAAATTGATTGCTTGAGTGCTGATGACAATATCAATATATGTGCTCCTGTTCATATAAAAAATTCAATCCCGATTTCGGCCGTCGAAGGATACGTAGCTGAGAATAAAATCCAAGCTGAGAAATATGACAGCCGTGAATTGGATCTTCTTGCGCGTGAATGTGGTTGTCAGTGTGGCGCACTGTCTGCCGAACTCGAGGGAGTCAAGCTTGACATGGTTATTATGAACAAAAATATAGAGTCAAAAATATTAGCGGCCGTTGGCGTTCTAGTGAAAGATGAGAAAGACGAAATTGTTCGCCTTAAAAAAGATCTTGATAATGAAAGAGAAAAGTGCGAACGTCTCGAGAGCGATTTAGCCGCTTTAGTTAGTGGAAGAAACCATGAAGTATACGAATTAAACAAAACTATCGCCTCCCTTGAGAACGATCTCAAAGCGGCTAAAGTAAACAATGAATCTTTAAAGGCAACAATTATGCACATATATTTAGATAAACATCTGAAACCAAACCAATGCGAAACCTCTCCAGTCTCAAATGTATATGATCAAACTAACGAACACGATCATACCGACAACCTATGTTAAATCAGCCAAATGAACATGATAAAACCAATTACGATCGCTTAGCTGAGGCGAGCGAACCGATAAGTGGCAATACGCATCACGATTGCATTAAGCCGAACCAACGCGAAACCTCTCCAGTCTCAAATGAATATGACCGAACTAACGAACACGATCAAATTGACAACCTAAGCTTAAATCAGGCCAACGAACACGATAAAATCAACTACGATCGCTTAGTTGAGGCGAACGTATCGAAAAGCGACAACACGCATTATGAAAGCAATAAGCTCAACACATTGCCCACATTGTTGCCTTCGGCTCCGTGTAACAACCCGAAACCAACATCCAAACAAAATCCGGTCAAGGTCAACGAAGATGAGAATAACAACTAACCTAACTGAAGAGCACCAACATTGTAATCCCACAACACAATCACCAGACTGGATTAATATGTTGCCATTGATCGAAATACCATCATCGAGTAAACCTGAGCCTCTCGGGGAGTGCGATTATGTTACTCGCAAACTAAAAGTCTGCCAGAATCCTCCCGAAAAGCCAAGTCCGACAGAAATATCCAAGCTAAATCCTCGAACCACAACTCATTCCTCACAGTCTTCTTCTTTTTTGGGGGACTCCCTCTACCATACCGGGACAAACGTGGGAAGCTACACTAAATGCCTCGGTACCGGATAAAGTTACGAATGAATTAGAAATCCCAAAAGAAAATAGCCAAATCCAAGTCAGAATTACAAACCGTGTTTATGGAAACCGGCAAACTAAAACCGAAAGGACGTGCAGAGGACCACAAAATTTTAAAAATAATTTTAATAACTACCTCACACCAAGCATTGTGGCACAATCTTCAACCTTACCACAAACCTCTAATCAAGTATCATGTAATTTTGTTCCCCGAATAATGCTCTCAAACACGATGTCCCTAGTACCTAAATTGGTGGAAATACAAGAGTTTCTGTTACGAAAATGCGTTGACATTGGTCTCATTACGGAGACTTGGCTCAACGACAGAATTAGTGACTCTATCGTACATATTGATAGTTATATTATTTTCCGGAAAGATAGACTAACTAAACAACATGGAGGAGTTTGTATATATCTTAGGGACGATTTCACGTACGAATTACCTGAGAATCTGAACTGCTGTCAAGATCATGAAATTCTTTGGCTAAAGCTTAACCCAAAACGATTACCTCGGGGATTTTCATGTTTAATTGTTGCTGTGGTGTACCATCCACCGGGAGCAGATTCCCAACTTATTACAAACCATCTCTTTCAGAGTCTTTCTGTAGCGGAGTCAATGTTTCCCAACTGTTGACTTATTGTTGCAGGAGATTTTAACCATCTTAATGTAAATAGTCTGCAACGACATTTCAATTTAAAGCAGTTAGTCAAATCGCCAACAAGGGGCCAAGCTACTCTCGATTTGATCCTTACTAACAAGGCTAATTTCTTCTTACAACCCGAAATTAATCCACCTTTCGGATTATCTGATCATAGCACCGTACTGTTGAAACCAAGAACGCACTCGTGCTACGTCCACAAGGAAAAAAATCCTTGTTCGTGACAAAAGACAGAGCAAAAAAGATTCCCTTGCCCGATACCTGGCTAGCCTTAATTGGCCCCAATTGTTGCACCAAAAGGATTGTGAAAGTATGTTATCAGTTTTCAATGAAACTGTAAAAATAGGAATGAACAACATTATGCCTATAAAGTCTATTAAAGTCTATCCTAAAGACCCACCTTGGATGACTATAAAGCTCAAGGAACTTATACGACTACGACAGCTTGCCTTCCACTCTAATAAAGAAGGTAGCGAACATGAATATAAATCGTTGAGGAACCAAGTGAATAGAGAAAGGAAAATTAGCAAAGCAAAGTTTTACTCATCAAAGGTTGAAGATCTAAAAGGAAAAAACCCCAAACAGTGGTGGAAGGAGCAAAAAAAACAGACTCAGGTGACCTTCTAAATAAACTACATGGAATTTCTGAATTACAAGATATACCACGTAGGGACATTGCGAAAAAATTAAATGCTGCTTTCTTGGAACCTCTCCAAGCTTTCCATTTACTGGACCCTACCACTGAACGCGTACTTGGAAAACGATCCAGACATCCTAGAACTCCCTGTTTATCGAGTTTACAAGTCCCTGACTCGTCTAAACAAACATAAATCTTGTGGACCTGATGGCATCTCAAATTGGTTATTAAAGGAATATGCTAAGATTTTAGCCGAACCTGTTACTTACATTCTGAACGCTTCATTTAAAGAGCAAAAAATCCCAAGCAACTGGAAACTCGCAGATGTAATTCCTATTCCTAAAGTTAAGAAGGTCAGCGACCCCCAAAAAGAGCTCCGACCCATATCTCTCACCGCGTCAATATCTAAGATAGCTGAAGATTTTGTTGTGACAGATTACATTAAACCATCTGTAATTAGATCTCTTGACCCAAACCAATTTGGAACTATACGTGGCTCGTCCACAACTATAGCTCTAATTAACATGCTCCATAAATGGTTAAACGACACCGATGGTACTGGTGCCACTGTTCGAGCGATGTTTTTTGACTTTCGTAAAGCCTTCGATCTTATCGATCATTCCTTGCTTATAACCAAACTAAAACAATTAAATATTCCGAACAGTATTTTAAATTGGATAATAAGCTTCATCACCGGCAGATCACAGAGAGTGAAGATAGGATGTGACTGTTTCTCAGATTGGGGCCTAGTGAGGTCAGGGGTCCCCCAAGGAACAAAGTTGGGCCCTTGGCTGCATGTTTTTAATTATGATAAACGATCTTTCTACCGCTTATCCTTTCGATCTATGGAAGTACGTTGACGATTCAACTGTTTCGGAAACTATACAGAAAGGAGAACAGAGTTGTGCCCAGCTGCATGGCTGTTAATGAAGTTAACGAATGGTCTAAAAAGAATCTTTTCCAGTTGAACTGTGACAAAACAAAAGAACTTGTTATCAGCTACAGCAGACAAAATAAAAAAGAAATTTGTCCACCGGTATTGATTAATGGTCAACCAATCAGAAAAGTAACAAGTGTGAAACTCTTGGGACTAATGCTCAACTCGCGCCTTTCCGAAAGAGTGCTTTCCAAAAATTTTACTTCTTGATTCAACTTAAACGATCTGGAGTAGACACTGCCGATATAGTACAATACTATTGTGCATGCATACGTTCAACATTGGATTATGCCTGTCCCGTCTTCCATTACGCCCTCCCAATATATCTGAGAGAAGATCTGGAGCGCATCCAGAAGAGAGCGTTGAGGTGTATCTTTCCGGGTGTTTCGTACTCTACCGCCCTGGAGTTAGCCAATATTCAAACCATTGACGATCATCATGAAGCGCTCACCAACAAACTATTGCAGAACATAAAGGAAAGCCCAGATAATAAATTGAAACATCTACTACAGCAAAGTCATGATTCTAAAGCTTATGACCTGAGGGTACAATACCCCCTAGTAGTACCAACAACTAGTACTATGGTAGTAAAGCATATAATCAGTTGTATAAGAAATGTCCATCTTAGGTTACTTGACCCGTTAGGTGACCTTAAACGTCCTATACAAGGAATTTTGTAAATATAATTATAGTAGAACTTTTAATATAGTAGTGTAACCAAGATTCTTATACATGTAACAATAATGTACATGCAATAATGTACATGTATACTAGAGTAATCATCCTATATAAGGAATTTCTTATATATAATTATAGTGGATCTTTTAATATAGTAGTGTAACCAAGAATCTTTGTATATATACTAATAGTAGTAGCTTTACTATACTAGTGTATACTAGTGTAACGTTAAAGTAAATCAAATATTAAATAGCTGTTCAGCATATGATCTCGTTGTCTAGTGGTGAAGACAATGGTCTCTCAAATGGTAAATCGATGGTTAGAATCTTACCATAACTGTTTTATCATCATGAACTTCGTGAAAAGGTTAAAGTAAATCAAATATTAAATAGCTGTTCAGCACATGATCTCGTTGTCTAGTGGTGAAGACAATGGTCTCTCAAATGGTAAATCGATGGTTAGAATCTTACCATAACCGTTTTTTCATTATGAACTTCGTGAAAAAGATAAAGTAAATTAAATAATCATAGCATTTCAGCACCAGATCTTGTAGTCTAGTGGTGAAGGCAATGGTCTTCGAAGTGGTAAGTCGATGGTTCGAATCTTACCATAACCCTTTTTCATTATATCCTTTGTCAAAAACGTTAAAGTAAATCAAATGATCTTAGACGTTCAGCACATGATCTCGTGGTCTAGTGGTGAAGGCAATGGTCTCCCAAGTGGTAAATCGATGGTTCGAATCTTATAATGACCGTTTTATAATCATGAACTTCGTGAAAAGGTTAAAGTAAATCAAATATATTATAGCAGTTCAGCACGTGTTCTCGTAGTTTAGTGGTGAAGACAATGGTCTCCCAAATGGTAAATCGATGGTTCGAATCTTACCATAACCGTTTTTTCATTATGAACTTGGTGAAAAAGATAAAGTAAATTAAATAATCATAGCCCTTCAGCACATGATCTTGTAGTATAGTGGTGAAGGCAATGGTCTCCCAAATGGTAAGTCGATGGTTCGAATCTTACCATAACCCTTTTTCATTATGTGCTTTGTCAAAAACGTTAAAGTAAATCAAATATTCATAGCCGCTCAGCACATGATCTCATAGTCTAGTGGTGATTACAATGGTCTCCAAAGTGGTAAATCGATGGTTCGAATCTTACCATAACCGTTTTTTCATTACGAACTTTGTGAAAAAGATAAAGTAAATTAAATAATCATAGCCCTTCAGCACATGATCTTGTAGTCTAGTGGTGAAGGCAATGGTCTCCCAAGTGGTAAGTCGATGGTTCGAACCTTACCATAACCCTTTTTCATTATGTCCTTTGTCAAAAGCGTTAAACTAAATCAAATATTCATAGCCGCTCAGCACATGATCTCATAGTCTAGTACGGTGAAGACAATGGTCTCCCAAGTGGTAAATCGATAGTTCGAATCTTACCATGACCGTTTTATCATCATGAACTTCGTGAAAAGGTTAAAGTAAATCAAATATATTATAGCAGTTCAGCACGTGTTCTCGTAGTTTAGTGGTGAAGACAATGGTCTCCCAAATGGTAAATCGATGGTTCGAATCTTACCATACCCGTTTTTTCATTATGAACTTTATTTATTAAATAATCATAGCCCTTCAGCACATGAACTTGTACTCTAGTGGTGAAGGCAATGGTCTCCGAAGTGATAAGTCGATGGTTCGAATCTTACCATAACCCTTTTGCATTATGTCCTTTGTCAAAAACGTTAAAGCAAATCAAATAATCATAGCCGTTCAGCACATTATCTCGTAGTCTAGTGGTTAAGACAGAAGTCTCCCAAATGGTAAATCGATGGTTCGAATCTTACCATAACCTTTTTTCATTATGAACTTTATCAAAAAGATAGAGTAAATTAAAAAATCATAGCCCTTCAGCACATGAACTTGTAGTCTAGTGGTGAAGGCAATGGTCTCCCAAGTGGTAAGTCAATGGTTCGAATCTTACCATAACCCTTTTTCATTATGACCTTTGTCAAAAACATTAAAGTAAATCAAATATTCATAGCCGCTCAGCACATGATCTCACAGTCTAGTGGTGAAGATAATGGTCTCCCAAGTGGTAAATCGATGGTTCGAATCTTATCATAACCATTTTTTCATTATGAACTTTGTGAAAAAGATAAAGTAAATTAAATAATCATAGCACTTTAGCACAAGATCTTGTAGTCTAGTGGTGAAGGCAATGGTCTTCGAAGTGGTAAGTCGATAGTTCGAATCTTACCATAACCCTTTTTCATTATGTCCTTTGTCAAAAACGTTAAAGTAAATCAAATGATCTTAGCCGTTCAGCACATGATCTCATAGTCAAGTGGTGAAGACAATGGTCTCCAAAGTGGTAAATCGACGGTTCGAATCTTACCATAACTGTTTTATCATCATGAACTTCGTGAAAAGGTTAAAGTAAATCAAATATTAAATAGCTGTTCAGCACATGATCTCGTTGTCTAGTGGTGACGACAATGGTCTCTCAAATGGTAAATCGATAGTTCGAATCTTACCATAACCGTTTTTCATTATGTCCTTCGTGAAAACGTTAAAGTAAATAAAATAATCGCAGGCGTTAAACAAATGATCTCGTAGTCTAGTGGTGAAGACAGTGGTCTGCTAAATGGTAAATCGATGGTCCGAATCTTATCATAACCGTTTTTCATTATGAACTTCGTGAAAAAGATATGGCAAATTAAATACTCATTCTCGTTCAGCACATGATCTCGTAGCCTAGTGGTGAAAAAAGATTCTCCAAACTCTGGGCGATAAACTACACCTACTATAAGTTGATGAAACCCTCTAGGTAAGCGAGAAGGACGTAGCAGAGCCCACAACACTTCCACATTTTTGCTTTGCATATCTAATAATTGTCGACAAAATATTGATGACTTGACGTATAGACCGACACCTCCATGTAATTTATGAACTCGGTCTCGTCTCAACAATTGATAATTAGGAATATTAATTGCTTCATTTGGTATTGATTCCTTTAACCATGTCTCTGTAAACATAGCAATGTCAATGTCTAACGTCAATATGGTTTCCACAATTTCATCAAGTTTAGGAGCGAGCGACATTGTGTTTGACAACAATAATGACGGGACAAATTCTTGCTTTCGTGTATTAACCAAAAGGGAATGTTCAGGCAATCTCTTATATTGAATCAAATTTGAGGATTCGAATAAGGACAGCGTCTGTTTCGTTTATTTACGCGATTGCTAGGAGAAATTCTAATTGAAATCTGAGCCATTATTCAGAAGTTGAGGAGTTTTCACCTTGGGGTGATTTGCTTTTGGTTTACAGCTTTTGCTTTATTGGTTTTCGCAAAGCTTCTTTAGATTTCCATAATTGGCAACTCACAAATTTGGGCCAGAAATCTTTTTGCTGTAGAAGAGGGAAATCAGCGGGGGGATGTGTACCTTGGCCGATACCGTTCCCTCACGTTTACTGGGAAAGACCGAAATAAATGTTGGATTTATATTTCGCTGCGTGAGGTAGGATTGGATATGTTTTTCATTCACGCTGCTTGCAATTCCAGATAGGAATATTCTCTTTGTTTGGTTTCGCCTACGCTCTACTCCTACAAAACCATCAGCACTAATCCTACTATTGTTATGATTAGTGGTAAAATGTTGTTGTGGTCTTAGAGCATTTCCATTTGTGGGATTTAAGACCGGCTTTGATCCGGCAGCTTTAGCATACGTTAACTTGTCATTTTCAGCTTGTTTATTGGTCTCAACTGGACTGTCAATAATCACAATATCTTTGTTATTTTCGGGACTTAAGGCCTGGTCTTGGTTCGAACTAGCGGGATTTTCACTCAACAAGTTGGTATTCTCATTGTTGCTCGTAATCACAATTCCTAGCGATTTCGATGGCTCAGTGCTCGCTAATTGTTTCCTATTTGTGGGCTTACTATCGCTATCTACTTCATTTACATCACCAACAAACACTTCATTTGAATGTTCTACATGGAACTTTGTATATTCAGCAGCTAGAAGCGATGTTTCTCGTATAATGCTATCATCGTTTTTACCCATAAGATCCCGAACTTGTGATATAACAGCAGTCATGTGTTCAAACTTATCTGACAATGCTTGAATCGCTTTCTTCGCAACTAGACTGCAAGATCTTGTGCTGAACGGTTATGGTTATTTAATTTATTTATCCTTTTCACGAAGTTCATCAAGAAAAACGGTTACGGTAGGATTCGAACCATCGATTTAACACTTGGGAGACCATCGTCTTCGCCATTAGAGCACAAGGTCTTGTGCTGGATGGTCTTGGTTATTTTGTTTACTTTATCCTTTTCACGAAGTTCATTATGAAAAACGGTTATGGTAGGATTCGAACAATCAATTTACCACTTGGGAGACCATCGTCCTCGCCACTAGACTGGAAGTTCTTGTGCTGAACAGTTATATTTACTTAATTTACTTTATTCTTTTCACGAAGTTCATAATGAAAACGGTTATGGTAGGATTCGAACCATCGATTTTAACACTTGAGAGACCATCGTCTTCGCCACTAGAGCACATGGTCTTGTGCTGGATGACCATGGTTATTTAGTTTACTTTATCCTTTCACGAAGTTTATAATAAAAATAGTTTTGGCAAGATTCGAAACATCGATTTACCACTTAAGAGACAGTTGTCTTAGCTATTAGACTACAAGATCTTGCGCTGAACGGTTATGGTTATCTTAATTTATTTATCCTTTTCACAAAGTTCATAATGAAAAACTGTTACGGTAGGATTCGAACCATCGATTTAACACTTGGGTCCCCGCCACTAGACTGCAAGATCTTGTGCTGAACGGTTATGGTTATTTAATTTATTTATCCTTTTCACGAAGTTCATAATGAAAAACGGTTATGGTAGGATTCGAACCATCGATTTAACACTTGGGAGACCATCGTCTTCGCCACTAGAGCACCAGGTCTTGTGCTGGATGGTCTTGGTTATTTAGTTTACTTTATCTTTTCACGAAGTTCATAATGAAAAAGGGCATAGCAGGTTTTGAACCATCGATTTACCACTTAGGAGACAGTTGTCTTAGCTACTGGCCTACAAGATCTTGTGGGGAATGGCTGTGGTTATACTTAGTTTACTGCATTTCTTTTCACGAAATTTATAATGAAAAACGGCTATGGTAGGATTCGAACCATCGATTTAACATTTTGGGACCATTGTCTTCGCCAATTGAGTACAAGTTATTGTGCTGAACGGCCATGTTCATTTAATTTACTTTATCTATTTCACGAATTTATAATGAAACACGGTTATGGTAAGATTCGAACAATGAATTTGCCACTGGGGAGATCATTTAAGTTTGAAAACCTTCAATCCAGCTGTTTTTGAAGCATTCTAATAAAATTTTGTGTGTTCCTTCACAGGCAGCTAGTGATCTACACTAAAAATAACCAATGATTCAATATTTTGTCCACCACAACCAAGGTGTGTACATAGTTTTTACTAGCAAACAACTCTAACAATCCTTTCCCTGAACAAGTAAAGTTGTCGGGTTTAAATAGAAATAAACACACTTACAATGATTTCACAACTTCTTCTTCTCGTTCCCGTTTGCTTCTATCCGAATCGTTAAACAAGTTTTTAAAGAAAATATCTAAAGCTGATAACGAGATGTTATCATTGAATCACCACCTTTTCGTGTATGGAAATGAATATTGTGTTTCCATACTGCTTAATTCACACAATATGGCGGTTGGTCGGTAGCTCTATATATTTTTTTAAGATATTTATTTTATCTAACGAGTTTTGTACATCTCGACCAATTAATATGGCATTTAAGAATGCTAATTTCATGGATTTGGACGGAATGGCTGCGGATGGCATAACCTTGAGTATTTGTAGAGATATTGCTTTTCGATGTCGGGTCAACATACAACGAGTTGGTTTTGAATCTAAATACAAAGTCTCATTTGCGATTGCTAAAGAAACGAAACATTGATTTGTTAGTCTAGTCCTATGTGCGAAGCCTTTTAAGAAGGATCTATCAATGTGTGTGGATGTTTCGTCTAATCCTGGTCCTCAATCTTTTGATAATAATCAGTCGGATAAAATGTCTCAACATCGAAAGCAGTCACGTTTGATGAACACGTTTCGACCCGCTAAAATCCTGAGGAGCTTAGTTCGATGCTTGGGCAGTTGAATCTACAGAAAGGTTGGTTGTTCCATATGACCTATAGGAATATTTTCTATAATACCTACTTGGCAAACACCTCCGCGACACTATACAATCACTATCATCATGCAAATCATCAGCCTGTAAACATATATGGCAGAAATGATATTAATTAAGAGAAACAATCTCATCAATATTCCTTTACATTCAAAATTGCCAACACTCCTGATACAGCTGTTACTCAGCTTTGTTCTTTTGGTCTTCTCAACTGCCGGTTTATTCGAAACAAAGCCAATTTAGTCAAAGACTATGTGGTTGAGAATGAATTTGATATATTTGCGATTACAAAAACCTGGCTTCACCCTGACAAATTTGATCTTATATGTATTGGAAATTTCACCCCGAAGGGCTACTCTTTAAACATATCTCGAGACAACAAGGTAGATGGGGAGGCATTGGTATATTATACAATAACACTTCAAAAGTCAAGCTCTGGACTCGGCGAACATGTTCACAAACATTAAGTCTTTCGAACTGATGGGTATGCAAATCAATGTGTTACCTCAAATACTAAATATAATCGTATTATATTGACCTCCATGTAGACGATAAGTCGGATATAACAACAACAAAAATTCTCAATCTTGTTGATTCTTTTAATCTCGAACAACATGTACAACAACCAACACACATTGCTGGTCACACGTTAGACCTTATCTTGTCTTGCCATGAGGGAAATATTGTTCAATCTATTGACGTTCATGATCCATCTATATCTGACCATTACACGGTTACATGTGAACTCAATTTTAAAAAAACATTGTTTCAGAGAAGGGTCGTGGAGTCGCGTAAAATTAAAGAAATCAATATGGACTCATTCTTTAATGACATTAGGCTATCTCCGATTATCACTGGGAACACGGCTGATATTAGTGCGAAAGTCAACTAATACAACTCAGAGCTGTCCAGAATTCTGGATCATCATGCACCACTTATCACCAGAGAGATAATTAGTCGTCCAGCTGCACCTTGGTACACTGAACAAATTAAAAACGAAAAACGTATCAGAAGGAAACTCGAGCGGGTATGGCGTAAGTCAAAACAATCCTGTGATCGTCTAAAATACAGTCAGCCATGTCGCCGTGTCAGTGAGCTATTATCGGAAAGTCGTACTCGTTACTATTCTGAAATTGTTAGAGATAATGGGAGTGACCAAAGGCAATTATTTAAAACCATTGGAAAGTTTCTACATCATACCCCTGATTCTTAATATCCTGTGTGCCAATCTGATCAGAATCTAGCTAACAATTTTATGACTTTCTTTGAGGACAAAAGTAATAATGTAATATTTTGGTATTTTTGATTTTTGTTTAAGTTCCGTGATGTATTTTTGTAGCCTCAGTCTTATGCTAATGGGAATTTTTTTTAGATGTGAAGAGAGGACGGCCATCCGAATTAAAGTACTAAATGTGCTTTGTAACATATTAGGAACGTTATCTCTACTATATGAGGTATAAATATTGGTACTTTGAATAAATTTTAGTCCATTTTTCTAGACATTAGTACGGTGGCCCAGAGGTGCAAAACACAAACGCAAATTCAAAACACAAACGAAATTCAAAAAAAAAACGCAAATCATGAAAGCACGAACGCAAATTCAAAACAGAAACGCAAATTCAAAACACGAACGCAAATTCAAAAACGAACGCAAATTCAAAACACGAACGCAAACTCAAAACACTAACGCAAAACCAACAACTTGAACGCGGAGAAAAAGGAAGTACAGACTGGTACAGACATACCCTGTCAGTAAAAGGAAGCCTATTTTCGCTGAGTGCAAGCATTAGCGCCATGACAAACACGTGGTTCTTCCAATCTGGCTTGTATCAAATTTGCAAATAAGGTAAGCTTTGATTTTAAAAAACCTTTAAAAGTTATTTTTATGGGCATTCCTTCCATTTTATACTTTTTGGAAATTATTTTGCGCAGCGTACCGTAGTGTTCACAACTTAGAATTGGCACAAATCACAACATCCATTTTTATGCAAATGTATATGTATATTAGTTGTTAATAAATTCACATTGGATGATAGGTGGTACACATTCCCCATCATGTACTGTACTAGAATTAGGTTTTGCGCATATAAGCAAGTTTTTTTTGTTTTAGTTTGGGAATGATCTCTTTTAAATATAAACATTTTTATCTGCTTTGTGTACTTCCCAATTGATTTGACCAAAACTGTATTAATTAATATTACATTGTATTAATATGATGAGGCGTCAATAAAGTTATAAAAATTTAATTTATTAACTGCATATATATATATATATATATATATATATATATATATATATTATATATATATATATATATATATTATATTATATATAATGTTTTGTCCATCGTGCGGAAACCTATGTGTTAACAGCAATGAAAATTTTTGCAATTCCTGTGGCTCAGCATTAAAAGACGGAAATCTTACAAAGCCCAAGGAAATGTCAAATAATGCAAGTGGTGGCTTAAAAACTTTAACTTTTGAAGAATTTCTGAAGAGAGGATCAAGCAGAGAAACTAAAGACCAAGAACAACGTCAACAAACCTTTAACGAAATGAAAAAAAGAAAATCAGATGAAAGAACGAAATCATTAAAAAAAAAGAAGGAAGAAATTGTAAAGGTTTGTTTATCATTTCACACATATACTAGAGATTGACACATGACGGGTTCCTCCTTATCATCATATATTTTCTAAAGTTATAAGACATTGATAAATTTGGCAGTACAACTTAGCAGTAATAGTAAACTTAATATTATTTTGGTAGATAGCATTTGGTTTAGCATTTATACAGTTGTCATATCAGTTTACATGATGCAATCTATGATTATGAAATTGTAATTATATAGATAAATAGTGGGTTGGTAGAATGTGGAGTAGCAAGGCAGCTAAAAGTCAAAAAAGGTTCTCTTCTACCTCTCGATTTTAAAAAAAGAAAATGATTCCAGTTGTAAAGTGAAGAGTTTAGGGATGGACAAGCAGTTGGCTCATAATAAACACCTGAGGGATTCTGGTGACTTTGATTGTGTTCTGATGTACCCAGACTTTGGTCTGGTTAACACTATTCCAGGAACTTCACAGCCATTTACAGTTGAGAGATATAAGGAAGCAATTGGAAGGCCTTATAATCGAGTCAACTTGTACTTGTGCAAGGTCTCTGACTTAATTTGAAAGTAAGGATTATTTACCTATAACAAACTGATTTGCATGTAATTAAAGCATATACAGTACAGTTCTCCAATCATGTATGTTAACATCAGTTTTTAATTTTTTCAACTTTTAATTCTTGTCACCCTCAATTATGATCTTTTATGACAAAATCCATACAGAAATGATGAAATCAGGTCAAGTTATATTTTTGGCCCTGAAAATCAGTCCCATGTTGTTGGATATAAAAAGTACCCCAAAAACCAGGACTTCATGATGTTGTGTGACATAGGACTTAGGATGGCCCCACACTACAATGCTATAGGGCCTATAAGAAACACCTAATGACAATAATGACATAAATGTTGCTATAATGCTATATTTATATGTTTGTAGTTGCCAATGATATTGAGAATACTGAAGATGAATCTCTGGGTAATTATGAATTTAGTGTGGTAAAAACAGTACTGTTATCAACTGACAACCAATAAAATAGAACCAACTGATTAAAAATTTTCATTTCAAATTTCTTACTCCTGTATATTTAGGACCACACAGCTCCCCAACAATTAACTCTCAGGACTGGAATAGCAACCAAACTATGTTAACTCCTAACAAGCAGGCAATTTTTTGCTATGATTACCAAACAAGTACCTCTGAAACCCAAGCGAGTATCTCCGCCACCAAAGCAAGTATCTCTGATGCCCAAGAAAGTACCTCTGGTAACCAAGCAACTACCTCTATCAACCAGGCAACTGAAACAAATATCACTGAAAATTTTTTATTTCTAGAAGATATATTTGAAGGTTGGAAATATCATGCATGGAAGGCCCTCTAATTCCTATCGAGTATTGTATTGCATATCACATATAGAATAGTCATTTTTAATTTTTCTGGATATATTAGTTGAAACAGAAAACGTCAAGAACACTGATGAGGTCATATCCCTGACATCGTTGGAAGAAATGGAAAATGAGGTCTTGGTTATCCATAGAACTCAAGTAAAGAATGATTTCCTTTACTATTTTGCTAATAGTAACATTTTAAACAAGTTCATAAGTGTACAAATAATCGATCCCAGAGGTATTGTAGAGAAAGGTGTAGGTAGCGGGGCTGTACGAGATGCGATTTCCATATTTTGGAAAGATATCTGCAATAGCTATATGCTCGGTGAAGCTGAAAGGGTACCAATAATTCGTCATGATGTGTCTAAGTGCATGTGGCAGGCTCTCGCCAGAGTCCTACTTAAAGGTTATGTGCAAGAACACTATTTGCCTATTCAAATATCCCCAGTCTTTTTAAGCTGCTGTCTTTTCGGGGAGGAATCTGTCACTTCTGAGATGTACTTTAACTCTTTTATGAAGTATATCTCTAGAACCAAAGCCATCTTAGTAGAAAAAGTTCTTTCTTCCTCTGTAAGTGTTGATACTGAAGAGGTTTCAGATCTTTTAACAGCTTTTAAGTGCAAGAAGATTGCTACGCCTGAAAACTTTAAGGATCTGATTATTGAAATAGCACATAAAGAATTGGTGCAGAAACCAAGATATGCATGTGACTGTTGGTCAGAAATCTTAGTACCTTTGAAATCTTTTATCACTTCTAACGACGCCTTGTTTCAGATATACACCTCTTTTTTTCCTACTGCGAGCAGAGTATGTAAGCTCATTAAAGCTGAACCAAAATCCCCTGCTGAGAATGAATCATTAAATCATTTAAAGCGTTGGATCAAAGGTCTTAATACGAATTATCTTAAACACTTCTTGAGAATATCCACCGGATCCGATATTATTTTAGTTGAGGAGATTTCTATCGCATTTACCTCTTTGGTTGGTTAAAGTCGTTCGCCAGGGTTTCATACTTGTGGAGCAGTGATAGAGCTCCCATCAACTTACAACGATTTTGGCGATTTTAGAGAGGAATGGTGCAGTCTTATGTCTCACTCAGACATTGATATGGCATTAGTCTAAGGCCTGTGTTAGACGTCGCATTTTAGTCGCGTCGAATCCAATTCAAACAATAGATAATGAGATGATAAAACTCATTAAACTTCATTATCATCTCATTATCTATTGTTTGAATTGCATTCGACGCGACTAAAATGCGACTTCTAACACAGGCCTAATTGACGTGAATGGGTGATTAAGGTGTTTGTTATCCCACGTTTTGTATAAGGCAGAAGTTGTTTAATATTACATGTTTCTTTTATGTTTTTTGAAGTAATTACTTGAGTTTCCGTATCTTTAGAAGTCTCATAAGAATTATTTGTTCATATTGCTTATAACATGCATATTAGTTACTAAAACTTTTAGTACACACTATATATGTAAAGTTTATTATATTGTTGTAAAGTTCATATTATCAGTTTTAACAAAGAACACTTAAATAGGTGGCAATTGAAGCAATTAACGTTAAATTTAATTTGAAACCTCGTAAACTTTTGGCGGTGAAATTCGTGGCTTCTATACATTCGGCTGATAAATTTTTGCTTATGACATGGAATTGCAAGCAATTTCCTCCATTTGTAAAAAGGTGTTTCCTATATATTCTATGGCTTATATTAGGCAACTTAAGCAACGATAACGTTGACGTCCTGGACGTTAACTGTACTTTCGTACTCCCATTTACCAGTAAGGATAAAGGTCAGCTTAAGAGCTGCTTTCCAGTTACGCGTTTTTTATATGTCTATGTTTTATATGCCTAAGTTTTTGAAGTGGTTTTTCTTTCGTGTTCTCGTTGCTTAAGGTCCCTACTTGTTTTATACTACGTTGGAATATGAATTCACTTAGTTTGTTAGATTTTTTCGTTGTTTTTTCTTGGTTCACACTTGGGCTGATAATCATTGAGAGAATCGTTCCATGTTGTTGGCTCCTGCGTTGTAATATTGAAAAATTATAATTAAAATATTACTTTGTGTATTTCGTCATCTTCAACGGCAACGTTGCCTTCGATCGCTTGGATATCATGTTGCAGGCACTCCACCTTATGATCAACCGCGTCAACTGACTCGGGCAAGAAAAAAAGTTGATCAGAAATGCCATGAGTAGTGTGGTATCTGGATTTTCTAACATAATAGGCATTCCAGGACTTTTTAATAGCCTTTAGGGAATCCCTCATCACTTTAATGAAACAAAACCAAAGACATTCCAGCTGAAGTATATTGCTTGTGTCAACAATACCTCTGTCTACCAAATCTTTAAAAAAATTAATCCACCACGATGCCCACGACCGACGTAGCATGGCCCACCACGCCTCTATACGCTGATTGCTGTGTGACGATCCATAGCGATGTGCTTTTATCCCATTATAGTGATCTCTGTGGTTTCGACGTAAGTTGCACTGAGCAGTGCCCATTATACTATTTTCAGTCCCTTTGTCCGTTCGTAGAATTGTTGGGCAACCGTTTTGGGATTTAACACAATCAAGAAATAATCCTCCAATGACCCGAGGGTTGTTATTTGTTCGAACGATCTCTAACCACATAATTCGTTTGCTAAACCCATCAATGCAGCCGTGAATGGGAAACCCAAACTGTTTGAGTTTATCGTACCCATCGGCATGCCAGGTAAAGTTTGGACCAGGATTTAAATACTCCCTCCGCTGCAGCTTATGAGCTTTTCTTACTGCACAACCTTCAGGATTAAGCACCTTTAAGATACTTTGAGCTGTTGAACGGCGCACACGCATGCCATATTTTGATTGCAGTTTCCTCCACATTGATCTGTATCCTAAGAGGTTGCCATTTTCATGTAGTTCTCTTTGAACGCATTCTCTAACTTGTTCTTCATTCGCGTTGTATCTTCTTCTTCCCAAACCATACTCCTGTAATCTGGTGATGAGCGCTCTTTTACATATTTTGATATCATGATATTTTTCTAAACATTCCAGTATCGTTTTGTACTTAAAATTTCTTCCGTAGTAAAAACGGATCGCTTTCTCCATATCAATAATTTTATATTTTACTAGGCCAAAAGACAAAAATGCATTTATAAATGTATTATACTTTGCAACAATAATTAATAATATTAATAGACTTATCCTTGTTGACTTTAAATTTAATTATAATAATTAAATATTTGCGTTTGTGTTTTGAATTTGCGTTTGTGTTTTGAATTTGCGTTTGTGTTTTGAATTTGCGTTTGTGTTTTGAATTTGCGTTTGTGTTTTGAATTTGTGTTCGTGTTTTGAATTTGCGTTCGTGTTTTGAATTTGCGTTTCTGTTTTGAATTTGCGTTCGTGCTTTCATGATTTGCGTTTATGTTTTTGAATTTGCGTTTATGTTTTTGAATTTGCGTTTGTGTTTTTGAATTTGCGTTTGTGTTTTGAATTTGCGTTTGTGTTTTGCACCTCTGGGCCACCGTACATTAGCGATATTATGAATCTTTTTCTAGTTTTGTAACTCCTTGTTTTTTACAGGGAGAAGTACTTGAGAATTCAGTGTTGCCACATTTAGACCACATTGCGAAAGATCGGGATATTTTTGTGCAGATCCGAGGTGTCCAGCTTCTGGTCGATGTTATTGCATCCTCTGATTCACCGAAAGTTTGCGATGTTTTGCATACAATCGAGAAGGTACTGATACAATCCTTTTCAGACGGTTTCATTTCTCCACTCCAATTTGCCTCTTCATTCGTGATGAGCTGATACTGTACTTCAATAGAAAACTCTCTCTTATCAGTGAAAGCTTCCTAACCTGAACCCAACTATATATCCGCAAATTGGATCGTTTTACACGGGAGTCGTGAATGCAAACGCGTCAGTGAAGTAAAAGGATATTATTTCATTTATCAATTCCAGATTGCCACTGTCCAGTAGATCCTCTCAAGCGATACGTCAAGCCGTCGTGTAAAGAACATGTAAGGTAATTATAGAGACTGCAAGGTATTTGTAGGAACATCTAGAGACATATAATTACATCTAATCACTGTAAATTGTCTTTGTTGCTGCAGCCTCAGGATGAAACAGCGTAGAAAGACATCAAAGAGGCTGCATTAGGATTAGTACGGGGAACTATTTTGGCTTCAAGCTAAATAGGGATTTTTGTCAGGACTTATCGTTCCAGTTGTATAAAATGAAACTATTCACAATGAATTCCAAATCGTAATTCATCATGGTATCAATGCCCCCCCTCTCTCTTTCAAAAATTAGACCCATATTCCATTTCTAATTTAATAAGTGGGTTCTTTAATAAGTGATAAGCTAGCTAAAGCTAATGTTTCCAAACTATTTCCACATCAACATTTGCCATATTTTTGTGCAGAAGATTAGTGGTTATAAATTACATTGGAGTGAACGAAAGGTTCCAGTGACGTTAGAGGTACTATTATTGTTTTCAAGTTTCTTGATAACTTACCTGTGTCTTCTATTATATAATATATATATATATATATATATTATATTCATATATATATATACTATATATATATATATATATATATATATATATATATATATATATATATATATTATATATATATATATATATATATATATATATATATATATATATGGAATGGATGGAATGATGGATAGATAGATGGATGGATGGATAGATGGAATCTTCTTTCAATAATGTTGGTGTTACGATAAAGTATGTGAACATTTTAAGTAAACAAATTTTAAGTAAATGACAAAATGACTTATATTCAGGTTACTTTATTTGTTTACGTTTTAACCGTTTTTGACAAAATTTTTTCCAGGTCTGTAATTTACTTTGAGCTGTATTTGTTATTTCTTTTGCCTCGGTTTTAGGCAGAAGAAAAGTTCCATCAAAGTGGAGTCGTTTTTTAAAACAAATTTGGAAAATACAGTTGAATGATATATTATTAAGACAGTATTTCGTTTGTCCTGTGTAAAGAATGTGGGATATGACAGTAAATGACAATTTTTTCGTTTCAGTGATGACGAACATATCACATCAATGTCAGAATTCAGCGTCTATAAAGAAACTCCTCGGAGTAAAGTGAGTAATGTTGTTAATAAAATTCTTCTAAGAGTCTATCCTTTTTCTCATTTTAAAATCGTTTTGACACTAGCAAATTTAGGATCCTGTTGAAAGAACGCTGTGTTTCTTTGAAACGTACAATATCGTCACCCTTCATCCCCTTAGCTCATTAAGTCATGTGACATTCCATATCAGTTCCAGTAATTGTTCATATCTGACCTTGAAAGAAAACACTCCAAACACTCAATGTTTTCTGATCTGGATTCAAGTTTACTGCTTTTATCGTCTTTTTTATTTCACGTTTCCATTTTGAACATGTCCAATTGCAAAAAAAAGTATCCAGCCGAGTTAAAATAGTTTTATTTTCCCAGTTACTTTCCAGAATATACCGTATATACCGTATAGTATATCATAGTTTTCAAACTTCTTTTCCTGTCAGATATTTTTAATAATTCGATATCGAAACCATCCTCAGTCGTTCGGGCTGGAATACACAAGCGGTCGGCTGAGAAATTACTCGTCTCCTGACAGGTAGTGTAAGAAAGCAAATTTTGTATGAAGCTAAAAAAAATATTTCTTGTTTTGAATTTTTGTATTTCACTCAATCTAGGGAAACATTATTGGCTGGTTTGCTAGACGGTGTTAGAGCCAGTTGAAACATAGATGTTTGCGTAAAAACGACCCCAACGAAGAGAAGTACTGTACGCTTATTCATAGATGATTGAGCGAAAATTATGGTCAAAATTTTCCTGATGAAAATCTCGTACTGCTATGATTACCCTAAATACGATCCCTCATTTCATTCTCCTGCTGACGTATGTGATCTCATATAACACACCAACAATTACACTTCTCGTCAGATATCAGCTAATAGCGTTATTCCTATTAGCCAGTTCAATACATCACATACAGCAAAAGAAGAATTTTTTTAAGATGATATATTTTTCAAGGTTATCGTCGGGGTACATTGTATAATGTTGTTGACGAAGAAGTAGAAAGCAGTCATTTAAATTCCTCGCTGCATCTCCAGGTGAAATATTTCCCTTTTTATTTCACTTTAAATTTTTGAAATATCTCCAAAAGCTTATATTGTCTTATGACTGGTTCCTTGCAAGAAATTTAACCGAAGCTGTGTACAGATTTAACTGCAATATTTCCTACTGCGGTCTACTTCATGCAGTCACCCAAGACGTAAGTTGACAACTTCTTATCTTGTACTTTTCTGCAGACGAAATCCTGTGTAGAGAATATTATTGCCTTTTTATTGAGTTTTAATGTTTTGTCAAAATCTGGATTAAGGCTGTTTTCCACTCACGTGTTTTTCATACGCACGTACACGCACATAAAAATCTAAATTCTTATACATGTTACCTTTGAAAAAACTAAGTGAATAAATCGACCTAGATGCATGTTAATTAATAAAAATTTAAAAGCAATTAAAATTCTCCGTATGTGTACATGCGTATAAAAAACGCGTAAGTAGAAAGCAGCCTTTAGTGTAAACTAAACGATTGCTAGGCTGCACAGTTACGTTAAATGAAAACATTTGCCCATTTCGGCTGCTAATTGAAAACATTTAGCAGGGTTTAAAATGTCTGCAAACAACACGGTACATTTAAACTGGTTTATCCAGTATAGCCAAAGGCAAAGAGTATGGCTTTAATAAAAATACCCTATCCTGCTACTGTTCTGTGCACAAATGTACACAAAACACTAATAGTACTCCCTAAAAACCGCCGTAACTCCAGCCTAGTCCCAGACCTCTCATTGCGCGTGTTTTATATTTCCGTCTCGTTACCGAATGAAACGCGCGCGAGAGGCCTAACACAAAATATTTTCTAATCTTAACGGCCCGTTTAATGTTGTGAACTTGAAATTAGAATTGTTATTAAAGTAAATGTTTGCAATTTACAACAGTAACCGTTATAAAGGAAGCGAGAATAATTTAAATTATTATGCATTGCTAAGGCAATATCGATTGTGATTGGCTAAAAAGCTACAGATAATTCTCAATGTCTTGCCACCTACACGAGATTGAAAATTATCCGTAGGTGACGTAATTTTTACCGCTAGTTTGTTGTTAAACTTCGTCTTTAAAAAGGAAATACATAATAAAACAATTATTGAATTCGGTTTTCGCATGATATCGAGAATTATCAAGCCTCAGTTTGCGTTATCCGCCTCAGCTTCGCTTCGGCAAATAACGCAAACTTCAGCTTGATAATTCTCGATATCACACTCAACCTCATCCAATAATTGTTAATTGGTGGATTGAAGTTTATTATAATCATAAACATGTACGTACTGACTCGAGTTTACTTGATAGTCGATAGCGTTGACGGCGAGCGACATTGAAACGTTTGTATGAATATTTCGACTCCTGGCAATATAATTAATATCCCGTAGCTTATTTCAAGCAAATGTTTGACTAACGACGTCGAACAAGGCCAGTTAACCGCGTCGTAGATCGTAAACTGACCTCAATACAGAAAGTGGGGACAAAAAGTCCCCACTTTAGCTAAAATATAAAACATTTTGTTCTAGGCCTCTCAGTTCCCGCCTCGCCGCGTATAAGGAACATTAAGAAGCCTAGGGACTAGGCTGCGGTAACTCTGGTTGCTGAGTTGACTGGGTCCGAATCCATGAAATGGTAGTTTTGAAATTTTCCCGCCAGAAGTACGGCTTAAAAATATTTAGTCTTTTAAACTCCAATATATATTTCAAACGATTTTAAATATTTTGTAGGGACTTTTCTCATAAAATAAAGAAAGACTTATCAAAATGCTCATTGCTCACAAAGGTATTGTATATCTTTGCCAATAAATTTATTTAGTGTTCAACCCAAAAATATACATATTCTGAGTGCTATTACCTTCACAGGTGTTCTATATATACATAAAATAGTTAAAAAGTTTCGTCTATTTGCAGGAGACCAAAACAAAATATGAGATAAAGATCTCGAAGCACTGTTTCACGATTTGAGAAGTTGGGTTCGATCCAAAGCAGGTTTCGCGCTTTCACAACGCTCACTAGGTGAGAAACGTTTATCTTTAACCACAACACACGCTGTTTACTCAACCAGCAACATTTTAGCAACATTCTTAGATTCATCTTAAAACTTGTGATTTTATAATCCTCTATATACTAGCCATCTGTAAATAGTTCAATTGAGACTAACAAGCATACTCCATAAGTAATTTATAATCTTTATTGTTGGCATATAGGCAATTGAGTGGATCTTGTGGCTCTCTGGACAACTGGTCATCCAACAGCAATGGCATTACTTTTGAGAATAATGTTCGTATTAAAGTAGTTATAGTTTTTAATGTCTAAAATATACAATAAAGTTTAAATGCGAGATTTCCTGTTCGTAAGTTTTGGTTCATAAACAATTATGTAATAGTGACTAAGTGGTATCAACTGCTTTGGTAACTAAACTCCATCATTCATCCTTAAACTGTCCCACTGACGAAATAATTAAAAGGTAATTCATTCAGAAGTGTAAAACCTTTTTGTAAAGAAACAATTTTGTTGGAAAGTTTTTATCTTTCCTTTAGCCACCAGAGACTAAAGAAGATTATTTATCAATTCGTGACAATGTAAAGCTTGCAGAGTACGTTTTAAGGCAACAATCGTGTTCCAAAATTTCATAATGCATGCTTGTATGTACGTATTAGCCTGTTATTTCACGTGCTATACTTGTCTGTTAGAGCTCTGGAGAAGCGAGAGGAACGTCAAGGAATAAACTTGAAGGATATCTCTCGCATTGGAGGACAAAAATAGGGTTCAAATCCAGGAAAGATGTGAGAATTTAAATCCAGTTGTTTTATTACAAGTAAGTGTTCATATTAAGAAAATGGGAAAATGTTCTAGTCGTTTAAAAGATGAAAAAGCAATGGTATTTAAACGGATCTTTTTTACAGATTCAGTCAAGATCTGAAAGCGTACAACCTGATTTGGAATTACAAGGTGAGTCTCGAAGTTAAGGTTAGTTTCCGTTGAAAATATAGGAAATGAAAAGGTAATGGAGGATTTCCTGTCGCTATGAGTATAACAAGACAAATTCAATAGTCCTGACCTCTTTCTCTAAACTGTTCTCGTAAAAGAGTTTGAAACAATTTCTTTTGTTTTCAATGTGACAGACGCGAGAGGAACTTCTGGGGCTCTCGAATCTGAGTTGCGCGCATTTGCAATGGAAAAGATCTGAGTGGAAACTACGTTGTTTTTTGGAATCACCTTTAGTTTGAAGTCCTGTATGAATGGTTACCTGATCAACTGAAAATAGGTTAGTGATAATCCTTATACTGCTCTAGCTTTTTAACAGTTCTTTTTAAAGCGCCCTCCCCCTATCTCTCATAGCAATAATCAAACTCAGTAACGTATCTCTCCTATCAGGCGACTATTATTTGAGAGTCTTGTTGGAACAAAACGACGGGGAAACGCCGATAACAAATGTGTGAGTCCACGACATTTATCTATCAGGATTTGCAAATATTCAAACTACTGTCCTGCTTCCCGCTGCATAAAAACGATTCCAGATACCTAATATATAATATACCTTAGCGTCCTATTCTTCATATTGCTGCACAGTTCACACAATGTTATTTGTCCTGCAGTATGTAGTAGAGAAGTATAGAATCATGGATGAAACAATTCACGATTCGATCGACTTTTCTATTTTGTTTTCAGGCTCGAGTTGTTTAACGATCTGTACCACAGATTCCGATTGACAACTAAACCAACTATGAAAGCAATGTGCCTTCAGGTGGGGATGTCGTTTAGCGAGAGTCTAGCCATGTGTAGACTTCGAAGAATGAATGAAACAAGTTGGAATATTTTATTCACAGGCGATGACTAAAGTTTATGGAAAATGTTAGGAAGAGATTGGCGCTTTTAATAACACCAAGCTAAAGATCATCTGTTATTGATCCAGTGTTACTACAGGAGCCTGAACTAAACTAACTTTATTCATACTGTTTCGTATTTTTTGCACTTACATGAAAATGGCATCACCCACAGGGATTGGAAGGTAAGCGCGCACTTATTTATTTATCATTACTGTCTTTATATCCTAATCTTTAATTACCATAATTTAACTTTTTCTTCTCTAGCCAGAAAATGTTTTATTGTGTGCCTCGGATGACGAAACTCTTATAAAGGTTTGTGTCGCTTGTGTATTGAACTTAATCTCAATTCCGAGTTTTGTCCGTGATTTCGTTTCACGAAAGCAGAGCGCATTCTGCGAACGTTTTTTGCGTTCATGGTGAAGACTAGCCGACGGTCACGTTCGACAGACGAGTCTCTGCGAGCAAATAAAATACTCAGTTGCGTAGCTAACACGACAATTTAGTCATGCTCTGCTAATATTTTGGAGTTCATTCACTGTGAAAACAATGGATTTCTAAAGAAATTAATATGATAATAACATAAAATTTGCATAGCATGGCTGAAAATGCTTGATGTAAGATCACATCGAAGGAATATGCATCCTCATTGACACACGTGGTGGGTTAAAAACGCGCTAGTTTTTCCGATAAATTAAAGAACAGTTCCATACCTATACTTTTGTACGTGTAAAACTTTTCGCTTGATTTTCTTTTAAATGCGAAATCCGACCGTGCAGCAAACATTAAAATCAAGCGATAACACTAAACTTGATTGTGATAGCCCTGAGTATATACCGCTATAATAGCTTTGTTCCTCATAATGATATGCTGGATTCCCCGTCCAGGTATAACTTCTAAAACACCCTTATTTTTACTTGTATTCCAATGCACCTAAGTTAGTAAAAAACCTGACAAACCCACTGGAGGGGTAAGAATTGAAAAATAGAAAAAAAATTCATCGTGTAAACAATTTATTTCTAAATCAAAAACTCACTCTTATATAAGCCACTTATTGAAATATTTTTGCTATATATTTCAGTCAGATGGATCTCTCAGTCATTTCTTATTCCTGAGTGAACAAATAGTATTTCAGTGAATTGCTAGAACATACCTAAAGAACAGCTATAAACTTCAATTCTCAAAGATATGTTGCGTACCATGTCTTTGGATGAATGCGGATGTAAAGCGCGGTTACAGTTGGTGATAGGACATTTTCAACTAGTGAGTCTCTAATGAAATGAGTAATTTGTTAAACAATTAATCTTAATCACACATTAAAAGTTATATATGACCGCATGGAAATGATGTGATGCATATAACGTGAGAGGGTAATCTGTAGGAGCCTTGCTTATTAATCCAGCTAACCCTGACTAATCAATTTATTTTGTAATGAGCGAACTTTTGCCTGTCGGAACTAAGGATACAGAGTAGGTCTTCACCCGCTAATCATAATTACGGCGACTTTGAGTGAAATCGCTCCAACAACATCTTTCTTGCCGAAGTCAATTTAAATGCATTGGTCCTGGTAATTTTTCCGTGCAGATCAAGAAGCTGCCTCATTTAAGCGACCATGTCCTGTCGACTTATCCGCATTCCCAACACTTGTTGCTATTATCTGAGATGTTATGTGTCTTCAGTACGGGGGCAATAATTAGTATCAATTATTCTATCTTCCGGCACCAAAACACCATCGAAACAATCATCAACAAAAATGAAACGATAATGCAGATAATTGTGCCATATATGGGGCCTCCAGAATTGAAACCAGTCGAGGTACAGCGTTATTTCAATTGATTTTGTGAAATCTTTACTGGGGGTTAACTTCGAATTTTATCACATTCCCATATAGGGGAATTACTGAATAAAAAAATAATGTCCAACAGTCTTAATATGACATAATAATAAACTGAACATATACCAATGTAGCCTGCAATATTTACCTTGCTTGGTATGTCAGTCCATCAAATCCATGTATGGCACAGCGATGGATGGAGGTGTAGTCAGTGATAAGAGAAAGGTAATAATTGTTAGCGACTCCTGGGTTGCCATAATTTATTTGATCTAAAATTGAGAAACAAGGAACAAGTAAATTAATATATTATTGTCCATAGTTGTGAGGCTATCAGCATTGTGATATCCCAGGTTTGTGCGTACGCTACCATGGGACAACATTCCTTAGCGAACAAATAGTACTTCAGTGAATTGCTAGAACATACCTGAAGAACCGCCATAAACTTCAATTCTCAAAGATATGTTGCCATACCAATTCGGCTCTATATGCAATAGAATCTACAATTGAGATTACAAGAACATCACTTTCACACAATTGAAACTATAATTGTATGTGAATCACAAGGCCCTATACTGTATAGTAACAGCATGTATTTTGTGACTTCTATAACAAAAAGAATATACAGAACAAAATGCAGGCTGTTTTCTTTCATATTCACATAATACCCCCAACCCCTGTATATTGGTAATTGGCAATTACATAATAGGAAAGGGAGAAAATAAATCTATTTTTAATAACACCAGTGTAAAATGAATGACATATCGAACTGTACAGCAAAATGTTGTGTAGGCATAATTCTTGTCATGCCTCCCATCACCAGATATCATGAAATTATCATGGTTTTTTAATGTTTAAATTAATCCGTTTAATTTAAAAAGCACAAAAATACCACCAAAATATAGCTAAAGAAAAATACTTTAACCCAATCGCTTCTGTTTTAATCCAGAAATTAATCAATATTGCTGTTAACCTGACACTGCAGTGCAGCTCTAAAAATCATATCAAATTACACGGGATTACAAACGGAAATATAATTCGCCTTTGGAATTTCGTTATTTTCTTCGTTATTTTTATCCTGTCGTCTTTTAACCGTTACATGTAAACTGTAAAGGCTTTAGTGATCTTTTCTGATAGTTTTTAAGTCAGGATGGGCAGAAAAACTCGAAAAATATAGCTTTTTTTATTTGTTATTGTGTATAGCGAGGCGTTGCTCAGCCGCACGCACATGTGGTTGTCACCTGAGGTTAGAGGTATCAAAAAGGTAACGTTGCCTACCCTGTGGGGGTAAAATAAGCCCGGTAATCGATTTCCGGGGTAAAATTGTCCCTAGAAGTCAAATTTTCGACAATATGGTGATAATTAAATGCACATTTTCCGGTCCATTTGTAAACACGTTTGTTGGAAATATCACTACAAATCGCCAAAGCGACTGTATTTCAAGTAAAATAGATGAAAATATTGATCCCAATGTATACTAGAAATATTTGGAGGTTTTTAGGCGAGATTTTTGGAAGGCTTTGCGTATTTTCGCTTCTCTAAAATTCAATTTAAAAAGTACAAGTTCGGCAATAAATATCTTGGCTTATACGAAAGCTTTTGAAATGAACTAAATTTATACAAATAGGTAAATGTTTTTTCTTTGAGATAACACAATTTCTAGTTGATTTGATAAAATACTTCTAGATAAAATCGAAATTATCTGTGTGCGCCGTTTACGAGCAGACAGCAATGAGTTTAGTGGTCTCATATTTATTAAAATGGGTGAAGTATTCGCACAGTAATCACAAGTTTAAATCAGCTTACCACTTTGAAATATCCTCTGATCGGACGTCTAACTAAGAGGATCCCTTAAACATCGAGAATACTTCATTAACAAATGCCGCATCCTGTCCTGTTTGAGAAGTTACGAGAACTTCATCTTGGGTATTGGTTACTCCTTACTCTGTTGGAAGTTTCATTCTGTTGTATGAGGACAACACTTGTAGTTGGTGTGGTGAAAGGATGCAGATTGTCCGTTGGATGTTGTGCTTTTGTATTAAAGACGGACCACATTAGATATCAGCGCAAAATTGACACATTCATGGGAGTCGAACCCAATCTCCTAAAAAGGAGTATCCGAAATGTGTTCTTTGTGTGGCCAGGAAAAAGCGAGAGCTACAAGGCAACTCGCAAACCGACTGGCAGACAATACGAACGCACAACACAAAACACACAACCGACGACACAACATCCAACAACCCACAACCCACTAACTCTGTAGCTGAAACGACAAAAAATATGGTGAGTTGTTCCTAGAAAAGCAACCATTCACAATTAGCTTGAAGGCAATTGTGGCTAGGGGTTTAACTGACGGCATGGATATGGGGTGGCTTCTTAGGGTTGGATACTGAAACTAAACTACGATCGTCTTTGTCTGAAAAACACAAAAAAAATTATTAGTAGCTCCCTAGAAAACGAAGAGCAAAACACAGTTAGACAAGCAGTGAGCCGTGTTTCCAGATACGGGGACAGAGATTCTTAGCTAACAGAGTGGCCACGGGGATCTACTTCTATTAAAAAAATAATTACACATACCTTGATCCTCCCTAAAGAAAGAACTCACTTACCTGAAGAAAACGGTCGCAGATGGCTCTGTTTTATAGCCTGTAGGCTCTTGCATAATTGAGCAAAATTAAGACAACTTGATTGGTTATTTCTGTGCACAGGTCAATTGTCATTGGTCAATTTTTGTACTCCATGATTGGTTCAATAAAAACCAATCAGATTGGTTAATCTATATTCAAATTTTGATCCCGTTTCTGTGATATTTGCAAGGTGATTGCACAACAAATGTTCGATTTCACACGTTTTGGAGCATATTCCAAGCCAATGTATCATAGTATGTGTGTATTTGTTCGATTATTTCTCTCATGAAGTTCACAAAAAATTACAGTTCAATCATTATTAAAAGGCTTTATTTCCCTACCAGCTTTAGAACCCCATCGAGCAGGAAAGTCGGAATTTAAAAGGCAAGTAAATCTTTCAAACTGTTGTAGCATTTGAATTATGTGGTACATTTAACTACTGAACCTTTCAGAATATTGTCGAATTGGGCATGGCATTGAATAATAGTAAATATAAAAACTGACAAAATCGCAAATATGGTAAATTTCAAGGCTAAATATTGCAAATTCCAGTGGAAATATGGCGTTTTACCGCCATGCATACATAGCTATTCACAGGTATGATATTCACGCGTTTTATATATTCAATATTACACATCAAAGCGGCCTAATCCTTAGGATATTGCCCAAAATGCAAACGAAAACCGGTTGCAGTGGTTTAGTTCAAATATTCAGTACTATTTTGATATATTTAGCGTCAAAATCGAACCTTTAGAAGATTTTTGCCGATTTTTTATATAAACATACCTGATGATATGAATTATCGCATCACCGGCAATAATATTTCACAATAATAAAAATATGGAAAACAAATTCGGGCAAAAAGCTGAAATTCTGACCTAGTTCCGATTCGAGCTTGTCTTAAGCACGTGCTTACCAACGATTATCGCTTAGCACTTATGAAATGCTATTTCTTCGATTCTTTTGCACATCCTAGCCCAAGAATTACTCAGAATTACAACAGATTGATAACATGTAAAATTGGGACGATTCGAAGACAACAGAGTACCAAAGAAGCAAAAAGATATGGAATTTCTAAAATATATCTTGCTATGGGTGAGTAATTTGAGATAACAAAGCAACCTATTATTTGATTATTGTTTTACTTATATACATGCAGGTTATAACTATATGCGTTGGAATATACTATTCAAACAATCGTTTCAACTGCTATCGTTTAGTTGTATTCCGGGGTCTTTAGCCCAAATATTTCTGAGATATTTAATGTCTTTCTGTGCAACATTATTGTCGGAGTAATAGCCTATTTTGCTGTACAGTTCCATTTATCATTCATTTTACACTAGTGTTATATAAAATATAATTTTTTATTCTCTCTTTCCTATTATGTAATTGCAGAACGAATATTCAATATATTAGTGTACCAAATAAAAACTCATTATGACAATCGCTATCGGACGTCTATTGCATCGGAGATACGATGTGGTAAGCCAAATTCAATGTTATTTCTCGCGATTTTTCTATGAAGTCTTACATTGTGGTTTTTTAAAGATTCTTCAATGTTTCCTCAGTTTGCGAGCTGAGAACTAGCCCTTGTGCAGACAAAATTGGAAAAGTTAAATTCACTTCGTATGTTATTTGTTCTGAAAGGAAAAGGTTGGTTAATGATGATAGTGCAACGCATGTCAGGTATTCTGCTTCCAAAATTCCTTTTTAGCTCGCCTGCACTTTAGTGCAAGAAAGCTATTGCTATAGTCTTGTCGTCCCCGTCCCCGTCCGCGTCCACACTACATGATAAGTAGAATGTTAAGATGCCACTTTTATATTCCCATTATTTTCAAATTATCTACTTAAGGAGTCTATTTGTTGCGAAAGAACCATTTACCAGGGGAGTGAACATTATACAACAAAATATATGATAAGGTCAATGTTAAAATGCTATATTTTTGTATACTTTGGCTTTACATCAGAGGAATCATTATCAATATAAGTCATCAATATGCATTGTGACTATTTAGTGCCATTTGGTACACATTTATACAATAATAAAGAGAGTTTTGCTCAAAATTATCAAATGATAAGGTGAATGTTAAGCTAATTAGCATAATGATAAGGTCAATGTTAAGATGTTATATTTTTTAAATATTACGGCTTTACATCAGAAGATTCATCATAAATATAGCTCATCGATATGTCTTGTGACTATATGGTGACATTTAGTAACATTTACACAAAAATAATGGGAATTTTTTTCAAAATTTTCAAATGATAAGGTGAATGTTAAGCTAATTAGCATAATGATAAGGTCAATGTTAAGATGCTATATTTTTTAAATATTATGGCTTTACATAAGAGGAATCATCATAAATATAAGTCATCGATATGCATTGTGACTATTCATTTATACAATAATAAAGAGCTTTGCTCAAAATTATCAAATGATAAGGCAAATGTTAAGCTATTAGCATCATGATAAGGTCAATGTTAGAGTTATCCAGAGTTATCACGCTCATTACGATTTTCAGGGCTATTGTGTAGCCCTGTTTTTTTTAGTTCAAAGTTGTAGCTGAATTATATTTAACGAAAGTATTTGTACAACCCTAAGCCAAATGAGAAACTTTCAAATATTTTCACCTGTATGCTACCATTTTTGTATTGTACATGTACAATTATAAACTTTGAGATTGTGTTTATAAATGATTATGTATATAAAACATAGTCCAACGTTAAAGTTGTAATTTGTAATAAAAAGATCGGTAATTTGTGCTTCATACAGATACCTTTCATACAGAGTTTAGCCTTATTCTAGACAAACAGTGCAGGCGAGCGTTAGGTGATTTCAGCACCTCTCTGGTTGCTTTACCGGTAGCTGATGTCAATTGGGGCCATGCTCTGTTCAGCCACCTGTTACCTCTACTTTTTGGTAATAAAGTGATTAAATTCAAAAAAATTCAAATTCAATACATCCTCACTTTTGTTTTAGTTCTGCAGAAGATAAGACAACCGAAATTGTCTCACTGCCTTACAACGAGGCAATGAATGTTATTCTTGTGTGCTTACAACAGGTAAACTTTTCCATCATAATATATCATCTGGCATTAAGTTTCGATTGAAGTTCAACTTTCTTCATTTTCTAGAAATTGGAATGGGAGTGTTGTATGTTGTTCTGAGAAACTTTCCAGAGGCACTGCAAGATAAAAACTTGATACATTCTTGAAAGCACTACTTACGTTTAATATGTACAGTGTTATCTAAAATGGCAAGGGAAGTAAAGTTGTGCACTTTTCACACCAAATCATGAACTAAAAATTTTACTTTGCATTCAGGTTTGAAAATTATGATTTTTCTCCTGGATATTTCGTGTTCCTCATGAATGCGCCACCTTCATTTGTCGCTAGAATT